>NC_091354.1:23579121-23656621 GCF_038502225.1 Cherax quadricarinatus | reverse complement strand
AGCTTTAGCCACCAGAAAAGGAGCGACCAGGTTCACAGAAGAACTACACGTTAAAAATGGTTGTAATCATAACAATAATTTTTAATGGGGTTGACCGGTAAGCCAGCTGAAATCCTCAGTCACATGACCAAAAGCTCCAGCTGCGGGTCATCATACGAGATCGACACCATGCCCAGCCCTTCTAGGGTAGGGTAGGTGCCTGAGCCCGAGCTTTTAGCTCATAAGACTGTCATTCCCATTTGCCCCCTTGGGGCGGGGATGGTAGACCAGAGAGGCCTAGCTTGTGGCTAGGCCTGGGGACAGTTGGTCCCAAAGATGAGGAGGTAGTTGTGCCTCCTCCCATGGGAGACTTAGGTCTCAGACACTCCCTAAAGAGGGAACCAAGGCCGGGCCACCACTTGGAAAAGGCCCGGGCCGGGAGAATACCGGCTAATATTTAATAATAATAATCATCATACGAATAAGACCCGCGTCAGGAAACACTTGACCTGTTACCTGACAAACCTTACCTAACCTAACCGAAGTATTCAGGTTTGTCGTGCACAAGTTATATATGATTCCCTTTAATTTTACACTTAAGTTGGTATCTTTACTTAGGTTGCTGTTACTAGTCAAATTTTATTTAATAATAGTTTCCCATGAAATTTAGAAATTCCTTCATTAGTGTCACTCCTAATTCTTAAACTGACACGTAAGCTTGAGTGGCTGATTATGAGTGGCTGATTATGTATTTAAATTGCATTATACTGCGCTAAATTTTCACCTAAGATTAACATAATTATTTTTAAATAACATAACACGACTATCTTTTTTTTTACTGTTATTTAAAAATAACTCAAATAAGCCTTGAATCCACTTATCTATGTAAATACACGTAAGAGTTGTGTAAGGTTTCATGCACAGGTATGACAATCAGGTATTTAATTACCAGCAGTCATGACCACAAGGGCATATCAAACTTCTAGTTGCAAAATCAACACTTAATGCTATTAATGAACACTTTCAAACTCTTGATCACTCGATTGTTTAAAGTGTTAACTAGTGGTGGTCAGACAATTTCTTCCTTATTATGGAGACGTTAATGTACCTCTACAAACCAGGTATTGTGTAAAGTAAAAGGACACAAGTGCAACTAATGTGACATTTTATTGTGGCAACGTTTCGCTCTCCAGGAGCTTTATCAAGCCATTACAGACAATACATGGACACAGAGGTTGTGTACGAATGGTATATAATACCGACAAGATGAGAGTAAGACACATGTGCAACATCTGGGTATCTTTATTGTAGACGTTTCGCCATCCAGTGGCTTTATCAATACAAATTCTAGGACATAACTTGAAGACAGTAGAACTATGTACAGAAGATGAGGTAATCAGTCCCTCAACCTAGGAGTAGGTGCGAACAGCACCATAGTCGTGGAGATGTGAAGGACATGTACATAACCTTCACGGCTACGACAACTACTACTACAACTAACCCATCTCTTTGGGAAGGACCTACTTCCTCTGGGGAATCCCGCCTACCAGTGAATATGCCCTCGTCTGCTACACCTGACGTTACTATATAAGCGCCAGGATTCTTTCTTCTGTGTGATGAATGGTTTGAAAAACCGACAAGTTGAAGATTGAGACACTTATGCAGCATATGGGAATCTTTATTCAGGAAACGTTTCGCCACACAGTGGCTTCATCAATCCAATACAAAGAGAAAGGCGAAAGGAGAGGAGGAGAATGAGGTAATCAGTCCCTCAACCTGGAGTCGATGTGTTCAGTCCATCAATCTTGTAGAATGTACAGCATAGGGCCGTAGACGTGGCTTATATACTGTAGTGAGGTGACGTGAAGCAGATGGAGGCGGGGTCATAGTGGTACCATCCACTAGTCGAAGTAGGTCTTCGTCCAAAGGTTGAACAAGTGTTGAAGAATTCTTTGTAACAAGATCCCATGATGCTGCAGTGTCTGACAGTTGTGATGAATGGTTTGAAAAACCATTCATCAGAATCTCCACGACTATGGTGCTGTTCGCACCTACTCCTAGGTTGAGGGACTGATTACCTCATCTTCTGTACATAGTTCTACTGTCTTCAAGTTATGTCCTAGAATTTGTATTGATAAAGCCACTGGATGGCGAAACGTCTACAATAAAGATACCCAGATGTTGCACATGTGTCTTAATCTCATCAAAGTTATAATTCTTCCCAACAGCCAGGTTGCACTAAACGTTTCAAAAGTACTTTCACATGCTAACACCAGAGTCGCCATCGCTTCTAGCACTTCAGTAAAGGATCTAACCAGGACAAAACCCAAGCACCACGAACCAGTCAATGCAGGAGTTTACACTATACCCTGTGGAAGCTGTGACAAGATTTACGTAGGTGAAACAGCAACAAGCCTCGACACCCGCCTCAATGAACACATTTACGCATGTAGGAACGACAACTTAAACAACGCCTGTGTACAACACCGAAATTCCACCAATCATCTCATGAAATTCAGAGACGCCCAATTAGTGATCAAAGAAACTAATTTCCGCAGACGCAAGTGCCTTGAATCAGCACTGATCGCTGTTTCGAATACAATTAAACAAAACAACGGCAGCTTCACCATCTCCGAAGTCTTAGCAAGAATCCTCCTGAAAACAGTAAACCCTGCCATCACATAGTCTCTCCTGTTATACTACACAAAGCACATTACAGAGAGTGAACACTGAATAAACCTGCCTCTTTCCAGTCTATATTTGTCCAACCTATTTTTATGTTACCCAAGTAATAGCTTTTATATCATTTTACTCATGTACGAATTAATTGCTCTACCATATTGTATTATTTTTGTTACTACCACTACTACTACTACTACTACTACTACTACTACCACTAGTGAACATCGAAATGGTACCTCACTAGTATTGCACCTCACTCAGAGCCTTTATATACCCTCTGTGTCCATGTATTGTTTGTAATGGTTTTTCAAACCATTCATCACACATTGTTTGTAATGGCTTGATAAAGCTCCTGGAGAGCGAAACGTTGCCACAATAAATGTCACATTAGTTGCACTTGTGTCCTTTTACTTTACATAGTCTCTCCTGTTATACTACACAAAGCACATTACAGAGAGTGAACACTGAAACAGGCTGCCTCTATCCAGTCTATATTTGTCCAACCTATTTTTATGTTACCCAAGTAATAGCTTTTATATCCTTTTACTCATGTACGAATTAACTTTAAAATGGTATAAAATACCGACAGATTGTTAGGTAAGACACATATGCAACTGTTGCATATGTGTCTTACCTAACACATGTACGAATTAATTGCTCTACCATATTGTATTACTACTACTACTACAACTTTTGTCACTACTACTACTACTACTACTACTACCAGCACTACCACTAGTATTGCACCTCACTCTGAGCCTTTATATACCCTCTGTGTCCATGTATTGTTTGTAATGGCTTGATAAAGCTCCTGGAGAGTGAAACGTTGTCACAATAAAATGTCACATTAGTTGCACTTGTGTCCTTTTACTTTACATATTGTCGGTAATTCTACCAACTTTATTACAAACCAGGTATTCTTGGGAACGATAATTCATCGACACCATGCCCAGCCCTTCTAGGGTAGGGTAGGTGCCTGAGCCCGAGCTTGCCATCCCCGCCCCCTTGGGCCGGGGATTGCAGACCAGAGAGGCCTAGCTTCTCCCTACGAGCCCCGTGAAAGCGGGGAATGTGGCTAGGCCTGGGGACAGTTGGTCCCAAAGATGAGGGGGTACTTGTGCCTCCTCCCATGGCAGACTTAGGTCTCAGACACTCCCTAGACAGGGAGCCAAGGCCGGGCCACCACTTGGAAAAGGCCCGGGCCGGGAGAATACCGGCGAATCAAGAAGAAGAACGATAATTGAATTTATTTATATTGCTTGTAGGTACTTTGGATGCTGCTATGCTGTCTTGTCTGTTTTAAATATTTTAGTTCTAAGGTAATTTTCGCGTTACTGTTTGTGCTCCTCGTATTATAGTATTCTTAAGAATATGCTTGTCACTTAGCCGTTTTCTTTGAATCTCTTAGAAAACTTTATAAATACAATAATGGCACACAAAAGCGACGAGTAGACGAATAAGATACAAGTGCAGCAGTTGGACATCATTGCTATCGGAATGTTGCAATATTTTGACAATAACGATACGCAACTGTTGTTTAAGTGTCTCACTTCCTTGAACTTTATCTTAAGATATTGCTTAATCTTAAAGGATGATTTTGTCTTTAATTGTCATTCCTTAATATTTTTTCGTACCTTTGATGTTTCCTACAAAATTATTAGACATTTAACTATTTGTTTTAACACGGATCATATCTAGCATTGTATTTAATTATATCTTTGTATGAACATTCTCTTTCAACTTCACACATTCTGAGGATGTATTAAATTAATGCGAAACATCAGTCGTATTTAATAGTTAATCCTAAAGCCGGTGTAGATTTTTTATGCTGTAATTTTCAAACAATAAGTTTATAGCTACTTGTACTTTACACACACACACACACACACACACACACACACACACACACAAACACACACGATGTTCCAGAGATGGGACACAGAAACAAAGGGTCACAATTGGAAGCTGAAGACTCAGATGTGTCAAAGGGATGTTAGGAAGTATTTCTTCAGTCATAGAGTAGTTAGGAAGTGGAATAGTCTGGCAAGCGATGTAGTGGAGGCAGGAACTATACATAGTTTTAAGACGAGGTATGATAAAGCTCATGGATCAGGGGGAGAGAGGACCTAGTAGCGGTCGGTGAAGAGGCGGGGCCAGGAGCTGAGTCTCAACCCCTGCAACCACAATTAGGTGAATTAGGTTAGTACACACACACATACAGAGGAGCAATTGACAAGATGGACAGAGATAGAATGTTCCAGAGATGGAACACAGCAACAAGGTGACACACTTGGAAGATGAAAACATAGATGAATTACAGGGATGTTAGGAAGTATTTCTTCAGTCACAGAGTAGTCAGGAAGTGGAATAGTTTGTGAAGCGATGTAGTGGAGGCAGGATCCATACATAGCTTTAAGCAGAGGTATGATAAAGATCATGGTTCAGGGAGTGACAACCCAGTAGCGGCTAGTGAAGAGGCGGGGCCAGGAACTACAACTAGGTGAGTACACACACACACACACACACACACACACCTAGTAACTATTAGCTAATACTTCTACTAGAACACACACACAACTAGCAAATACTATTACTACTATTACACTCACGAACATAAAGAAGGAACACTGCTGCAGACCTACTGGCCCATGCGGAGCAGGTCCATGTCAACCCCCGACTTAGATCAATGGCCCACCCAGTCAGGTCACCTCCACTTAAGGAAGGAGCACGGCTTCAGACCCTGTGGCACGAGCTAGACACGGTCCAGCTCACACCTTCATCTACAACTCTATTACCAAACCAGTGCTTTCCTATATCCTTCCTGAATCTGAATTTTTCCAGCTTAAAACTATTGATGCGAGTCCTGTCTAGGCTAGATATTTTTAGTACGCTATTTACATCCCCTTTATTACTGTTTTTCATTTATATACTTCAATTATATCCCCCTTAATTCTACGCCTTTCTAGAGAGTGCAGATTCAGGGCCTCAGTCTATCCTCATAGGGAAGATTTCTAATACAAGGGATCAACTTTGCCATCCTCCTTTGTTCGTTTTCCAGAGCATTTACATCCATTCTGTAATACGGTGACCAGAACTGAGCAGCATAATCTAAATGAGGCCTAACCAAGGATATATAGAGTTGAACAACCTGAGGACTTCTATTGTTTATACTTCTAGATATGAAGCCAAGGATTGTGTTAGCTTTATTGCGAACACTAATGTAATGTTGTCTTGGTTTCAGGTTACTACTAACCAGAACTCCTAAATCTTTTTCGCAATCAGTAATATTAAGAGCTACATTATTTAGTTTATGAGCATGGTTATTATCCTTTCCAACATTTAGAACTTTGCGTTTGTCTATATTAAGCTGCATTTGCCACTTCTCTGACCACTGCATCAGTCTATGCAAATCATTCTGGAGTGTACTAATGTCCTCATTCGAATGAATTGGACGGCCTATTTTGGTGTCATCAGCAAATTTGTTTATGTCGCTATTTATCCCCTCATCTATGTCGTTTAAGTAAATTGTGAACAAGAAGGGTCCCAACGCTGACCCCTGAGGGACACCGTTCGTGATGCTTCCCCACTCTGATTTCTTCCCATTTATGCAAATTCTCCGCTGCCTATTTGTCAACCATGACTCGACCCAGGATAAAAATTCTTTTCCTATTCCGTGTGCCTTAAGTATCCTCAATAGTCTCTGATGTGGAACTCTATCGAAAGCCTTACTGAAGTCCACATACACAATATCATATTCAATACCATCATTTTCCTCCTCAAAAACCTTAGTGAAGAAAGTAAATTCGTAAGACAGGAACGCCCCTTTGTAAAGCCATGCTGAGATTCATTAACCAATTTATGCCTTTCAAGATGGATACGAATTGCTTCGGCAAATATTGATTCCGTAAATTTTCCCACTATGGAGGTAAGGCTTATTGGTTTATAGGTCGACGCTAAGGATCTGTCGCCTGCCTTGTAAATAGGTATTACATTTGCCATTTTCCACTTGCCTGGCACTATGCCAGTTTGTGTGATATATTGAAAAGATTAGCCAGATGTTTATTTACTAAGTTTCTCTTTACATTCCTTCAAAACCCTTGCAAACAATTCAACAGGGCCTGGGGATTTGTTATGTTTTAATTTCTCTATTGTCTGAGGAACATGTCACTAGTTACTCCAATCGTGCATAGTTTATTATCGTCCTGTTCTACATAATTTATTATTTCTGAAATTTCTCTAGTATTTTCTTGGGTAAAAACTGAGGGGAAGTAAGTGTTGAAAATTTTGCACATATCCATATCACTGTCAGTGATCTGACCTGAGTTACTCTTGGGGCCTATCTTGTCCCTAATCTTACTTCTGTATACCTGAAAGAACCCTTTTGGGTTAGTCTTCGAGTCCCTTGCGACCTTAGCCTCATAATCCCTTTTAGCTGTTCTTATTCCTTTTTTTTATTTCTCTTTAACTAAATATATTGATTTCTTAACTGCCCACCCCCTCTTTTGATACGCCTATATATGCCACTTTTTTTTACCAATGAGATGTTTTAATCTATTGTTCATGCATTTGGGATCATTTTTGTTTGATCTATTTTCCCTACTCGGAGCAAAAGTTGTCTGGGCAGCTAGAACTATGCTCTGAAAAACGTCATGTTGGCAACCAAGACCACCTACCTGACCCATAGTCAGGTCATCCCAATTTAGCCCATCCAGGTAATTTCTCAGTCCCATTAAATCAGCCAAGCAGAAGTCTAGGACAGAAACTTGATTGCACTTTTTTGGGTTTTTCCATGATATATTTAATCTAAGTGATTTGCAATCGCTTTCCCCAAGCTCATCAATAACCTCAAGATTATTAATTAGTGATTCTTTGTTGGCAAGAACCAAGTCAAGCAGGTTTTTTCCTTTAGTTGGTTCTGTCACAAACTGTTTTAAAAAGCAATCCTGAACCATATCAAGAAAATCACTAGACTCAAGATTTCCTGTCACATTGTTCCACTCACCTTGTCTAAAGTTAAAATCTTCCATTAATACAACATTTTTATATTTAAATGCCTTATGAATATCGTCCCATAACAGCTTACTGCACTCTCTATCAAGATTTGGGCTCCTATAAATCACACCCAAAATTAATTTTTCATGACCCTCGAGAAACTGTAGCCAAACAGATTGTGTCCGATGTTTCTAATCTTATATCTTGTCTAACACAACAATTTAAATTATCTCTGACATACATCGCGCATCTCCACCACCCTTCCTGTTGACCCTATCAGTATGGAATAGTTTATAACTCTGTGTGTTGCATTCTGAAGGCATTTCACTATCTTTTAAGTTGAACCAGGTCTCTCTTATACGAATAATATCTATATTATCTGCAATTGCAAGTAATCTGTAGCTCATCTATCTTATTTCTTAGAATCCTACTATTTGTATAGTAAACCTCAAAGGAGCTAGTCACTCGTTGCCCCCTACTCTCTTTGTTTGCTGATCAATTGCTTTGACTTTACTAGCAACTTTATTTTGAATATTGTCCTTTAAACATATCCCTGAGGCATCCTGGTTATATCTGCTGTTTTCAACCCTAGTACTGCAGCCTGATTGTTTCCCACAGACACCCATACCTCTACAATCTATCAGTTTAAAATCCTAGACATGTCACCAATAACCCCCCTCAATCGAACTGGCTAATGCAAACCCTCCAGCCCCAGAGAGATGAACCCCATTCCTTTGCATACAAATCACGTTTGCCATAGAATATGTCCCAGTTATCAATGAATGGGATTGCAATTTCCTTGCAGTACCTGTCTAGCCAGCAATTTATACTAATTGCCCTAGACATCCATTCATTGCCCACTCCCCATCTAGGCAAGATACTACATATGATTGGGATCCCCCTTAGAGCTGACTACACCTATGGCTGACCCATACTTATCCAGCAGCTCCTGTCTCCTGCCATTCCTGATGTCATTTCCACCAGCAGTAAGACAGATAATGGGCTTGTTTCCTTTGCCTGACATAATATTATCCAACCTGCTGACTATGTCACCAACACCAGCTCCTGGAAGACACACTCTCTGTCTGACCTTTCTACCTCTGTTACAAAAAGCACGGTCCATATATCTTACCTGTGAATCAACAACAATTAGAATATTCTTACCTTGATAAGCATCGTCATTCCCAAACTCATCTCGATGAAGCTTCAGCCTCCTATTTTCTTCCTGAAGAAGTAGAATCTCCTTCAACACCTTAAAGTGAGATTCTAAAACACAACAACAAGCCATGGTGCTAGGTAACACCCCATGCTAATCCCAGACAGCTTAGGACAGGTATGACCACACATGACCACTGACCTCATTGTACACACACACACACACACACACACACACACACACACACACACACACACACACACACACACACACACACACACACACATGCGCACACACACAATTTCAAAGTGCCAGTTCGTTGAGGCCTAGTTGGCACCTGTTGCCACATTGTTACACATAACAAAGTACAAAGCGAGTGACTAAAGAGAAAAGATCAAATAGAATTAAGAGAGGGTGGCTAACGACAAACTGTGATGTAGCCAGAAAGGGGATATATATATATATATATATATATATATATATATATATATATATATATATATATATATATATATATATATATATTATATATATATATATATATATATATATATATATATATATATATATATATATATATATATATACATATATATAAGCAGAGGTGGTGGCAGCAGTAGGCCTGAGGGAGTAGCGCCGCCATAACAGGTTGGGTGTCATCACAAATAAGAAGTGTACTTACCAAAAGTGAAGTGTAAATTATAAAAGTAGCAGTATACAAGTGATAAGTGTGGTAAATGAGGACTCAAAAGGGCAACGAGAAAAGAATAGCTGAAGAAGTCAGCGGCGGAAGGGCAAGGTGCACGAGTCATCGTACAGCGAGCATCGTACATCAGGCATCTGGATGGACGTCCCCTCTGAGGAGTAATGTACAAATCACCTGTTTGTGGTTGGCGGGAAGTTTTGAGTGGTAGAGCCAGCCCTTCAGTCACTGGTAGCCATCACAAACCCTGCTCCAGAGGGATTATCATACACACAACACCTAGCAGTAGTAGGAAGATAAAATTTGTAGGAGCAAGGAATAGGCAGGAGGATTAAGTCGTGGCTAATGGGACTACAGCCCTGACAACAGTTTCGAGAGATAATGTTTTAGGACACAAAGACAGTACAATCTGAGAAGCAAGTATTGGGTACACATGTAGTAAAAGGTAGTACAGCCCTGAAAACAGTTTCGAGAGATAATGTTTTAGGACACAAAGACAGTACAATCTGAGAAGCAAGTATTGGGTACACATGTAGTAAAAGGTAGTACATAACTGGGTGAAAGAATGACTTGTTAACACACGCTAGTATTATAATTATTAGAATTACTCTGTGTTAATGGTATCTTATTAGTATTACGGATACACAGAGGTGAATTGTATTTCTGGGACATATAAACAACTGATGTGCTCACACACACACATGCGCACACACACACACTCGGGGCCAGGAGCTGAGTCTCGACCTCTGTAACCACAACTAGGTGAGTACACACAGCTGATCCTTGGAATTTGACCGCATCCCCTCACCCCCCCACACACACCTTTCCCTCCCCCACAGACCTTTTCTCCCCGCTCTTGCCTTCACTCCCTCCTATCTTTTCCTTCCCTCGCGTTTCTCTCTCTCATAGCCTTTTTCCCTACTCTCTCTCTCTCTCTCTCTCTCTCTCTCTCTCTCTCTCTCTCTCTCTCTCTCCCTCTCTCTCTCCCTCTCTCTCTCCCTCTCTCTCTCCCTCTCTCTCTCCCTCTCTCTCTCCCTCTCTCTCTCCCTCTCTCTTCCTCTCTCTCTTCCTCTCTCTCTCTTCCTCTCTCTCTTCCTCTCTCTCTTCCTCTCTTCCTCTCTCTCTTCCTCTCTCTCTTCCTCTCTCTCTTCCTCTCTCTCTTCCTCTCTCTCTCTCTCTCTCCCCCTCACTCCCATAACCCTATCTCTCACCCTCCTCTCTCTCTATAGGCTTCTCTCTCCATCTCTCCATTTCTCTCTCATAGCCTTTTCCCTCGCCCTCCCCTCTCTCTCTCTCTCCCATAACCCTCTCTCTCACCCTTCTCTCTATAGGCTTCTCTCTCCATCTCTCCATTTCTCTCTCTCATAGCCTTTTCCCTCGCCCTCCTTTCTCCCTCTCTCTCTCTTTCTCTCCCTCTCCCTCTCTTTCTCCCTCTCTCTACCCTTTCTCTCCCCCCTCACATTTCTCTCTCTCCCCCTTGGTCTTATCCCTCACCCCCATACTCTCTCCTCTCTCTCCCTCTTCTACCCTTTCTTCTCCCCCCTGCACCCTCTCCCTCCTCTAGCCTTCTGTCTAGCCTTCTGTACTCGACTGAAGAAGCCTACTGTGTAGGCGAAACGTTTCATAATAAAGATACCTAACTGTTGCATATGTGTCTTACCTAACAACCTGTCGGTATTTTATACCATTTTAATGTTCAATCTGTCAGACACTGCAACACAAGGGTATCTTGGTACAGACCTGCAATCAACTTCGACAACTTCCACTAGTGAGAGCGGCTGGATTTGAGAGGGACCTGACCTCTCAACATCTGAGTTCTTACCTCTTCTAGTGACCTACGTCTCACCTCTTGGCAATATATAAGGCTCCATCCTGTCACTTCATCTCCATATTGTTTCATACTATGGAACAATGCTCTTCTCCAGA
Source organism: Cherax quadricarinatus (assembly GCF_038502225.1). NCBI lineage: Eukaryota > Metazoa > Arthropoda > Malacostraca > Decapoda > Parastacidae > Cherax > Cherax quadricarinatus. The sequence goes on along the minus strand of NC_091354.1, from coordinate 23,645,183 downwards.
CTGAGGGACTGACCACCTCAAAACTTTAAGGGTGATGGACTGATTACATCGTCTTCAAGTATCTTCTGCTTCTATCAACTTTTCTGTACTCGACTGAAGAAGCCTACTGTGTAGGCGAAACGTTTCATAATAAAGATACCTAACTGTTGCATATGTGTCTTACCTAACAGATAACTGCTGCAGCATATGGGCGCCTGGCAAACCTGAGAACAGCATTCCGATACCTTAGTAAGGAATCATTCAAGACACTGTACACCGTGTATGTCAGGCCCATACTGGAGTATGCAGCACCTGTTTGGAACCCGCACTTGATAAAGCACGTCAAGAAACTAGAGAAAGTACAAAGGTTTGCGACAAGGTTAGTTCCAGAGCTAAGGGGAATGTCCTATGAAGAAAGATTAAGGGAAATCGGCCTGACGACACTGGAGGACAGGTGGGTCAGGGGAGACATGATAACGACATATAAAATACTGCGTGGAATAGACAAGGTGGACAAAGACAGGATGTTCCAGGGAGGGGACACAGAAGCAAGAGGCCACAATTGGAAGTTGAAGACACAAATGAGTCAGAGAGATAGTAGGAAGTATTTCTTCAGTCATAGAGTTGTAAGGCAGTGGAATAGCCTAGAAAATGACGTAGTGGAGGCAGGAACCATACACAGTTTTAAGACGAGGTTTGATAAAGCTCATGGAGCGGGGAGAGAGAGGGCCCAGTAGCAACCGGTGAAGAGGCGGGGCCAGGAGCTAAGACTCGACCCCTGCAACCACAAATAGGTGAGTACAAATAGGTGAGTACACATGTGCACACACACACACATGCTTGCACACACACACATGCACACACACATGCACACACACACGCACATACACACACATGCACACACATGCACACACATACACACACACACACACACACACACACACACACACACACACACACACATACACATACACATACACATACACAAGCACACATACACACACACACACACACACACACACACACACTTGTGGAGGAGTCACGCGGTTTGAGCTCGTGTTTGTGATGTAGTTCAGCTGGGCTTGTGAGGTCTCTAGGGAGACCTAATTTAACCAATTATATGGTCACACCTTGCCTTGGCAAACGTCTGTAGCCACGCCCACGTCTGAGGTCTTTTGTTCTTGACGGCGTCAGACCTAGGCGTCAGGTCGTACATGTGATTGTGGAGGGTGCTTGGACCACGATATAAGCCCAAGGAACAGCTGAGCAGAGGAGATTCGAGTGGAGCTGCTGCTGGGGTGCAGACCTCCTGAGCAGAGATTCGAGCAGAGCTGCTGCTGGGGTGCAGAGCTCATGAACAGAGACTTCGAGCGGAGCTGCTGCTGGGGTGCAGGGCTCGGGAGAAGGCTGCTGAAGTCTCTGGAGGAGACTGTTGGAGGCATTAGGCAGAGTACTGGCTTGGCGCAGTACTCGTGCTGTGTAGGTCTTGGGACCTGTGGCTTAGTTCCTGTGATGAACTGCCCTCTGAACTATATTGTAAGTTACATTCATTTTGGTCAAGTTGATTGTGTTCCCTGTCTCACTGCTTATGTGTACCACCCCATTTATCTAAACCACAATAATGTTCTGTTCCCAAATATATTATTGTACAAAGACTTAATAATAAACTGTGTTTGAGTAGAATAGTAATATTCACTGTCCCCATTATTTATTCTTATTTCCATTATTTGTTTAGTTAAAGTAGTGAGAGGGTGAGTAGTGTAGTGTGGCGGGTAGAGTAATGAGAGGTGAAGGTGTAGTCACCAGTGACCTCACATTACCTACCTACCTCTGCATACATCCCTCCTACTGCCTCGCCTGTCCCACACCTACTAAATCCCTCCACTTACCCCCATATTCCCCTAATCATTACCCCCCTACATGACATGTTTTGGTGGTAATTTCTGACTGTGCCATAAGGAATAGTGTGGGATATAGGCGTGTGCACGCCTAAGAGTGCATATAATCACTTAAGCCCCGACAAAAGGAAACATAAGTGATCACAGAAAAGAAAACAATGGAAATAGTGACTAAGTGTTTAGTGGGGGCCGGGGGAAGGAAGGTGAACGGTTGTGTCAGGCCTAAATAGTGTTGCCATAATAACACAGTGGGGTATTTTGAAGAATAAGTGCGACTCAAGACCAGGGAGATAAGAGACATGTATAGATGTGTCAGTAAATACAGTGAGTGAAAAAATTAGATGAGCTAGAGACTATAGTGCATACAGGAAGTTAGTGGAAAAATTACCGAGAAGCATCATGCATCTTCAACTACTGGGACACAGGACAGACCCACAACGTTACTCCACTGCCAGCCGCAAGTAATATTCACCTAGTTTGAGTTGCATGGGGTCAATAGTACCTGTCTCTAGCTGGAATTGGGGGTCACTCTCCTCGAGCTATCAGAATTAGAATAAGCAGCATTTACTGGCATTTAATAGAATTTAGAGGTAGCGGCATACAGGCGAAGCCTAGTGTATTTATTTTTGAACATAATTTTAAACACATAAGACAATACAGTGGGAACCAAGAGATTGGGTACATATGCAATACATATGTAGTACATACGTGAGAAATAAGGACTGCTTACATAAACATATGCACACACACACACACACTAGGTGAAAACAGGCTCTGCTGTTAGGCACTTGAATAGCTGTAGCACACACACACACACATACACACACACACACACGCATGCACAAACACACATGCACACACACACTAGGTGAGTACAGGATCTGCTGTTAGGCACTTGAATAGCTCTAGCTCACACACACACACACACACACACACACACATACACACACACACACACACACACACACACACACACACACACTAGGTGAGTACAGGATCTGCTGTTAGGCACTTGAATAGATGTAGCATGCGCACACACACACACATACACACACATGCACACACACACTAGGAGAGTACAGGATCTACTGTTAGGCACTTGAATAGCTGTAGCACGTGCACACACACACACACACACACACACACACATGACCCAGGTGGCAAATTTTCGGAGAATTGGGTGGTTCACAAAGAAAAGGAATCGGCCTCTCAAAGTAATTTTCAAGGCAGAATCAACCCGAACCATGATCCTGCAGGAGAAAGCATGGCTGAGAGGCAAGCAGGAGTTCCGGAGTGTGTACCTCGACCGAGACAGAACACAGGACGAAAGGAAGACAATGAAAGAGAGAGTTCAAAAACGAAAGGAGAAATGGGAGGAAATGAAAAAGGAGAGCAGAATGACCCAGGATCAAATGGAAGGACAAGCGCACCCCCCAGAAACACCTGCAGAAGGACTCCAGCCACGACACCCCCAAGGCAACTGAACAATCCAAACCAACCATCACACACCGATCCCTCTGTTTCCACCCCCCGCACCACAGTTAGAGTATTAGAACAGAAGTTGAAGGTTTGGTACACAAATGCAGATGGATTAACGAATAAACATGAGGAATGGCAAGAAAGAATCAATGAGAAGTCCCCAGACATCATAGCAGTTACAGAAACAAAACTCATGGAGACAATAACAGATGCAATCTTCCCACCAGGATACCAGATCATGAGGAAAGATAGAAGGGGCAGGGGGGGAGGTGGGGTTGCTCTGCTCGTAAAAAACAGATGGAAATTCGAGAAAATGGAAGGAATAGATGAGACGGGAGAAAGAGACTACATAGCAGGTACACTTCAGTCTGGGGAACACAAAGTGGTCATTGCAGTGATGTATAATCCACCACAGAACTGCAGGAGGCCAAGAGAGGAATATGAAGAGAGCAACAGAGCAATGGTGGACACACTTGCTGAGGTGGCAAGAAGAGCTCACTCCAGCAGAGCCAAGTTGCTGGTTATGGGGGATTTCAACCACAGGGAGATTGACTGGGAAAACCTGGAGCCACATGGGGGTCCCGAAACATGGAGAGCCAGGATGCTGGACGTGGTGCTGGAAAACCTCATGCACCAACATGTTAAGGACACTACCAGAGTGAGAGGGGAGGATGAACCAGCAAGATTGGACCTTGTGTTCACCCTGGGCAGCTCAGACATTGAGGACATCAAGTATGAGAGTCCCCTAGGAGCTAGCGACCACGTGGTTCTGTGCTTTGAATACATAGTAGAGCTGCAAGTGGAGAGAATAACAGGAGTAGAATGGGAAAAGCCTGACTATAAAAGAGGGGACTACATAGGGTTGAAGAACTTCCTGCGGGAGGTCCAGTGGGACAGAGAACTGGCAGGAAAGCCAGTAAATGAAATGATGGAATATGTAGCAACAAAATGCAAGGAGGCAGTGGAAAGGTTCATTCCCAAGGGCAACAGTAACAACGGGAAGACCAGAACAAGTCCCTGGTTCACCCGACGGTGTAAGGAGGCAAAAACAAAGTGCAATAGAGAATGGAAAAAGTACAGAAGGCAGAGAACACACGAAAATAGGGAGATCAGTCGCAGAGCCAGGAATGAGTACGCACAGGTAAGGAGGGAGGCCCAGCGACAGTATGAAAATGACATAGCATCGAGAATCAAGACAGACCCGAAACTGTTGTATAGCCACATCAGGAGGAAGACAACAGTCAAAGACCAGGTGATCAGATTAAGGACAGAAGGTGGAGAACTCACAAGAAATGATCAGGAGGTATGTGAGGAGCTGAACAGGAGATTTAAGGAAGTTTTTACAGTAGAGATAGGAAGGGCTGTGGGAAGACAGAACAGAAGGGAACATCAAGAGGGAATATACCAACAAGTGTTGGATGACATACGAACAACTGAGGAGGAGGTGAAGAAGCTCTTAAGTGACCTTGACACCTCAAAGGCGATGGGACCGGACAACATCTCCCCATGGGTCCTTAGAGAAGGAGCAGAGATGCTGTGTGTGCCTCTAACCACAATCTTCAACACATCCCTTGAAACTGGGCAACTACCTGAGAAATGGAAGACAGCTAATGCAGTCCCCATATTTAAGAAAGGAAACAGAAACGAGGCACTAAACTACAGACCTGTGTCTCTGACATGTATTGTGTGCAAAGTCCTGGAGAAGATTATCAGGAGGAGAGTGGTCGAACACCTGGAAAGGAACAAGATTATAAATGAAAACCAGCATGGGTTCATGGAAGGCAAATCTTGTATCACAAACCTCCTGGAGTTTTATGACAAGGTAACAGAAGTAAGACATGAGAGAGAGGGTTGGGTAGATTGCGTTTTCCTAGACTGCAGGAAGGCCTTTGACACAGTTCCCCACAAGAGATTAGTGCAGAAGCTGGAGGATCAGGCACACGTAAAAGGAAGGGCACTGCAATGGATAAGGGAATACCTGACAGGGAGGCAGCAACGAGTCATGGTACGTGAAGAGGTATCACAGTGGGCGCCTGTTACGAGCGGGGTCCCACAGGGGTCAGTTCTAGGACCAGTGCTATTTTTGATATATGTGAACGACATGATGGAAGGAATAGACTCTGAAGTGTCCCTGTTCGCAGATGACGTGAAGTTGATGAGAAGAATTAAATCGGACGAGGATGAGGCAGGACTGCAAAGAGACCTGGAGAGGCTGGACACGTGGTCCAGTAACTGGCTTCTCGAATTCAATCCAGCCAAATGCAAAGTCATGAAGATTGGGGAGGGGCAAAGAAGACCGCAGACAGAGTATAGGCTAGGTGGACAAAGACTACAGACTTCACTCAGGGAGAAAGACCTTGGGGTGACCATAACACCGAGCACATCACCAGAGGCACACATCAACCAAATAACCGCTGCAGCATACGGGCGCCTGGCAAACCTGAGAATAGCGTTCCGATACCTTAATAAGGAATCGTTCAAGACACTGTACACTGTGTATGTTAGGCCCATACTGGAGTATGCAGCACCAGTCTGGAACCCACACCTGGTCAAGCACGTCAAGAAGTTAGAGAAAGTACAAAGGTTTGCAACAAGGCTAGTCCCAGAGCTCAAGGGAATGTCGTACGAGGAAAGGTTAAGGGAAATCGGACTGACGACACTGGAGGACAGAAGGATCAGGGGAGACATGATAACGACATACAAGATACTGCGGGGAATAGACAAGGTGGACAGAGATAGGATGTTCCAGAGAGGGGACACAGGGACAAGGGGTCACAACTGGAAGCTGAAGACTCAGACGAGTCACAGGGACGTTAGGAAGTATTTCTTCAGTCATAGAGTTGTCAGCAAGTGGAATAGCCTAGCAAGTGAAGTAGTGGAGGCAGGAACCATACATAGTTTTAAGAAGAGGTATGACAAAGCTCAGGAAGCAGAGAGAGAGAGGATCCAGTAGCGATCAGTGAAGAGGCGGGGCCAGGAGCTGAGTCTCGACCCCTGCAACCACAATTAGGTGAGTACAATTAGGTGAGTACATGCACACACACACTAGGTGAGTACAGGATCTACTGTTAGGCACTTGAATAGCTGTAGCATGCACACACACATACACACACACACATGCAAACACACACACACACACACACACACACACACACACACACACACACACACACACACACACACACACACACACACACACACACATACAGGATTTCACACCTTCCTGTGAAGTGACCCTCTAACCCTTTCCCCCCCCCCCCGTCTCTCTCCTTCTCTCTTCCTCTCTCTCTCTTCCTCTCTATCTCTTCCTCTCTCTCTCTTCCTCTCTCTCTCCCCCTTTCTCTCATCCTTTCTCTCTTCCTCTCTCTCTTCCTCTCTCTTCCTCTCTCTTCCTCTCTCTTCCCTTGTCACTCCCTCCTCTCTCTCTTACCTTTTCCCTCTCTCTCACTTTCTCTCTCCCCCTTTTCCCTTCTTTCCCCCTCTCTCCTTCTACCCTCCCCTTCTCTCTTTTTCTCCCTCTTTCTCACTCTCTCCCTGCTTTTTCTTTTTCTCTTTCTCTCACAAAAAAAAAAATGGTTGGGACTCGCAGGAATCAGGGATTAGATGACAATGGTACTGGTAGGGAGGAATGGATGGAGGAGCAGTGGAAAAGGATAGAGCAAGAATGGGAGAGAATTAGGAGAGCTTTCTGAAAAAAATGGAGAAAGAGCTCTCTGTGAAATGGGAAAAGAGGTTGGAGAAGGAGACGAAGAATTGGGAGGCATAAGCCGAAACTGCAGTAGCCAGGGTAAAGGTCCTAGAATTTGAGGTAAACAGGCTGAAGCAAGTCTCAGGAGCAGTGACCAGAGAAGACACACCATGCGAAGCTGAGAGGATGAACAGGAAGGAAGGAGATATGAATTATGCTGAGGTCATATCAGTCTGCAAAGAAGGGCCAGGGAGTGGAAGGGAAGAGCAGATGCGTGCAGATAGAGAGGGAGATAGGTCGAATGCTGAGGCCCAACAATGCTACCAAGAGCCACTGGAAAAATCAAGGGAGAAAATGACCACATACAGACAGGAACCAGAGTCACAGAGGGAGAGGCAATGGGAGGAAGAAAGGGGAAAATCAGTGTTTATCCATGGGCTTCGGGAGAGAGAGGAAAGGACACACACTGAAAGACGGCAGGAAGAAAGAAAGGAGATTGAGAAAATCATCACTGAAATAGGGGGAGAAGACATGGACGAGATTGTAAATTTTCAGAGAATAGGGGGGTACTTGAAGGGGAGCAACCGACCGATCAAGCTGATTCTCAGGACAGAAACAGTGTGGAACAGGATCCTCCAAGAGAAACCATGGTTGAAAAGCTCTGAAGAGTACAGGAAGGTGTTCCTAAACAGAGACAGAACACAGAGAGACAGCAGCTGAGGGAGAGGACAAAAAAGCGAAAGGAGCTAGGAAAGGAGACAAGGATGGAACCAGCAAAGGTCAGAGCAGAACAGAGCAGCAAGGGCAAGCACACACACAACTATCCTCAGAACCCCACAACCTATCACACCATCCCAACACACAATACAATCCATACCCACAGCTTCCACCCAACCCCCAACCATAGAATCTCACAGTATGCTACCAGGTCTCCCACCCCCACAGGCCCCCCAAACCACAGTGTTGGAAAGGAAACTGAAGGTATGGTACACGAACGCTGATGGAATAACAAACAAGTGGAAGGAGTGGGACGAAAGATTCAAAGAGGCATTGCCAGACATCATAGCGATCACAGAAACCAAGCTAACAGGTATGATAACAGATGCCATCTTTCCAACAGGATACCAGATCCTGAGGAAAGACAGAAGGAACAGGGGGGTGGAGGAGTGGCATTGCTGATCAAACACCAATGGAATTTTGATGAGCTGGAGAGACAAGACAGCAGAGAAGAAAGTGATTGCATAGCGGGAACGCTTCACTCTGGAGGTCCCAAGGTGATAATTGGAGTGATGTATAACCCACCACAGAACAGCAGGAGGCCAAGGCAAGAGTATGACGAGAGAAATAGAGCGATGGTTGACATACTGGCTGCAGTGGCCAGAAGAGCTCATGCATGCAGGGCAAAGCTCCTGATCATGGGAGACTTTAACCACAAGGAGATCGAATGGGAGAACTTGGAGCCACATGGGGGCCAAGATACATGGAGGGCTAAGATGATGGAGGTGGTACTGGAAAACTTCATGTACCAACAAGTAAGGGACACTACAAGAGAGAGATGAGAGGATGAACCAGCAAGACTGGACTTAGTATTCACCCTGAGTAGTGCAGATATTGAGGACATCACATATGAAAGACCCCTTGCGGCCAGCGATCATGTGGTTTTGAGCTTCGAATACACAGTAGAGCTACAAGTGGAGGGGGAAGCAGGAAGGCCAGGACAAATGAAACCAAACTACAAGAAAGGGGACTACACAGGAATGAGGAACTTCCTGAATGAGGTTCAGTGGGACAGAGAACTGGCAGGGAAGCCAGTTAATGAGATGATGGAATATGTAGCAACAATGTGCAAGGAGGCTGAGGAGAGGTTTGTACCCAAGGGAAACAGGAATAATGAAAAAGCCAGGATGAGCCCATGGTTCACCCAAAGATGCAAGGAGGCAAAAACCAAGTGTGCCAGGGAATGGAAGAAATATAGAAGGCAAAAGACCCTGGGGAATAAAGGAGAGCAGTCATAGAGTCAGAAACGAATATGCACAGATAGGAAGGGAGGCCCAACGTCAATATGAAAACAACATAGCAGCAAAAGCCAAATCTGACCCGAAGCTGTTATACAGCCACATCAGGAAGAAAACCGTCAAGGACCAGGTAATCAGGCTAAGGAAGGAAGGAGAAACAACAAGAAATGACAGTGAAGTATGTGAGGAACTCAACAAGAGATTCAAAGAAGTGTTCACAGAGGAGACAGAAGGGGCTCCAGAAAGACGGAGAGGTGGGGTACACCACCATGTGCTGGACACAGTACACACAACCGAGGAAGAGGTGAAGAGGCTTCTGAGTGAGCTAGATACCTCAAAGGCAATGGGGCCAGATAACATCTCTCCATGGATCCTGAGAGAGGGAGCAGAGGCGCTATGTGTACCCCTAACAACAATATTCAATACATCTATCGAAACAGGGAGATTGCCTGAGGCATGGAAGACAGCAAATGCAGTCCCAATCTTTAAAAAAAGGAGACAGACATGAAGCACTAAACTACAGACCAGTGTCACTGACATGTATAGCATGCAAAATCATGGAATAGATTGTCAGGAGAAGAGTGGTGGAACATCTACAAAGGAATGATCTCATCACCAGCAGCCAACATAGTTTCAGAGACGGGAAATCCTGTGTCACAAACCTACTGGAGTTCTATGACATGGTGACAGCAGTAAGACAAGAGAGAGAGGGGTGGGTGGATTTCATTTTCTTGGACTTCAAGAAGGCATTTGACACAGTACCACACAAGAGATTAGTGCAAAAACTGGAGGTCCAAGCAGGGATAACAGGGAAGGCACTGCAATGGATCAGGGAATACTTGTCAGGAAGACAGCAGCGAGTAATGGTACGTGACGAGGTGTCAGAGTGGGCACCTGTGACCAGCGGGGTCCCACAGGGGTCAGTCCTAGGACCAGTGCTGTTTCTGGTATTTGTGAACGACATGACGGAAGGAATAAACTCCGAGGTGTCCCTGTTTGCAGATGATATGAAGTTGATGAGAAGAATTCATTCGATCGAAGACCAGGCAAAACTGCAAAGGGATCTGGACAGGCTGCAGACCTGGTCCAGCAATTGGCTCCTGGAGTTCAATCCCACTAAGTGCAAAGTCATGAGGATTGGGGAAGGGCAAAGAAGACCGCAGACGGAGTACAGTCTAGGGGGCCAGAGACTACAAACATCACTCAAGGAAAAAGATCTTGGGGCGAGTATAACACCAGGCACATCTCCTGAAGCGCACATCAACCAAATAACTGCTGCAGCATGTGGGCGCCTGGCAAACCTCAGAACAGCATTCCGACATCTTAATAAGGAATCGTTCAGGACCCTGTACACCGTGTGTGTACATTAGGCCCATATTGGAGTATGCGTTACGAGTTTGGAACCCACACCTAGCCAAGCATGTAAAGAAACTAGAGAAAGTGCAAAGGTTTGCAACAAGACTAGTCCCAGAGTTAAGAGGTATGTCCTATGAGGAGAGGTTAAGGGAAATCAACATGACGACACTGGAGGACAGGAGAGATAGGGGGGGGACATGATAATGACTTACAAAATACTGAGGGGAATTGACAAGGTGGACAAAGACAGGATGTTCCAGAGACTGGACACAGCAACACGGGGACACAGTTGGAAGCTGAAGACACAGATGAATCACAGGGTAGATTGCGTTTTCCTAGACTGCAGGAAGGCCTTTGACACAGTTCCCCACAAGAGATTAGTGCAGAAGCTGGAGGATCAGGCGCATGTAAAAGGGAGGGCACTGCAATGGATAAGGGAATACCTGACAGGGAAGCAGCAACGAGTCATGGTACGTGAAGAGGTATCACAGTGGGCGCCTGTTACGAGCGGGGTCCCACAGGGGTCAGTTCTAGGACCAGTGCTATTTTTGATATATGTGAACGACATGATGGAAGGAATAGACTCTGAAGTGTCCCTGTTCGCAGATGACGTGAAGTTGATGAAAAGAATTAAATCGGACGAGGATGAGGCAGGACTGCAAAGAGACCTGGACAGGCTGGACATGTGGTCCAGTAACTGGCTTCTCGAATTCAATCCAGCCAAATGCAAAGTCATGAAGATTGGGGAGGGGCAAAGAAGACCGTAGACAGAGTATAGGCCAGGTGGACAAAGACTACAGACCTCACTCAGGGAGAAAGACCTTGGGGTGACCATAACACCGAGCACATCACCAGAGGCACACATCAACCAAATAACTGCTGCAGCATACGGGCGCCTGGCAAACCTGAGAATAGCGTTCCGATACCTTAATAAGGAATCGTTCAAGACACTGTACACTGTGTATGTTAGGCCCATACTGGAGTATGCAGCACCAGTCTGGAACCCACACCTGGTCAAGCACGTCAAGAAGTTAGAGAAAGTACAAAGGTTTGCAACAAGGCTAGTCCCAGAGCTCAAGGGAATGTCGTACGGGGAAAGGTTAAGGGAAATCGGACTGACGACACTGGAGGACAGAAGGGTCAGGGGAGACATGATAACGACATACAAGATACTGCGGGGAATAGACAAGGTGGACAGAGATAGGATGTTCCAGAGAGGGGACACAGGGACAAGGGGTCACAACTGGAAGCTGAAGACTCAGACGAGTCACAGGGACGTTAGGAAGTATTTCTTCAGTCATAGAGTTGTCAGCAAGTGGAATAGCCTAGCAAGTGAAGTAGTGGAGGCAAGAACCATACATAGTTTTAAGAAGAGGTATGACAAAGCTCAGGAAGCAGAGAGAGAGAGGACCCAGTAGCGATCAGTGAAGAGGCGGGGCCAGGAGCTGAGTCTCGACCCCTGCAACCACAATTAGGTGAGTACAATTAGGTGAGTACACACACATACACACACGATACTGAAAGAGAAGGTATAAAGACCAAAGGGGGAACGAGAGGCAATGCAGAAGATGAGCAGAACCCAGACCCAGGTGGAAGAGCAAACACACCCTCCAGAAACACCTGCAGAAGGACTCCATCCACGACATCCCCAATGCAACTTAACAGTCTAAACTAAAACCCACACAATGTTCCATCTGTCCCCCCCCCCAACGTTACAAACCCTACCCCTACAGCAGCCCCCTATGGGCACTCTGTCCCTACCCCGTCATCAGAAACCCCACCCACACCACAACCACCCATAGGCCCCCTGCAGGGCTCTCGCTCCCCCAATCTCAATATTCTCCCAGAACCACAGTGAAAGAAGAGAAGCTGAAGGTTTGATACACGATCGCGGATGGAATAACGAACAAATGTGAGGAGTGGCATGAAAGAACCAATGAAGTCCCCAGACATCATAGCAGTCACAGAAACGAAACACACTGAGACAATAACAGAAGCAGTCTTCCCACCGAGATATCAGATCCTGAGGAAAGATAAAAGGAACAGAGGGGAGGGGGTTGCACTGCTCATAAAAAACCGATGGGGATTTGAGGAAGTGGAAGTGATAGACGAGATTGGAGAAAGGGATTACATAGGTACACTTCAGTCTGGGGAACATAAGGTAGTCATTTGGCAGTGATGTATAACCCACCACAGAATATGATGAGTGCAACAGAACAATGGTGGACACACTGGCTGAGGTGGCAAGAAGAGCTCACTCGAGCAGAGCGAAGTTACTGGTTATGGGCGATTTCAACCACAAGGAGGTCAAATGGGAAAACCTGGAGCCACATGGGGGTTCGGAAAGATGGAGAACCAAAATGATGGATGCGGTACTGGAAACCCTCATGCATCAACATGTCAGGGACATTACCAGAGACAGAGAGGAGGAGGAACGAGCAAAACTGGACCTTGTGTTCACCCTGAGCAGTTCAGACATTGAGGACATCACATATGAGAGGCCCATTGGAGCTAGCGATCACGTGGTTCTGAGCTTTGATTACATAGTAGAGTTACAAGTGGAGAGGGTAACAGGAGTTCAGTGGGAAAAACCAAGCTATAAAAGGGGACTCTACACAGGTATGAGGAACTTCCTGCAGGAGTTTCAGTAGTACAGAGAATTGCTAGGAAAGTCAGTAAACGAAATGATGGAATACATAACAATATGCAGAGAGGCAGAGGAAAGGTTTGTTCCCATGGACAACATAAATAATGGGAAAACTAAAGCGAGTCTTTGGTTTACCCGAAGGTGTATGGAGGCAAACACTAAGTGCACTAGAGAATGGAAAAGATACAGAAGGCAGAGGACCCAAGAAAATAAGGAGATTATTCGAAGAGCCAGAAACGAGTATGCACAGATGAGGAAGACCCAGTGACAGTATGAAAAGACATAGCATCGAGAGTCAAGTCTGATCCGAAACTGCTATTTATCCACATGAGGAGGAAGACCAAAGACCAAAGACCAGGTGATCAGGCTGAGGAAAAAGGTGGGGGAGCTCGCAAGAAACGATTAAGAGGCATGTGAGGAGCTCAACACGAGATTTTAGTATTTACAGTGGAGACAGGAAGGACTCTGGGAAGACAGAACAGAGGGGGACACCAACAAGAATATACCAACAAGTGTTGGATGACATACACATAACCGAGGAGGAGGTAAAGAAGCTGCTAAGTGACCTTGATACCTCAAAGGCAATGGGACCGGAGAACATCTCCCAGTGGGTCCTTAGAGTAGGAACAGAAACGTTGTGTGCGCCACTAACCACAATCTTCAACACATCCCTTGAGACTGGGCAACTACCCGAGGTATGGAAGACGGCAAATGTATTTCCAATTTTTAAAAAAGGAGACAGAAATGAGGCACTAAACTATAGACCAGTGTCACTGACGTGCATAATATGCAAAATCGTGGAGAAGATTATCAGGAGGAGAGTAGTGGAGCACTTGGAACGGAGCAAGTATAAACGACAACCAGCACGGATTCATGGAAGGCAAATCCTGTGTCACAAACCTTCTGGAGTTTTATGACAAAGTAACAGAAGACACGTAAGAGAGGTGTGGGTTGATTGTATTTTCTTGGACTGCAAGAAGGCCTTCGACACAGTTCCTCACAAGAGATTAGTGTGTATAACAGGAAGGGCACTGCAATGGGTCAGAGAATACCTGACAGGGAGGCAACAACGAGTCATGGTATGTGATGAGGTATCACAGTGAGCACCTGTGACGAGCGGGGTCCCACAGGCGTCGGTCCTAGGACCAGTGCTATTTTCGGTATATGTGAATGACATGATGGAAGGGATAGATTCAGAAGTGTCCCTGTTCGCAGATGATGTGAAGTTAATGAGGAGAATTAAACCACATGAAGATCAGGTAGGACTTCGAAGAGACCTGGACAGGCTGGACACCTGGTCCAGCAACTATCTTCTTGAATCTAACCCAGCAAAATGCAAAGTCATGAAGATCGGGGAAGGGCAAAGAAGACTGCAGACAGAGTATAGGCTAGGTGGCCAAAGACTGCAAACCTCGCTCAAGGAGAAAGATCTTGGGGTGAATATAACACCAACCACTTCTCCGGAAGCACACATCAACCAGATAACTGCTGCAGCACATGGGCGCCTGGCAAACCTGAGAATAGCGTTCCGATACCTTTTTAAGGAATCGTTCAAGACACTGTACACCGTGTACTTTAGGTCCACACTGGATAATGCAGCACCAGTTTCGAACCCACACCTGGTCAAACACTTCAAGAAATTAGAGAAAGTGCAAAGGTTTGCAACAAGGTTAGTTCCAGAGTTAAAGGGAATGTCCTATGAAGAAAGGTTGAGGAAAATCAGCCTGACGACACTGGAGGACAGGAGGATTAGAGGAGACATGATAGCAACATGCGAAATACTGCGTTGAATAGACAAGGTGGACAGAAACAGGATGTTCCAGAGAGGGGACACAGAAACAAGGGGTCACACTTGGAGGTTGAAGACTCTGGTGAGTCAAAGGGATGTTAAAAAGTATTTGTTAAGTCACAGAGTTGTCAGGAAGTGGAATTGTCTAGCAAGTGATGTAGTGGAGGCAGGAACCATACATAGCTTTAAGACGAGGTATGATAAAGCTCTTGGAGCAGGGAGAGAGAGGACCTAGTAGCGTTCAGTGAACAGGCAGGGCCTGCAGCTAAGTCTCGACCCCTGCCACCACTGTTGGGCGAGTACACACACACACACACACACACACACACACACACACACACACACACACACACACACACACACACACACACACACACACACACACCACCAGCAGCACGGATTCACGGAAGGCAAATCCTGTGACACAAACCTTCTGGAGTTTTATGATAAAATAACAGAAGTAAGACAAGAGAGAGAGGGGTTGGTTGATTGCATCTTCTTGGACTGCAAGAAGGCCTTTGACACAGTTCCTCACAAGAGATTAGTGCAGAAGCTAGAGCATCAGGTGCATATAACAGGAAGGGCACTGCAATGGATCAGAGAATACCTGACAGGGAGGCAACAACGAGTCATGGTACGTAATGATGTATCACAGTGGGCACCTGTGACGAGCGGGGTCCCACAGGGGTCGGTCCTAGGACCAGTGCTATTTTTGGTATATGTGAACGACATGACGGAAGGGTTAGACTCAGAAGTGTCCCTGTTTGCAGATGATGTGAAGTTAATGAGGAGAATTAAATCTGATGAGGACCAGGCAGGACTTCAAAGAGACCTGGACAGACTGGACACCTGGTCCAGCAAATGGCTTCTCGAATTTAATCCTGCCAAATGCAAAGTCATGAAGATAGGGGAAGGGCACAGAAGACCACAGACAGAGTATAGGCTAGGTGGCCAAAGACTGCAAACCTCACTCAAGGAGAAAGATCTTGGGGTGAGTATAACACCGAGCATGTCTCCGGAAGCACACATCAATCAGATAACTGCTGCAGCATATGGGCGCCTGGCAAACCTGAGAACAGCATTCCGATACCTTAGTAAGGAATCATTCAAGACACTGTACACCGTGTATGTCAGGCCCATACTGGAGTATGCAGCACCTGTTTGGAACCCGCACTTGATAAAGCACGTCAAGAAACTAGAGAAAGTACAAAGGTTTGCGACAAGGTTAGTTCCAGAGCTAAGGGGAATGTCCTATGAAGAAAGATTAAGGGAAATCGGCCTGACCACACTGGAGGACAGGAGGGTCAGGGGAGACATGATAACGACATATAAAATACTGCGTGGAATAGACAAGGTGGACAAAGACAGGATGTTCCAGGGAGGGGACACAGAAACAAGAGGCCACAATTGGAAGTTGAAGACACAAATGAGTCAGAGAGACAGTAGGAAGTATTTCTTCAGTCATAGAGTTGTAAGGCAGTGGAATAGCCTAGAAAATGACGTAGTGGAGGCAGGAACCATACACAGTTTTAAGACGAGGTTTGATAAAGCTCATGGAGCGGGGAGAGAGAGGGCCTAGTGGCAACCGGTGAAGAGGCGGGGCCAGGAGCTAGGACTCGACCCCTGCAACCACAAATAGGTGAGTACAAATAGGTGAGTACACATCACAGCAGCGGTGAGTGAAGAAACGAGGGGAGCTAGTGTATGGTGGGGAAGGGATGGCAATAGTGGGTGAGGGAAGGTGGGTGACTGTGGTGGGTGTGGGAAGTAGGTGTGGCAGTTATATGTAAGAGAAGGAGCACTAGTGTTGTTTTATAAGAGGCAGCAGTGAGGAGCAATAATGTGGTAAATGTCGGAATGTGAGGAATATGTGCAAATTGTATATATGTATTAATTTGATTGGGTTGTTTTGACCATCTGTGCCACATACCTTCCCGGGAGAGAACTAATGGTGCTTACTAGCGATCGGGGTTAGCCAGTAGTATCACTGTACTACTCATTCTTTTCCCGGTAAGTAGTCCTCTGGGACTGCTCATTTTAATTTATATTACATGTATTGACTTTAGCATATGCTGGTTACTCACGTGTCTCTCTGCCATAACCTATGTGTCCTCTGGTAACCTGCGTTTCTCTTAGCACACAGAAGTGGTGTTGGGTCACTCTAGTTTATGAACCACGAGGATCTGTCTGTGGAAGAAGGCACTCATTATTTTTACTCGAGCTCCTGTCTGATCGTAGGCTGTATCTGTGATACTGCTGTCCTTATCTACTCTTCAACTGAGACTCAATTTCAAGTGAACTACCAAAGTCTGGATCATCAAGACTTATTCCTTGATAAATTAGACACATGTGCAACTCTTGAGTATCTTTATTGAGGAAACGTTTCGCCACACAGTGGCTTCATCAGTCCATACAAAGGAGAATCTTGAAGAACAGGAGGAATTCTTCGCTTGCCTAATTCTTGGGCACGACTGATGAAGCCACTGTGTGGCGAAACGTTTCCTCAATAAAGATACTCAAGAGTTGCACATGTGTCTAATTTATCAACATGTCGGTTCTCTGAACCATTCATCTACAAAGACTTATTCCTTATACAAAAATATCTCTATGGAAGTTTCAAAACCTCAGCTTCCACCTTAGATCCCAGAAACTCATCCTTTGTTAACTTTTTTCACTACAGTTTTTTCTTTTTCCGTTTTGTTTTAGTTAGGTTTAATTAGAAGTAATATTTTTCTAATTACTGAAGTAAACTTACGTTTTTATTTTCTATATTTCTATCGTTATTTTATTAATATTAAAATTACGTATTTTTTCTATCTTTTTGTATTCAAAGAGGCAGGAACTCGGAGATATCTACACCTTTTGGGTTCCAGTCCTCACAGGAAATTAGGAACAGTAATAATGGGTGATGCAAGGAGAAGCATAAAGGGAGGGACAGCGAAGTATGATCAACACTTCTGCCTGAGATGAAAAGCACCGGCGGTGGGTTAGGGAAGTTGTAGCAGCCGCGGTGGGAGATGGAAGGGTAGCAGTGGTAGAAAATGTAAGGAAAAACACTGGTGGAAGTTAAAGGAAAGTGGAGAAGTGGTGGGGTGAGGGGAGGAAGAGGAGCAGTAGTGGTGGAAAACAGGAGGAACTGCAGTTGTGAAGGAAGAAGAGCGCTGGTGGGCTACTGAAGGAGTGGCAGTTGTGGATGAGATAAGACGCAGTATTGCCACCATTGCTGGGAGTGGGAAGGAGTACCAGCAGTGGTTTCTGATGGATAGAGGATAAACAGTGGAGGGTAAGGTAAAAAGGAACTGCAGTGGAGACTGAGGGAAGGAGGAGCAGCAGTGGCGGGAGAAGGAAGAAGGGTAACAACCGTGGATAAGGGAACGAGGAACACCAGCCATTAGTTAGGGACGTAACAGTGTAGTATATCGAGACTGCCTCTATTCCAAATTGCTACATGTATAAAGTATAAACATCTCCATTGTATACTAGAAAGACAACGTGTTCATCCCCCAGTAGTATCTAGCCTGGTTCTGATTTTGTAACAGCTTCTCAAACAATTTTCTAGTCCAGTTATCCTTTAAAATTAAGAGGCCTCTCATTAGCATTTGGGGATTACAACTGGGTATAAACTAACCAAATAAAACTTGAGATCAGTTAATATAGATGGTATAATTAAGGGGTTAAGCTCCTACACAACTCTTGGAGTATAACTTGGCATACTTACGTAACATAGTTATCTTGTACATATAATCGTATGGAGCTAAGTTCACTTGTAATAACTATACTACTCTTAAGTACAATCAGGTACGTTCCTATGATGAGATGTACTCAAGTTCAAGAATAGTATTAGTATGTGTGTGTGCCTATGTGTGTGTATACTGGTGTGCTTAGTAATGTTCGGTTTGTGCTCAGTAAGACTTGACTTAAACTTAAAATGTGACTAAAACAAGTCTCTAAATAATGTAACTTCTGAAGCATCAAGGCAATCAAACAGCTTACTAGAAGAATATGACGACTCATTCGCCAAACATCAACAATGCTTGAAGCAGCAGTGAATGGCACGGCATCAGGCAAGGAATCGAGGAGACCAAAAACTACCCAAACTGTGGGCTCTCAACACATCCTACACAAAAGGCATAAAACTCCCTTATTTATTACTGAAAATGAGTTTAGCACTTCCAATTTCCCGATTACGACAGTGCATAGATGCCAGAACAATGTTGGTCAAGAGTTTAACTCGCGACCAGTTATATAGTGTCACCATAACACACACATCCTTAGGAAACATCAAATATCACTGAATCTAAATAATTTTCTGTGAACTGAGTTGCACACAGTTACGAGATGTATATCCTGGATCTCCATTGGAGACATACTCTACCAATTGTCAGAGCAGGAAGAGATGTGTTTCCTCCACCAACAACAGCTAGAGTGTGAGGCAGACCCAGCAGCGACATCGTCAGGTGTGTCAGATGACTAATACCAGCTTCAGCCTGGCAAGCGAGCTGGTAGTTCGCAAGTACTGACAGCCAATCAAAACTCTCCAACAGCAAGAACAATGAAAGGTGTAATTTTTTTACATCCAACCTACATACATAAGCTAGTATATTGTCAAATAATATAAAGCATGAAATTTTAATTTTAGATATTAAAGAAAATATCAGCAATATAAAATTATATGAATAAACAATATATGCAATACATTCATTGCGCCCTTTTCACAGGTCGCAACATTATGTTTGTGAGAACTAGAAGCAGAGATATGGGACTACGTGTCTTATATCTATATGTTTACGAAGATGAGAGTGTTGGCTGCTAATCTTTCACTCCCTGGTTCTATCAAGGGACTTTGGAGAAATATTCCACGAGAGCTGACTTCTAATTCAGAAGTTATGGGAAAACGCCTTTATAAACTCAAGGGAAGTAGCTAAGAGAGGATTTTTTGGGAGGAGTGGAGCTATAGCCGGGTGCATAATTAGTCTCTGTTGGAAGGCAGAGCTGGAGGCACTGTGTGTGGCCTTGGCACCTTTAGCTAGGAGCCTGACCAATCTGTAACAGCTTATTCTGTTTCGTCAGCTAATTGCATTCAATATTCTTGTACCATTCCCAGGTAATCTTGGTATCAGACCCCTCTCTCTTAAACAAGAATATTATTGTATAAGTATTATTAAATTGTAATTAAGTAGAATAAAATATTCACTCTTCCTATTTTGAATTTGTTACGCTGTATAAGACTGACTAATTTGTGAGCAAAGGATTAAGTGGAAGTAAACCTGCAGTGGTGAGTGAGGGGTAGGAGCAGCAGCAGTGGTGACGGGTAGGAGGAGCAGCAGTGGTGAGTGAGGGGTAGGAGCAGCAGCAGTGGTGAGGGGTAGGAGCAGCAGCAGTGGTGACGGGTAGGAGCAGCAGCAGTGGTGAGTGAGGGGTAGGAGCAGCAGCAGTGGTGAGTGAGGGGTAGGAGCAGCAGCAGTGGTGAGTGAGGGGTAGGAGCAGCAGCAGTGGTGACGGGTAGGAGGAGCAGCAGTGGTGAGGGGTAGGAGGAGCAGCAGTGGTGAGTGAGGGGTAGGAGGAGCAGCAGTTGTGAGTGAGGGGTAGGAGGAGCAGCAGTGGTGAGTGAGGGGTAGGAGCAGCAGCAGTGGTGAGTGAGGGGTAGGAGCAGCAGCAGTGGTGAGTGAGGGGTAGGAGCAGCAGCAGTGGTGAGTGAGGGGTAGGAGGAGCAGCAGTGGTGAGTGAGGGGTAGGAGCAGCAGCAGTGGTGAGTGAGGGGTAGGAGCAGCAGCAGTGGTGACGGGTAGGAGGAGCAGCAGTGGTGAGTGAGGGGTAGGAGCAGCAGCAGTGGTGAGTGAGGGGTAGGAGCAGCAGCAGTGGTGAGTGAGGGGTAGGAGCAGCAGCAGTGATGTTCTTACTGGATCATCTAATAACTTATTCCTTGCATATTGAGGGAATGAAGGGCCTACAATTCTCCTCCATGAGCAGCATCTGTAGGAGAGGGGAAGTAGGACCAGCAGTGAAGGGTGAGGGAAATGGAAGAAGGGGTGACAGTGTTGGATAAAGGAAGGAGAGACAGCATTTGTATTTGATTGAAAAAGTAGCAGATATGGTTAATAAGTAGAGGTAGTGGTGGGTAGGTGAGGGAGGAGCAGCAGTGGTAGCTGGAGGAGGAGCAGCAGTGGTAGCTGGAGGAGGAGCAGCAGTGGTAGCTGGAGGAGGAGCAGCAGTGATAGCTGGAGGAGGAGCAGCAGTGGTAGCTGGAGGAGGAGCAGCAGTGGTAGCTGGAGGAGGAGCAGCAGTGGTAGCTGGAGGAGGAGCAGCAGTGGTAGCTGGAGGAGGAGCAGCAGTGGTAGCTGGAGGAGGAGCAGCAGTGATAGCTGGAGGAGGAGCAGCAGTGATAGCTGGAGGAGGAGCAGCAGTGGTAGCTGGAGGAGGAGCAGCAGTGGTAGCTGGAGGAGGAGCAGCAGTGGTAGCTGGAGGAGGAGCAGCAGTGGTAGCTGGAGGAGGAGCAGCAGTGGTAGCTGGAGGAGGAGCAGCAGTGGTAGCTGGAGGAGGAGCAGCAGTGGTAGCTGGAGGAGGAGCAGCAGTGGTAGCTGGAGGAGGAGCAGCAGTGGTAGCTGGAGGAGGAGCAGCAGTGGTAGCTGGAGGAGGAGCAGCAGTGGTAGCTGGAGGAGGAGCAGCAGTGGTAGCTGGAGGAGGAGCAGCAGTGATAGCTGGAGGAGGAGCAGCAGTGATAGCTGGAGGAGGAGCAGCAGTGGTAGCTGGAGGAGGAGCAGCAGTGGTAGCTGGAGGAGGAGCAGCAGTGGTAGCTGGAGGAGGAGCAGCAGTGGTAGCTGGAGGAGGAGCAGCAGTGGTAGCTGGAGGAGGAGCAGCAGTGATAGCTGGAGGACGAGCAGCAGTGGTAGCTGGAGGAGGAGCAGCAGTGGTAGCTGGAGGAGGAGCAGCAGTGGTAGCTGGAGGAGGAGCAGCAGTGGTAGCTGGAGGAGGAGCAGCAGTGGTAGCTGGAGGAGGAGCAGCAGTGGTAGCTGGAGGAGGAGCAGCAGTGGTAGCTGGAGGAGGAGCAGCAGTGGTAGTTGAAGGAGCAGCAGTGGTAGCTGGAGGAGGAGCAGCAGTGGTAGCTGGAGGAGCAGCAGTGGTAGCTGGAGGAGGAGCAGCAGTGGTAGCTGGAGGAGGAGCAGCAGTGGTAGCTGGAGGAGGAGCAGCAGTGGTAGCTGGAGGAGGAGCAGCAGTGGTAGCTGGAGGAGGAGCAGCAGTGGTAGCTGGAGGAGGAGCAGCAGTGGTAGCTGGAGGAGGAGCAGCAGTGGTAGTTGAAGGAGCAGCAGTGGTAGCTGGAGGAGGAGCAGCAGTGGTAGCTGGAGGAGGAGCAGCAGTGGTAGCTGGAGGAGGAGCAGCAGTGGTAGCTGGAGGAGGAGCAGCAGTGGTAGCTGGAGGAGGAGCAGCAGTGGTAGTTGAAGGAGCAGCAGTGGTAGCTGGAGGAGCAGCAGCAGTGGTAGCTGGAGGAGGAGCAGCAGTGGTAGCTGGAGGAGCAGCAGTGGTAGCTGGAGGAGGAGCAGCAGTGGTAGCTGGAGGAGGAGCAGCAGTGGTAGCTGGAGGAGGAGCAGCAGTGGTAGCTGGAGGAGGAGCAGCAGTGGTAGCTGGAGGAGGAGCAGCAGTGGTAGCTGGAGGAGGAGCAGCAGTGGTAGTTGAAGGAGCAGCAGTGGTAGCTGGAGGAGGAGCAGCAGTGGTAGCTGGAGGAGGAGCAGCAGTGGTAGCTGGAGGAGGAGCAGCAGTGGTAGCTGGAGGAGGAGCAGCAGTGGTAGCTGGAGGAGCAGCAGTGGTAGCTGGAGGAGGAGCAGCAGTGGTAGCTGGAGGAGCAGCAGTGGTAGCTGGAGGAGGAGCAGCAGTGGTAGCTGGAGGAGGAGCAGCAGTGGTAGCTGGAGGAGGAGCAGCAGTGGTAGCTGGAGGAGGAGCAGCAGTGGTAGCTGGAGGAGGAGCAGCAGTGGTAGGTGAAGGAGCAGCAGTGGTAGCTGGAGGAGGAGCAGCAGTGGTAGCTGGAGGAGGAGCAGCAGTGGTAGCTGGAGGAGGAGCAGCAGTGGTAGCTGGAGGAGGAGCAGCAGTGGTAGCTGGAGGAGGAGCAGCAGTGGTAGCTGGAGGAGGAGCAGCAGTGGTAGTTGAAGGAGCAGCAGTGGTAGCTGGAGGAGGAGCAGCAGTGGTAGCTGGAGGAGGAGCAGCAGTGGTAGCTGGAGGAGCAGCAGTGGTAGCTGGAGGAGGAGCAGCAGTGGTAGCTGGAGGAGGAGCAGCAGTGGTAGCTGGAGGAGGAGCAGCAGTGGTAGCTGGAGGAGGAGCAGCAGTGGTAGCTGGAGGAGGAGCAGCAGTGATAGCTGGAGGAGGAGCAGCAGTGATAGCTGGAGGAGGAGCAGCAGTGGTAGCTGGAGGAGCAGCAGTGGTAGCTGGAGGAGGAGCAGCAGTGGTAGCTGGAGGAGGAGCAGCAGTGGTAGCTGGAGGAGGAGCAGCAGTGGTAGCTGGAGGAGGAGCAGCAGTGGTAGCTGGAGGAGGAGCAGCAGTGGTAGCTGGAGGAGGAGCAGCAGTGGTAGCTGGAGGAGGAGCAGCAGTGGTAGGTGAAGGAGCAGCAGTGGTAGCTGGAGGAGGAGCAGCAGTGGTAGCTGGAGGAGGAGCAGCAGTGGTAGGTGAAGGAGCAGCAGTGGTAGCTGGAGGAGGAGCAGCAGTGGTAGCTGGAGGAGGAGCAGCAGTGGTAGCTGGAGGAGGAGCAGCAGTTGTAGGTGAAGGAGCAGCAGCAGTGGTAGGTGAAGGAACAGCAGCAGTGGTAGGTGAAGAAGCAGCAGCAGTGGTAGGTGAGGGAAGCAGCAGCAGTGGTAGGTGAAGGAACAGCAGCAGTGGTAGGTGAAGAAGCAGCAGCAGTGGTAGGTGAGGGAAGCAGCAGCAGTGGTAGGTGAAGGAACAGCAGCAGTGGTAGGTGAAGAAGCAGCAGCAGTGGTAGGTGAGGGAAGCAGCAGCAGTGGTAGGTGAAGGAGCAGCAGTGGTAGGTGAGGGAAGCAGCAGTTGTGGATGAGGGAAGGTGGGGTGACAGTTGAGTAAAGGAAGGAGAATGAAAGTGGTAGATCTGGAAAGGAGGACAGATTAATGAGTAGTCATTGCTGGATATGGGAAGGAAGAGCAGCTGTGGTGGATGAGGGAAGGAGAATCAGATGTGGTGGGTAAGGGAAGGAGGAGCAGTAGCAATGAGAGGATAAACAGCTATAGTTGGTGAGAGTAGGAGGGGCAGTGAGGGTGAGGGAAGGAGAGAGGCAATGCTGGGTGTGGAAAGAAGGGGTTAACAGTGGTGGGAGAGTTTGAGAGATGCAGTATTGCTTGTTGATGGAAAGTGTAACACCAGAGGTAGGCGAAGGAAAGAGGAGCAGCAGGGCTGGGTGAGAGGAGGGTGTCAGCGATGGGTGAGGGAAGGAAGGGAGGGTGTCAGCGATGGGTGAGGGAAGGAAGGGAGGGTGTCAGCGATGAGTGAGGGAAGGGTGCAGCGGAGCAGTGGTGGTGTGTGAAGGCATGCAGACCAGCAGTGGTGGATGAAAGAAGGAGCAGCAGCAATGGTGGGTGAGGAGCAGCAGCAGCAGTGGGTGAGGGGAAGGAGCAGCAGCAGTGGGTGAGGGGAAGGAGCAGCAGCAGTGGGTGAGGGAAAGAAGAAGCAGCAGTGACGGGTGAAGTAAAGAGGGCCAGTAGTTATGGGTGAAAGAAAAGAGGCAGTAGTAGTGAGTGAAGGAAGGGGTAGCAGCAGTGATCGGTGATTGAAAGAAAGATGACAGTGGTGATTGAGGGAAGAAGAGGCATCAGAAGTGGGTGAGATATGTAGAAGAAAAAGTGAGGGGGGTGAGGGAATTTGTAGTGGCACTGTTGGTTGAGTGAAGGGTATTAGTGGTTGACAATTAAGAGAAAAGGAGGTAAACAGTAGAGTTGGGTGAGGAAAGTACGGATGCTAGTAACGGGAGAGGGAAGGAAGAGCAAAAGTGGCAGGTGAGGAGAGAACGGGTAACATCAGTGGTAAAGGAAGGAAGGGATAATAAGGATGGGTGAGGGAAGAAGAATCATCAGTGGCGAGTAATGGAAGATGCGGCAATGGTGGGCGAGTGAAAGACGAGTAACATTGGTGGGTGACAGAAGGAGAAGCTACAGTGGTGGGTGAGGGAATAACAAGTAGCAGTGAAGAGAGAGGGGAGGGAAAGCAGCAGCAATGGGCGAGAGAAGGAAGGGTGGCAGATAAAGGTTACGGAAGGAGGAGCGGCCGTGAATGTTGAAGGAAGGAGTGTTAGGTGAGGGAAGGAGAGAGAACAGGGAAGAGGGAGGGAAGACAAGGTGATAGTGGTGGATCAGAGACGGTAAGATGTGAGTATTGAGTGAGGGGTAGGAGGAGCAGCAGTGGCGAGTGAGGGGTAGGAGGAGCAGCAGTGGTGAGTGAGGGGTAGGAAGAGCAGCAGTGGTGAGTGAGGGGTAGGAGGAGCAGCAGTGGTGAGTGAGGGGTAGGAGGAGCAGCAGTGGTGAGTGAGGGGTAGGAGCAGCAGTGGTGAGTGAGGGGTAGGAGGAGCAGCAGTGGTGAGGGGTAGGAGGAACAGCAGTGGTGAGTGAGGGGTAGGAGGAGCAGCAGTGGTGAGTGAGGGGTAGGAGTAGCAGCAGTGGTGAGAGAGGGGTAGGAGGAGCAGCAGTGGTGAGTGAGGGGTAGGAGTAGCAGCAGTGGTGAGTGAGGGGTAGGAGGAGCAGCAGTGGTGAGTGAGGGGTAGGAGGAGCAGCAGTGGTGAGTGAGGAGTAGGAGGAGCAGCAGTGGTGAGTGAGGGGTAGTAGGATCAGCAGTAGTGAGTGAGGGGTAGGAGGAGCAGCAGTGGTGGGTGACGGGTACGAGGAGCAACAGTGGTGAGAGAGGGGTAGGAGGAGCAGCAGTGGTGGGTGAGGGGTAGGAGGAGCAGCAGTGTTGAGAGAGGGGTAGGAGGAGCAGCAGCAGTGGTGAGTGAGGGGTAGGATGAGCAGCAGTGGTGAGTGAGGGGTAGGATGAGCAGCAGTGGTGAGTGAGGGGTAGGAGGAGCAGCAGTGGTGGGTGAGGGAACGAGAGGCAACATTGGCAGATGAGAGTAGAAGGAATAGGTGAGGAGAGAGGAAAGGGGAAGAGAAGAATGATGGGTGAGGAAAGAAGGGGTGATAACAGTAGTGTGTATGAGGGAAGAAAGGGTTACTGTTGTGGATGAGAGAAGGAGGAACAACTTGGGGGGGAATGAGGAAAGGAGGGACAGCAGATGTGGATGAGGGAAGGAGGGACAGCAGATGTGGATGAGGGAAGGAGGGACAGCAGATGTAGATGAGAGAAGGAGGGACAGCAGATGTGGATGAGGGAAAGAGGGACCGCAGATGTTGATGAGGGAAAGAGGGACAGCAGATGTGGATTTGGGAAGGAAGGACAGCGGATGTGGATGAGGGAAAGATGGACAGCAGATGTGGATGAGGGAAGAAGGGACAGCAGATGTGGATGAGGGAAGGAGGGACAGCAGATGTGGATGAGGGAAGGAGGGACAGCAGATGTGGATTTGGGAAGGAGGGACAGCAGAAGTGGATGAGGGAAGGAGGGACAGCAGAAGCATATGAGGGAAGGAGGGACAGCAAATGTGGATGAAGGAAGGAGGGACAGCAGAAGTATATGAGGGAAGGAGGGACAGCAGAGGTGGATGAGGGAAGGAGGGACAGCAGAAGTAGATGAGGGAAGGAGGGACAGCAGAAGTGGATGAGGGAAGGAGGGACAGCAGAAGTGGATGAGGTAAGGAGGGACAGCAGAAGTATATGAGGGAAGGAGGGACAGCAGATGTGGATGAGGGAAGGAGGGACAGCTGAAGTATATGAGGGAAGGTGGGACAGCAGATGTGAATGAGGGAAGGAGGGACAGCAGAAGTGGATGAGGTAAGGAGGGACAGCAGAAGTATATGAGGGAAGGAGGGACAGCAGATGTGGATGAGGGAAGGAGGGACAGCTGAAGTATATGAGGGAAGGTTGGACAGCCGATGTGGATGAGGGAAGGAGGGACAGCAGAAGTGGATGAAGGAAGGAGGGACAGCAGATGTGGATGAGGGAAGGAGGGACAGCAGATGTGGATGAAGGAAAGAGGGACAGCAGATGTGGATTAGGGAAGGAGGGACAGCAGAAGTGGATGAAGGAAGGAGGGACAGCAGATGTGGATTAGGGAAGGAGGGACAGCAGAAGTGGATGAAGGAAGGAGGGACAGCAGATGTGGATGAGGGAAGGAGGGACAGCAGATGTGGATGAAGGAAAGAGGGACAGCAGATGTTGATGAGGGAAAGAGGGACAGCAGATGCGGATTATGGAAGGAAGGACAGCAGATGTGGATGAGGGAAAGATGGACAGCAGATGTGGATGAGGGAAGAAGGGACAGCAGATGTGGATGAGGGAAGGAGGGACAGCAGATGTGGATGAAGGAAAGAGGGACAGCAGATGTTGATGAGGGAAAGAGGGACAGCAGATGCGGATTATGGAAGGAAGGACAGCAGATGTGGATGAGGGAAAGATGGACAGCAGATGTGGATGAGGGAAGAAGGGACAGCAGATGTGGATGAGGGAAGGAGGGACAGCAGATGTGGATGAGGGAAGGAGAGACAGCAGATGTGGATTTGGGAAGGAGGGACAGCAGAAGTGGATGAGGGAAGGAGGGACAGCAGATGTGGATGAGGGAAGGAGGGACAGCAGATGTGGATGAGGGAAGGAGGGACAGCTGAAGTATATGAGGGAAGGAGGGACAGCAGATGTGGATGAGGGAAGGAGGGACAGCAGATGTGGATGAGGGAAGGAGGGACAGCTGAAGTATATGAGGGAAGGAGGGACAGCAGATGTGAATGAGGGAAGGAGGGACAGCAGAAGTATATGAGGGAAGGAGGGACAGCAGATGTGGATGAGGGAAGGAGGGACAGCAGAAGTATATGAGGGAAGGAGGGACAGCAGATGTGAATGAGGGAAGGAGGGACAGCAGAAGTATATGAGGGAAGGAGGGACAGCAGATGTGAATGAGGGAAGGAGTGACAGCTGAAGTATATGAGGGAAGGAGGGACAGCAGATGTGAATGAGGGAAGGAGGGACAGCAGAAGTATATGAGGGAAGGAGGGACAGCAGATGTGGATGAGGGAAGGAGGGACAGCAGATGTGGATGAGGGAAGGAGGGACAGCTGAAGTATATGAGGGAAGGAGGGACAGCAGATGTGGATGAGGGAAGGAGGGACAGCTGAAGTATATGAGGGAAGGAGGGACAGCAGATGTGGATGAGGGAAGGAGTGACAGCAGAAGTATATGAGGGAAGGAGGGACAGCAGATGTGAATGAGGGAAGGAGTGACAGCTGAAGTATATGAGGGAAGGAGGGACAGCAGATGTGGATGAGGGAAGGAGGGACAGCAGAAGTATATGAGGGAAGGTGGGACAGCAGATGTGGATGAGGGAAGGAGTGACAGCTGAAGTATATGAGGGAAGGTGGGACAGCAGATGTGGATGAGGGAAGGAGGGACAGCTGAAGTATATGAGGGAAGGTGGGACAGCAGATGTGAATGAGGGAAGGAGTGACAGCAGAAGTATATGAGGGAAGGTGGGACAGCAGATGTGGATGAGGGAAGGAGGGACAGCTGAAGTATATGAGGGAAGGAGGGACAGCAGATGTGAATGAGGGAAGGAGGGACAGCTGAAGTATATGAGGGAAGGAGGGACAGCAGATGTGAATGAGGGAAGGAGGGACAGCTGAAGTATATGAGGGAAGGTTGGACAGCCGATGTGGATGAGGGAAGGAGTGACAGCAGAAGTGGATGAAGGAAGGAGGGACAGCAGATGTGGATGAGGGAAGGAGGGACAGCAGAAGTATATGAGGGAAGGAGGGACAGCAGATGTGAATGAGGGAAGGAGGGACAGCTGAAGTATATGAGGGAAGGAGGGACAGCAGATGTGGATGAGGGAAGGAGGGACAGCTGAAGTATATGAGGGAAGGTTGGACAGCCGATGTGGATGAGGGAAGGAGGGACAGCTGAAGTATATGAGGGAAGGTTGGACAGCCGATGTGGATGAGGGAAGGAGTGACAGCAGAAGTGGATGAAGGAAGGAGGGACAGCAGATGTGGATTAGGGAAGGAGGGACAGCAGAAGTGGATGAAGGAAGGAGGGACAGCAGATGTGGATGAGGGAAGGAGGGACAGCAGATGTGGATGAAGGAAAGAGGGACAGCAGATGTTGATGAGGGAAGGAGGGACAGCAGATGTGGATGAGGGAAGGAGGGACAGCAGATGTGGATGAGGGAAGGAGAGACAGCAGATGTGGATTTGGGAAGGAGGGACAGCAGAAGTGGATGAGGGAAGGAGGGACAGCAGAAGTATATGAGGGAAGGAGGGACAGCAAATGTGGATAAAGGAAGGAGGGACAGCAGAAGTATATGAGGGAAGGAGGGACAGCAGAGGTGGATGAGGGAAGGAGGGACAGCAGAAGTAGATGAGGGAAGGAGGGACAGCAGAAGTGGATGAGGGAAGGAGGGACAGCAGAAGTGGATGAGGGAAGGAGGGACAGCAGAAGTGGATGAGGTAAGGAGGGACAGCAGAAGTATATGAGGGAAGGAGGGACAGCAGATGTGGATGAGGGAAGGAGAGACAGCAGAAGTATATGAGGGAAGGTGGGACAGCAGATGTGGATGAGGGAAGGAGTGACAGCAGAAGTGGATAAAGGAAGGAGGGACAGCAGATGTGGATTAGGGATTTAGGGACAGCAGAAGTGGATGAAGGAAGGAGGGACAGCAGATGTGGATGAGGGAAGGAGGGACAGCAGAAGTATATGAGGGAAGGAGGGACAGCAGATGTGGATGAGGGAAGGAGAGACAGCAGAAGTATATGAGGGAAGGTGGGACAGCAGATGTGGATGAGAGAAGGAGTGACAGCAGAAGTGGATAAAGGAAGGAGGGACAGCAGATGTGGATTAGGGATTTAGGGACAGCAGAAGTGGATGAAGGAAGGAGGGACAGCAGATGTGGATGAGGGAAGGAGGGACAGCAGAAGTATATGAGGGAAGGAGGGACAGCAGATGTGGATGAGGGAAGGAAGGGCAGCAGATGTGGATGAGGGAAGGAGGGACAGCAGATATGGATGAGGGAAGGAGGGACAGCAGATATGGATGAAAGAAGGAGGGACAGCAGATGTGGATGAGGGAAGGAGGGAGAGCATATGTGGATGAGGGAAGGAGGGACAGCAGATGTAGATGAGGGAAGGAGGGACAGCAGATGTGCATGAGGGAAAGAGGGACAGCAGAGGTGGATGAGGGAAAGAGGGACAGCAGATGTGGATGAGGGAAGGAGGGACAGCAGATGTGGATGAGGGAAAGAGGGACAGCAGATGTGGATGAGGGAAGAAGGGACAGCAGATGTGGATGAGGGAAGGAGGGACAGCAGATGTGGATGAGGGAAGGAGGGACAGCAGAGGTGGATGAGGGAAGGAGGGACAGCAGAGGTGGATGAGGGAAGGAGGCTCAGCAGAGGTGGATGAGGGAAGGAGGGACAGCAGATGTGGATGAGAGAAGGAGGGACAGCAGATGTGGATGAGGGAAGGAGGAACAGCAGAGGTGGATGAGGGAAGGAGGAACAGCAGAGGTGGATGAGAGAAGGAGGGACAGCAGAAGTGGATAAGAGAAGGAGGGTGTGATTTCTTTGAGCAAATTCGGGACCATTCCTTCTAGGATTTTCCAAGTGTAGATTATGATATATATCTCTCTCCTGTGTTCCAACGAGTGCAAGTCAAGTGCTTCCAAGCGTTCCCAGTAGTTCAGGGGCTTGATAGAACTTATACGTACAGTAAAGGTTCTCTGTACACTCTCTAGATCTACAATTTTACCTGCTTTGAACGGAGATGTTAATGTACAGCAGTATTCCAGCCTAGATTGAACAAGTGATTTGTAAAGGTTCATCACTGACTTGGCATCTCTCGTTTTGTACGTTTTTATTATCCATCCTATCATTTTCTTTGCACTTGTGATTGTGGCACTATTATGATCCTTGAAAGTGAGATCCTCAGACATTACTACTCCCTTGCCTTATTTTTCCGCTCTATTGTATGGTCAGAGTTTGTAGTATACTCTGTTCTAGTTATTATCTTCTCAAGTTTTCCATAACGGAGTAGTTGGAATTTGTCCTCATTGAACATCATACTGTTTTCCGTTGCCCATTGGAAAACTTGGTTTATATCTTCTTGTAGGTTAACCGTGTCCTCAATCGATGACAGTCTCATGCAGATCCTAGCATCGTGTGCAAAGGATGATGCGGTGCTGTGGATTACATCTCTGTCTATGACTGATATGAGGATGAAGAAAAGGATGGGTCGAGTACTGTGCCTTGTGGAACAGAGCTCTTCACTATTGCAGGCTCCGATTTAACTCTGGTGACCACTATCTGTGTTCGATTGGTTAGGAAGTTGAAGATCCATCTTCCCACTTTGCCAGTTATTCCTTTAGCACGTATTTTGTGCGGTATTTCGCCATGATCACACTTGTCAAACGCTTTTGCAAAGTCTGTGTATATTACATCTGCATTCTGTTTTTCTTCTAGTGCATCCAAGACCATATCATAGTGATCCAGTAGTTGTGAAAGGCAGGAGCGACCTGCCCTGAACCCATGTTGCCCTGGATTGTGCAGTTTTTTGGGAATCCAGGTGGTTTGCAATCATGGTTCTTAGCAGTCTTTCAAAGATTTTTATGATGTGGGACGGTAGAACTATTGGTCCATAGTTCTTAGCTAATGCTTTCCTGCCACCTTTATGGAGTGGGGCTATATCCGTTATTTGAAGTGACTTTGGAATTTCCCCCATGTCTAAGCTGCTTCTCCATAGTATACTTAGGGCATGTGAGAGGGGTTTCTAGAAGTTCTTAATGAATACAGGGTTCAACGAGTCTGGGCCTGGGGCTGAGTGCATGGGCATGTTGTCAACGGCTTTTTCAAAGTCTATCGGAGTTTGAGTAATGTCGGAAATCTTGCATACATTGATGGAGTTTTTCACCGCAGGTTCAAGCCCCACCCGTGGTATAGTTTGTTTGCACTCGTGTCACTACGATTTCGTGAGTCACGGGTAATTCAGTGTTGCAAACATAGTGTGAGTTAACGAGAGTAATTAATCTCTTACCTTAGCAGGAAAATTAAGGAAAACCCTGCTCCCATAACATTTCCACGTTAATGCTATCAAGAACTATCGTTTATGCCCAGACAACAAGAAATCAAGCATCTTGTATGGCTTCCTGTTGTAGTTTAGCAAGGAAGGGAAAAATGCTGCATTCAGCAGATCCTTTGTAAGAAAGGAAGCAGTGACTGAGAGGGCATGTCACAGGGCAAATTGCTTTAAACCCTGACGAAGATAACCCGTTCTTCACGCTAGAAGAAAAAAAACAGTAAGTCACTGTAATCGTTCTACTGTGAATGTCGAAATTGTCTGATACACAGAAATGCGCAATTCACTGGTGTCTTTGATCTTCTAGCGTGATGCATGGGTTATCTGCGTCAGGGTTTAAAGCAATCTGCCCTGCAGCACGCCCTCTCAGCCCTCGCTGAGAATGACTTGGAGGTCATATAAATCTGTAGTGGAAGGAAGGTAGTGAAGCGGTCGGCCTAGGAAAGTTTGGAGGGAGAGGGTAAAGGAGGTTTCGTGTGCGAGTGTGTTAGATGGGAAGGAGCGAGTAGATACAAATGGTTTTTATGACTTGACGTGCTGTTGGAGTGTGAGCAAGGTAACATTTATAAAGGGATTTAGGGAAACCAACAAGCCGGACTTGAGTTCTGGAGGTGGCATTTACAGTGTCTGTGCTCTGAAAGAGGGGTTGCTGATGTTGCATTTTTTTACTGTAGTGTAGGCTCCCCTCTGGCAAGACAGAGATGGAGTGAATGATGATGTGAGTTACTTCTTTTTTTGGGTCACCCTGCCTTGATGGAAAACGGCCGATGTATTAAAAAAAATATTAAGACTGAGTATGTCTGATATATTGCTTGGTAAAGTTGATTATGGGCACTAGCAGAGAGCAAAACAGTAACTGTCAAGGTAAAATCCTTGATTACAACGTGAGACATAAATGTGGAAGAACATTTTTATAGAAGACTCATGTGTAAACGTCAGGCAGCCGCCTAAATCCAACCCATTACACACTAGCACACGTCCAACCAATTTCGCTCTAAGCGAAACTTACTGAAGGGGACAGGAGAGTTTCAGTGGGGAGAAGTCAATAGGATTAGGTCAGAATTATCTGATAGAGTTAGAGCTAAGGAAGGGGTAGCAATAATGTTGATTAATCAGTTATAGAGGTAGAAGAGATAATATATATGTATAAGTTTAAGGATTTTGTGGATTACAATAAGGGTCAGATGGGAAAAGTGGCTTGTAATAAGTGTTTATGCACCTGGAGAAGGGAGATGTTGAGTGAGTGTTTAGGGAGTTTCGAATCAAGTGAAAGTAACTGCAGTAGGGGACCTGAATGCCAAAGTAGGAGAAACTGTTTTAGAGGGTTTCGTTGGCAGGTACAGGGTGCCAAGGGTAAATGACTGAAATTCGTATTGAAAGAGGTTTAGTAATAGGTAATTCATATTTCAAAAATTAGAGAACAAATAAATATGCAAGATATGATATAGGGCGAAATTACAGAAGTTTGTTAGACTATTTATTGAAAGATAAAAGGTTGTTGGGTAGACTTCAGGTTGTGTATTTTTACAGAGGTGAAACAGCTTATCAGATTATTTTTTAGTTGTAACTACGGCTAGAGTGAAAGGTAGATGGGATATAAGTAGAATGGTATCAGAAAGTAAGAGAATGGTGAAGATTTATAAACTAAGGGAGGAGGTAATTAGGGTGAGTTATAAGCAACTCCTGGTAGAAAGATGGGCTAGTGAGAGTATAGGTAATGAGGTTGAAGAGGTATGAGGTAGATTTAAGGATGCAGTATTAGTGTGTTCAGCAGAAGTTTGTGATAATAAGTGGGTGGGTGCGGGAGGGATAAGGAGCGAATGGTGAAATGATGAGGTAAAAAGTGTAGGAAGAGAGAAAAAGTAAGCATATGAGAGATTTTTTACAAAATGGAAGTAATATGAGGAGGAAGGAGTGTATGGGAAGAAAAAGAAAGAGGTTAAGAGAGTGGAGAAGGAATGTACAAGAAGAGCGAATGAGAGTAGATGAGATGATGTCAACAAATTTTGCTGAGAATAAGAAAAGGTTTTGGAGTGAGATTAATAAGTTGAGAAAGTCTAGGAAACGATTTGACAGTTAAACGAAGAGGAGAGTTATTAGATAGAGAGTTAGAGGTATCAGGAAGATGGAGGGAATATTTTAAGGAACTGTTAAATGTTGATGAAGATAGGAAAGCTGTGATTTCGTGTATTCTCCAGGAGTGAGGTAAAGCCAGAAGTGAATGTGGGAAAGTACATGAGGTTGTGTGTAGAATGAAAGGGGGTAAAATAGCTGGGAATTATGGTATTAAGAAAGAAATGATTAACAGCAGGTGGGGATATACTTTTGGAATGGTTGGTGCTTTAATTTAAAAAAAAAATTATGAGCGAGGAAAAGGTACCTATTGAATAGCAGAAAGGGCATGTATAGTTCCTTTGTATAAAAGCAAAGGTCAAAGGAGTGTAAAAATTATGGGGAAATAAGCTTGTTGAGTGTACCTGGTAAGGTGTATGCTCAAGTTATTATCGAAAGAAATACGACTAAGACGTAAGGAAGGATTGCAGATAAACAAAGAGGCTTTAAGAATGTGTAGGGATGTGTACACCTAATGTTTACAGTAAAGTATACATATGAACAGAATTTAGGTAAATGTAAAGAGATTTCTGTTGCATTTATGGATTTAGATAATAATATGAAGTGGATGGATGGTAGAGCAATGTGGCAGATAGCTGGTAGGTTACTGAAAGCGGTGAATGTCTTTTTTGATTTGCTCCAGACCTTCAATGTTGATATTTAACTGCATTAAAACTTGTGCCGCGATTTGCAGTATTCCAATCGTGTATTTTCAGATATGTGGGACCATGCAGTGATACAAATATATCCAGTTTCTGAGAAACTTGGAATGAGAAACTTTTACATGGGTGGATAAGCGAAATAAGAGACAAAGAAGTGAACTAATAGGTTTTACAGAGAGGAGAAACATAGTAATATGTAGGAATTGGGACAGTGATGGGGGAACTGCTAGTGATGGGAGAGACTGATGGGGAATTGGAAGTGATTTGGAGAAATGGTAGGGAAGAGGATGGGCTTAAGAGACGGGAAGAAAGCTCACCGTGTTGCGAGAGAAGTTTACGACGCTAAAAGAGGTTGAAAATGCTAGAAGGGAAAAAGGGAAAAAGTTGGAGAAACAGTTGTGGAGCTGGAAAGGTTGGGGTGATAAAGGCTGGAGTTGAAAGATGTAAAGACGATCGACGATCATGAAGCTTCTAAGACTCTCATTGACCGACAGTTCACCGTCTTTCCTTCACCTTTCTCGCTGGCGAAACGTTCAGCTCTCGTCAAACAGTTGGACAAGATTATCACTTCCCTATAGACTGCGGACGTTAAGACCTCTATCTAGGAACAAAACACTTGGGCCTCGATTCATAACATCACTAAAATCCCAGACGCTTCAACAATGATCAAGCTCACCTTCTCCAACATCTATATGGCTACAAGAGCACTGTCTGATGGCCTAACCATCTCTTATTACCACATCCATCCCAGACACATCGAGCCAGAGCGCTTTGTTCACGTCTCCCTATACTGGACCTGCTATTCATACCACCAGTGGACGCCTGACTGTCCCCTGAAAGGAAAGAAGTTCTGTACAAACTGTGGAAAGGACGGCCACAACTCCACAGAATGTTCCACCACCATTACCATTCCTACCTGCCTCAACTACAAGCAAAATGCCCTCTACGAAAACAAGTACTCTCCCAGAAGATTAAAGAAGATGAGAAGAATAGCCAGAAATTACCGATATTCACCGCCATCATTAAACTGCAGATGGACACCAAGAAAATCCTACAAGCAACACAACAACCAACTCCACCTAGCACTTCTTTATCTCCACTTCCTGAAGCGGCTCCTTCGAAGGTGTTGTATGATGTACGCTATTACAACTCAGGAATCCAAATGGCCTGTTATCCTGGGTGTAAAGGGAGCAAAATAAACACAGCAGAAAAAGTTTAGACTTATATTATCCTTCACCAATTTAGAACAGCAATATGTACACTATGTACAGTGATAAGTATAGTGCACTCCACGGTAAGCAAGGCAGAAATAGAAGCCACAAGATAGCAGACCGTGCTTCAGCCAGCTCTAGAATGGGAATGACAAGGGCAGACAGGAGAGTGGTACCCACATAACCTCTGCGATTGCCAAACCCATCTTTTTATTGGCTGGAACCTGGTCACTAGTTGAACCACGGGGCCCCATCATCAACTCTCAGCAACCTGGTTCGCTGGTTGGGGGAGATAGCCTGTAAATGAGGGTGTGTACATGCGCCGAATAAAGGTTACGTACTCTTTGCATGACACATACGCTGATAAATTAGACACATGTGCAATATTTGGGTATCTTTAATAAGGAAACGTTTCGCCACATAGTAACTTCATCAGTCCATACAAAGGAGAATGGTGAAGAACAGGATGAATTTGAGGTAATCAGTCCCTCAGCCAATCTTGAAAAGTATACAGCATATGTAGGAAGAAGTGGCTTATATACTGTAGACAGGAGAGGTGCAGCAGTTGTAGGTGGTATTATATTTGACGAATGTGGATGTAGACACATGTTGCACATGTCTAATTTATCAAGCTGTCGGTTCTCTGAACCATTCACCTACATTCCTGTCTGCAACAGCAACATCTTGGGATCTTAATACAGGGAATTCTTTAACTTGCCTAACCCTTGGGTATGACCTACTTCTACATTCGCCAAATGTGACACCACCTACGACTGCTGCACCTCTCCTGTTTACAAAATGTAAGTAACTTCTTCGCACATATGCTGTATTCTTTTCAAAATTGAAGGACTGATCACATTGGCTCAAGACTGACTACCTTAAACTACTCCTGTTCTTCACCATTCTCCTTTGTATGGACTAATGAAGCCAATGTGTGGCGAAAAGTTTCCTCATTAAAGATACCCAAATGGTGCACGTGTGTCTAATTTATCAACTTGTCGGTTCTCTGAACCATTCCTCTACATGATGTACGCTCATCTAGCCAGTGCAGCCAACCCTGGCACCTTTAACGTCTCCATAAATGAACTCTTTCGTCTCAACAACCTCAACAGCCTTTGCATTTCCTGACTCCCCACCATCAGCTGACATCAAAATTCTTCCAAACATCAATTTCACTATTACAGCCGACTTGTCTCCTACTGCCCAAGCAGAAGTCCCTGCACCCGCCACAACCTCCCACACAACCGCTCCAGCTGCCTCGAGCATTGCTCCCAACCTGATGCTACACCTGTACACCTCTCCACCGATCCTGCCAACCCTCAGCCACCTGTTTCTACCTACTGTTTCTACTGTATGCACGTCTGACGTAAAAGATATCGACGACTTTACAACACCAACATGGGACAATCTTACATTTTACACTGCAGTATCAAACGTTGTCACCATGACCTGCACTGAAATATACAAAGGTCTCTGTGCAGGTACTGTCAATTTTTCCTGCGAAACACCTTATCAAGTTCTGGAATTCCTCAAGCCTCTTCGCTTCACCTTTGGAAACGAAACAAATCTTTACCACATCTCTGGAAGCAACTTCAAGAGATTCGAGAATGGATCCACTACAGACTTGCCACCCTAATCTCGTCTAATAACACCATCGGTATGCTGCCCTTATCTTCTTCCCTGCCTGCCTCGTCCTGTGACAAACCTACTGCTAAGAGACCAACGCAACTGAACCTGCTATTCCTGTTCTCAAGTCTGCCCCACGATCGCCTTAGCTGCTGGATTAAGCCCTGGCTCTATTTCTACGACTACGAGCACTCCTCTCCAGCGCTATGATTCGTCTGTCCCGTCATCCCCACTCATCCCATTCAGATCTTACCTGCACTTCGTTTGTTCGTTCGAACCGGGAAGGTATGATGAAACGGGCGAGAGCTGGAACACTTAGGAAGAGACGATTGCTGGAAGGTATAAAGAGAAACGAGTCGGGAGAGAAGAATGAGGTATTGAAAGTCTTAGAAGAGACTGATGTGATGTTAGAGGGCGTAGAGTGAGATGGAAAGGGTAAAAGACAACGAAAGGAAATAAGCAGGGTGCTGGAAAGCGTAGATTGAGATTGGTGGAATATTAGAAACCGTAAGGTGTGATGGATGTGGAGTTGAAAAGGATTGGAAGAAAAAGGTGGGTTGCTGGAAAAGGATCAGGCATTAAAGTTTGGAGCTGGAAAGGGCAGGGGAAAGAGGGTGAGATGGGGTAGTGTCAAGGTATAGCAGCTGCGTGTGTCTCGTCTGATAGTCAAACACATTAATCATACTAATATTCCGGGCTTGGGCTGTCCTTATCCCTTCCCCAACTGGTGGTACCTGGTTTTCTCTCTCTCTCTCTCTCTCTCTCTCTCTCTCTCTCTCTCTCTCTCTCTCTCTCTCTCTCTCTCTCTCTCTCTCTCTTCCTTTCCTGTTTTTTTTATTAAATAACCAACAATTCGCCCACACAGTAAGATTTATCATTTCAAAAGAGAATAAATGAGAAAGAGATTATATACTCCACTTTCTTTTGCATTCTCTCCTATCTTGATAAAGTTGTTCATTGTATTCAGATCCATTTCAACTGTGATGTCGGCACACTAATAACAAGACCGATGTTAAATAAACTAATGCATTCTTAACCAAACCATACCACGGGCGGGGGTATATACCTAGTTGGACGAATCTTATTGTGGCTAGCTGGTCCAGTGGCTAACGCGACGGTATGGAGTTTTGAGACTCTCTGATCGCGGGTTCTATCCCCGCCCGTGGTATGGTTTGCGTGCAATCGTGTCATTACGATTTCGTGAGTAATACATTCTTCTTTGGGTCACATGTTAAAAAAATGGCCGGAGAGTAATTTTACCAAGTAGAAATAATATACATATATATATATATATATATATATATATATATATATATATATATATATATATATTATATATATATATATATATATATATATATATATATATATATATATATATATATATATATATATTGGATAGATGGGGTCCACCTCTGGTGTAAATTGTGGGGCCCATGGCCTCTGAGAAGTGGATAAAAATGCTTCAAGGAAGGATATTTGGAATTCTTTCTGAAGCCGTTTGAATATTCCACTTCCCCTACCATCCCATCTTTTCATTCTATTTTACCAATAGGTATATTTTATTACATAATATGGTACAAAAGGTTTAAGAGATACATTGTTGATTTAAAGATGGCATATACAGTACATGAGGTGTGAGAGATACATGTCTAGTACATATTGTTACATGTTTGTCACTGATTATAATGCGAAAATCTCGTCCGGCTCTTCAGAACAGAAGCGCGTGCCCAAAATACATCAGACATTACCCCTCTGAACAGCAGCGCTGAGTCGCTGGAACAGAAAACTAGCTGCCCTGGGATCCCTAGTTACCTTGATGAGTCTTTTTGCCTAGCTCTTTAAGACCCATGAGCCAAGGGCCTCTGAGCCTGTGGGAACAAACATAAAATGATGGGCAAGTTCTCAATATTTTCTAGACTTTTGGGATTCTCTGAAGCTGGCGGCTGCCCCTCCTTCCTCCCTGGTGTATTGGAGATAGGCATCAGCCAAGGTAGATGCACTTACATAGTCCCACACCACCTGCTCACTGTCTGTCCAGGCTTGATGTGTGATACCATCTGGACGCTTCTGGCTGCCATCAGATCTGCATAGTTGGGGTGGCTTCCATACTGCTGGGCATCCGGCTGTTGTGAGGCTTCTCTTGATAATGTTAATAACCTTCTCATGTCTTGCAGTCTTTCCCTCTGATTTACGGCACACAAGACCATGGTACCAGAATCGTTCTGCCACTTCACTGCCACAAATACACCTGTGTTTGGCGAGAATAGGGGTTGCAAGTCGAAGGGCAACACCAATGCGGATGGTCTGTGGGTCGAGCCGTGTGCCAAGGCTGGAGTTGGGAACAGCCAACAGAAAGTCCCCTGCATGATGAGCTCTCACTGCCAGGAGGCGGTGAGAGCTCCTGACACACACTGAAGCACTGTTGAGGCTATTTTCTCCACTATTGGGCCATCCCAGTGCGACTGTTTGTAGTTGTTGGGGGGAGCAGGTCTGGTTTTAGAGCCCATTAGATTATCCCAGATCATGGCTCCATCAATGAACTTTTGGTCCTGAACTCCAATCTTGTCCCTAAGTTGTTAAGGGAGAATTGCTGCTACAAGCCCTCTGGGTGCACTTCATGAGGACAGAAAAGCAGGTAGTGCAATCTGTGATGACCTGCGGACATTTATGACTAGTCTGACTGGAAGTGTAGCTTGGTTCCACTACCCTTCTTCTAGAGTAAGGTTAAGTACTTTCGTAAAAATCTGCCTCATGATACTGTCATATTCATGCAGTATAGGGTTATCATATGAAGGTGCACATCTTAGGAAATATGTCAACCTGGGCAGACTCAAGCACTTTGTGAGAAGGTACAAGGCATCGTGGGTGTCCAGATTGCCTATTCGTTGTTTCATTCTCCTCAATTCTTCCAATTTCTTCCTGAGGATTGTGTCAATGGCATCGCTTCCCAGAGGTGCTCCAAGAAAGATGCTATTTGTAGGGGCAATGACTGATGCTCCTGGTAGTTTTGATCTCACTGCATTTATCACTTGTTGATTGAGATGATTTCACATTTGGATGGATTCAGGATGAGACCCATTTCCTGTCCCTGTATCATCACTTGTGTAAGATCATCTAGAAGGGACTCCTTTGTACCTGCTATTGTGCCATCATCCAGGAACCAGATGTTTAGCTCACTGGTCAGTCTGTGATTTTCCTAACTGCTAAACAGAAGAGAAATGGTGCAAGAGGATCCCATTGCTGGACACCCTCTGATGATGTGATTTCATGCTCTCCAAAGAGAAGCATTGATTCCTTGCTATATCCAGGTGAAACAAAGGGGAAGAGACCAGGAAAATGTTCTTGTACCACTGCTAATACCACATCTCTTTTCAGGAGATTAAATGCATTCTTGAAGTTTAATTTTACCACTGCATTGTCCTCAGGCAGGTTGTTGATATACGCCCTTGTTGCATGAAGCGCTGCTTCACTTCCTTGAGAGACCCCAAAATCAAGCTGGTTTGGTTGAAGCATCATGGCTGCCTCTGCGCGAATGCTTCGGACAGCAGCTGTGGAAATGAGGCCGCAAAAAGTGTTGCCTACTGCAATAGGCTTAATTCCTCCATACTACTTTTTAAGTGCACATAGTGTTGCGCCAAAAAAGGTTTAATTTCGTCAGGAATCAGACCAGCCAAGGAATTATTGACGAACCTTGTGATCTCTGAAAACAGTGTCTCTGCAATCTCCCCAATAACTGAATTAACTATTTCCTTTAAATGTTGTGGCCTTATTCCAGTGTAACCCCCAGCAGACCCAGATGGGAATGACATAATTGCTTTGTAAACGTACGAGTCTTCCATGATCAATGGTTCCACAGTGGGGATAGAGGTGTTGGAACTGTTGGTGGCCCTGGTTTCCCTGGCAGGGTGCTTTCCTCTAAGTGCTTCTGCAGTGTCAGCATCCCTAGGGGCAACTGTATCTTCACTGGTAAAAATTCTGATTGCTCCCACTGTGTTGCCCTCTTTAATTTTCTTGCTCACCTGCACTCTGACTTTTTCACTGTCAGTGGAGTGAGCGGGGATTCTGCCTCTCCCATTTTTGTATTGATGAGGAAGGCGAACGAGGTTATCAGTTGTAGGAAAGTCTCTTAAAGATTTAATGATTATTGAGGCTAGCCTTTTTCCCGTTCTTTCCTGCACAGCTAAGCAGACATTGCCAAAAAGTAGCAAGTTGTGCCATGCCTTGATGGTTGGTGGAGCATTTAGAATAGTGGAACCATCGTTTAATTTTTTAAGAGGCTTGTCAGTTTCCCAGCTGTGTGTGGGCGGGCTGCTTTGGGAATATGGGAGTTTCCCGGTACCTGTTGCTTTAATTGCTTCCAAGATATCTGATGAGATCTGTAGGAGTGAGTTCAGGTGCCTGAGGTGGATCTGGATCATCACTTTCCACAGGACATCCTGAACTAGGGCAGCTACCATGTTTGTGGAGGAAACCATTAGAGTTGAGACAACGAAGCTGTAAGCACGACCGGCACTTGCTTCTCCTAGTATTGCCAGCCGTGTCATTCTCCTGGCTGCTCGCTTCCTCCTGGTTGGCATCCATCTTCCTAGACTAGACTGTAGGAGTGGAGTATGACATACTGGGTGAGTATGGTGCGTGGAAGGTAGTGGTGGCCTGGTGGAGTTTGAGGGGCAAGGAAGGGAAAAGGAAAACTGCTGCTTGGAACTGGGTGGGGGAGAGACTTGTAGTGGGTAAGGGAGGCGCAGGTTGTTAAATTAGACACATGTGCAACTCTTGGGTATCTTTATTGAGGAAACGTTTCGCCACACAGTGGCTTCATCAGTCCATACAAAGGATAAACTTGAACAGGAGGAGAATGAGGTAATCAGTCCCTCAACCTTAAGTCGTTGTGGTTAGTCCATCAATCTTGAATAGAATACGGCATATGAGCGAAGAAGCAGCTTATAAACCGTATGGCAGGAGAGGTGCAGCAGTCGTAGGTGGGGTCA
Organism: Cherax quadricarinatus; assembly: GCF_038502225.1. Taxonomy (NCBI): domain Eukaryota; kingdom Metazoa; phylum Arthropoda; class Malacostraca; order Decapoda; family Parastacidae; genus Cherax; species Cherax quadricarinatus. The sequence goes on along the minus strand of NC_091354.1, from coordinate 23,602,542 downwards.
CATTTGTCCAATATGGAAGTAGGTCACGCCCAAGGGTTAGGCAAGAACATAAGAAAGAAGGAACACTGCAACAGGCCTACTGACCCATGCGGAGCAGGTCCATGCCCTTCCCCGGATTAAACCAATGACCCACCCCGCGGATTATCCCAATGACTCACCCAGTCTGGTCATCCCAACTCAAGGATGGAGCACTGTACCAGACCCAGCAGCACAAGCTAGTCAGGTCCAACTCACACCCACCCACACCCATTCATGTATTTATCTAACCTATTTTTAAAACTACACAACGTTTTAGCCTCAACAACTGTACTCGGAAGTTTGTTCCACTCATCCACAACTCTATTATCAAACCAGTGGTTTCCTATATCCTTCCTGAATCTGAATTTTTCCAACTTGAAACCATTGCTGCGAGTACTGTCTTGGCTGGAAATTTTCAGCACACTATTTACATCCCCTTTATTTATTCCTGTTTTCCATTTATATACCTCGATCATATCCCCCCTAATTCTACGCCTTTCGAGAGAGTGCAGATTGAGGGCCTTCAGTCTATCCTCATAGGGAAGATTTCTGATACATGGGATCATCTTTGTCATCCTCCTTTGTACGTTTTTCAGAGCATTTATATCCATTCTGTAATACGGTGACCAGAACTGAGCAGCATAGTCTAAATGAGGCCTAACCAAGGATGTATAGAGTTGAAGAACAACCTGAGGACTTCTATTATTTATACTTCTAGACATGATGCCAAGAATTCTGTTAGCTTTATTGCGAGCACTAATGCACTGTTGTCTTGGTTTTAGGTTACTGATAACCAGAACTCCTAAATTCTCTTCGCAATCGGTAGTATTAAGATCTACATTATTTAGTTTATATGTGTCATGGTTATTTAACTGTGCAACATTTAGAACTTTGCATTTGTCAGTATTAAACTGCATCTGCCACTTCTCTGACCACTGCGTCAGTCTAATCAAATCATCCTGGAGTGCTCTAGTGTCCTCATTAGAATGAATTGGACGGCCTATTTTGGTGTCATCAGCAAATTTGCTTATGTCGCTATTTATTCCCTCATCTATGTCGTTTATGTAAATTGTGAACAACAAGGGGCCCAACACTGACCCCTGAGGAACACCGCTTGTGACGTGCCCCCATTCTGATTTCTCCCCATTTATGCAAACTCTCTGCTGTCTATTTGTCAGCCATGCCTCTACCCAGGGAAAAATTTCTCCTCCTATTCCGTGTGCCCTAAGTTTCCTCAATAGCCTTTGGAGTGGAACTCTATCGAAAGCCTTGTTATTAGGTAAGATACATATGCAACAGTTAGGTATCTTTATTTCGAAACGTTTCGCCTACACAGTAGGGTTCTTCAGTCGAGTACAGAAAAGTTGATAGAAGCAGAAGATACTTGAAGACGATGTAATCAGTCCATCATCATTGTTTCAGACTATGGAACAAAACTCTTCTCCAGACTGAGGGAATGACCACCTCAAAACTTCAAGGGTGATGGACTGATTACATCGTCTTCAAGTATCTTCTGCTTCTATCAGCTTTTCTGTACTCGACTGAAGAAGCCTACTGTGTAGGCGAAACGTTTCGAAATAAAGATACCTAACTGTTGTATATGTGTCTTACCTAGCAACCTGTCGGTATTTTATACCATCGAAAGCCTTACTTAAGTCCATATACACAATATCATATTCATTACCATGATCTACCTCCTCAAACACCTTAGTGAAAAAGTTAGTAAATTCGTAAGACAGGAACGCCCCTTTGTAAAACCGTGTTGAGAATCATTAATCAATCTGTGCCTATCAAGATGGCTACGAATTGCTTCGGCAATTATTGATTCCATAAATTTTCCCACTATGGAGGTAAGGCTTATTGGTCTATAGTTCGATGCCATGGACCTGTCACCTGCCTTGTAAATAGGTATTACATTTGCCTTTTTCCACTTATCAGGCACTATGCCAGTTTGTAGTGATATGTTAAAAAGATTAGCCAAACGTATGCTAAGTTCCTCTTTACATTCCTTTAACACCCTTGCAAACAGTTCATCAGGACCTGGGGATTTGTTAGGTTTTAGTTTCTCTATTTGTCTGAGGACCATGTCACTAGTTACCGCAATTGTACATATTTTATTATCATCCTGTTCTATGTAATCTATTATTTCAGGAATATCACTAGTATTTTCCTGGGTGAAAACTGAGAGGAAGTAGGTATTTAGAATTTCACACATATCCTTATCGGAGTGAAAGTTAAGACACATGTGCACATATCCTTATCACTGTCAGTGATGTGACCAGAGTTACTCTTAAGTGGGCCAATCTTGTCCCTAATCTTACTTCTGTATACCTGAAAGAACCCTTTTGGGTTAGTCTTTGAATCCCTTGTGACCTTAGCCTCATAATCTCTTTTTGCTTTTCTTATTCCTTTTTTCTCTCTTTAATTGAATATATTTGTAGCTTAACTGCCCATCCCCTCTTTTGATACGCCTATATATGCCTCTCTTTTGACCAATGAGATGTTTTAATCTATTGTTCATCCATTTGGGATCATTTTTGTTGGATCTAATTTTCCTACTCGGAACACTGAGTCCTGTTCAGTCTTAAGCTGGTCAGCCTCCTTGATCAGGAGTTATAATTGAAAATCCCGCAGCTAGCCCTCCACACGTCTTGCCATGCCAGCTTGGTATATATATATATATATATATATATATATATATATATATATATATATATATATATATATATATATATATATATATATATATGCCGTGCCGAATAGGCATAACTTGCAATCTTGGCTTAAATAGCAAAGCTCATCTTGCCATATAGGACAAGTGAAAATTTGTGTATGCAATAATTTCGCCAAAATCATTCTGAACCTAACAAAAAAAACATATTTCACTGTGTTTGTTTAGTATTAAGTTATTGTAAACAAATCTGAAATATATTTAGTTGGGTTAGGCTAAAATAAATTGCGCTTGTTATAATAAGGTTAGGTAAGTTTTCTAAGTTCCTTTCGGTGCAAAATTTAAAATTTTTACATTAACATTAATGAAAAAAATATATCTTTAAGCGTATAAGAGAAAATTTCGGAAAGGGCTTAATTTTAAATGAGTTCTTGCTAATTGACCAGTTTTACATATTCGGCACGACATTATATATATAATGTCGTGCCGAATATGTAAAACTGGTCAATTAGCAAGAACTCATTTAAAATTAAGTCCTTTCCAAAATTTTCTCTTATACGCTTAAAGATATATTTTTTTCATTATTGTTGATGTAAAAATTTATAATTTTGCACCAACAGGGGGATAAGTCTGTTGAGTATACCTGGTAAAGTGTATGGTAGAGTTATAATTGAAAGAATTAAGAGTAAGACGGAGAATAGGATAGCAGATGAACAAGGAGGCTTTAGGAAAGGTAGGGGGTGTGTGGACCAGGTGTTTACAGTGAAACATATAAGTGAACAGTATTTAGATAAGGCTAAAGAGGTCTTTGTGGCATTTATGGATTTGGAAAAGGCGTATGACAGGGTGGATAGGGGGGCAATGTGGCAGATGTTGCAGGTGTATGGTATAGGAGGTAGGTTACTGAAAGCAGTGAAGAGTTTTTACGAGGATAGTGAGGCTCAAGTTAGAGTATGTAGGAAAGAGGGAAATTATTTCCCAGTAAAAGTAGGCCTTAGACAAGGATGTGTGATGTCACCATGGTTGTTTAATATATTTATAGATGGGGTTGTAAGAGAAGTAAATGCGAGGGTCTTGGCAAGAGGCGTGGAGTTAAAAGATAAAGAATCACACATAAAGTGGGAGTTGTCACAGTTGCTCTTTGCTGATGACACTGTGCTCTTGGGAGATTCTGAAGAGAAGTTGCAGAGATTGGTGGATGAATTTGGTAGGGTGTGCAAAAGAAGAAAATTAAAAGTGAATACAGGAAAGAGTAGGGTTATGAGGATAACTAAAAGATTAGGTGATGAAAGATTGGATATCAGATTGGAGGGAGAGAGTATGGAGGAGGTGAATGTATTCAGATATTTGGGAGTGGACGTGTCAGCGGATGGGTCTATGAAAGATGAGGTGAATCATAGAATTGTTGAGGGGAAAAGGGTGAGTGGTGCACTTAGGAGTCTGTGGAGACAAAGAACTTTGTCCTTGGAGGCAAAGAGGGGAATGTATGAGAGTATAGTTTTACCAACGCTCTTATATGGGTGTAAAGCATGGGTGATGAATGTTGCAGCGAGGAGAAGGCTGGAGGCAGTGGAGATGTCATGTCTGAGGGCAATGTGTGGTGTGAATATAATGCAGAGAATTCGTAGTTTGGAAGTTAGGAGGAGGTGCCGGATTACCAAAACTGTTGTCCAGAGGGTTGAGGAAGGGTTGTTGAGGTTGTAGAGAGAATGGAGCGAAACAGAGTGACTTCAAGAGTGTATCAGTCTGTAGTGGAAGGAAGGCGGGGTAGGGGCCGGCCTAGAAAAGGTTGGAGGGAGGGGGTAATGGAGGTTTTGTGTTCCAGGGGCTTGGACTTCCAGCAGGCATGCGTGAGCGTGTTTGATAGGAGTGAATGGAGACAAATGGTTTTTAATACTTGACGTGCTGTTGGAGTGGGAGCAAAGTAACATTTATGAAGGGGTTCAGGGAAACCGGCAGGCCGGACTTGAGTCCTGGAGATGGGAAGTACAGTGCCTGCACTCTGAAGGAGGGGTGTTAATGTTGCAGTTTAAAAACTGTAGTGTAAAGCACCCTTCTGGCAAGACAGTGATGGACTGAATGATGGTGAAAGTTTTTCTTTTTCGGGCCACCCTGCCTTGGTGGGAATCGGCCAGTGTGATAATAATAATAATATATATATATATATATATATATATATATATATATATATATATATATATATATATATATATATATATATATATATAATATGCATTACAAAGCTAAAAAAATCCATACAGTCATTCAAACATATTTATATCACAGCTTTCGGGATTTATCGTGTGTATTGGGTATCGCTGTCCTGCACCAGTGTTCCGCACCAGTATTCGACAATCAAACTGATCGTTAGTTTTCTCTGATATCTGTTCTCCTTGATGGTTACGTCTTCGTGAAATCGTTCACAATGTTCATCACTAACATCTGAGGTTTGATGAGAAAACGTTAAGGAGAGAATGAAGGAAGTTAATTTTTAAGGACATCCGACATCCCAACAGATGACATGCTGTAAGTAGCTCTTCTACAGTATTTTCATAATAATCACTGATAACTATTAAGAAAAACCTGTGCAATTGTTTTCGAACTTCATCTATACTTTCAGCTCAGCATCATAGAGACTCGTCATGATGAAGATACCTTCCTACAGTCTAGCATCACTAACTTTGGGAAATCTCTCCTTCAGATATGCAGAAACTCCATCTTCTTTGTGCAACAGTTTGGCGAAGTTTTTAATAAGGCCTAACTTAATGTGTAATGGCCAAAGAAGTATGTCTTTTGTATCAACGAATGGCTTGTTACATGTTCTTCACGCTTGACTAAAACGATTCTCGTGTTGGGCACGTACGTTGAGTGTATTGCTGCACTGTGTGTCTGCTTTCCCACAGGCACAGGTAGCAGCCGTAATTGTAAATCCACCTTGCAGTTCCAGTAAAAAAAAAAACTATAACTGTCGTGGGAGTTCGTGAGGAGATATTGGGGTAAGAAATACGTTGGATGTCTTGGAGATGTATAATTAAGAGAGTCTTGAGGAGAAGCCCAGGAGCCTGCCATCGAGTCTAAGCCTACCGAGAGTGACTGAGGGTAAATGCTGTGGCCTACGGCTCACATGTTTGGATCTCGTGATGTCACAGCTAGCAAGGGAGCCTGTCTATAAAGTAGTTGGGATCTAAGTATGCTACACAAATACACAGTAACACTACTGACAGCTCTGCGATGCTAACATATGGTGTCCCAACATACAACTAAATTATACGCAGAATAGACCATAGGCATTATGGCTCTTGGCTAATTCTATACAATTTCAATGTATGCAACAGTTGAACATAAAGAGCTATACATGAGGATGATAAATGAGTGTAATTCATTACAAAATATATGTCACAAATCATTGTAAATGATAGAATCATTGGCAGTTCAGATTAACATAAGAGATCAAAGAGAAGAACAATCTGTATTCATGTGATCTATGGATTCTGAGGAAATATATTTACAAAGAAGAAAGTGTTTAACTGAATAGGAAGACTTGGTGCACACAAGTCTTTTACTGTTAATTCTCAGAATTCAGAGAGAACGTGAACGAAAAAAAAAATTAGTCGATATAGTAGAAACATAGTTGAAATACTCTCTAGACTAGATTATCTGTCTATAGAGATAATTTACATTTAACCCCAACTCTACTAGGGTGAGATTTGCATAAGCAGAGTGGTCATCATCTCTGGGCAGGTCACACACCGTTGCACGGCTGACACATGCCATGGTTGAGGATGATTTAAATTGATATATACAAATGAAATTTGGAAATTCCTCATTACTTGTCATGTATGTAAGGATTAATGGCAATTAGGTCGTTCATCTGTCTGGCTGTTAGAGGTAGAGGGTAATGAGTCAGGAGGATTGAGAGAGTCTTTTGCATTTATCTGGATGTCAGGAACCTCGTCATCATCTCATACTAACTTCATATGATCTAAATGCGATTCTTTATACTTACCAGTAATGATTTCTCTAACTTTATACTTATTGCCACTGACATGTTCGACTACTCGATATGGATCAACAAACTTTTGAACGAGCTTAGGCACTGTGGATGTTTTATTAAAATTAATCAGCATAACTCTCGAGCCTACTTTAATTTTGGTTGGGTTTATTCAAGTATTAGTGACTTGTAAATTCTGCTGTTGATTTATGAAGTATTGCTCAGATTCTTCCAAAGCACCTTGAGCTAAACAGGTACGAGTCTCTATGAAATAATCAGGATTGTAATTTTGTTTCAGATTAGAATATAACCACTCGTATGGTAAGCGCTTATCTACACAATACAACACATAATGTGGAGTGTCACCTATAGAAGCATTGGCAGAATTTATGGCACACTGAACATCAGGTATAATTTCATCTCGGGTTGCACTATTGGTATTAATAGTGATTGTTAAAACATCGAGTACTTTATTTTTGAAGGAATGGACAGGCGCTGTGGAGTGGATGGACTCTTCTCAGTTGAGATAGTGAATGCTATAACCAGAAATATTATCAAGGGTGAAATGGATCTTATTATCTCTTACACCATGTAATGATTGCTCGACATTCAACTCTTTTTCCATGCAAGGATCACTGCCAGCTAAGACATTATCACCATTTGGAATTGTCAATTGGTTATAAATGACCATTATTTTTAAAGGGGTGGACCGGTAAGCCAGCGGAAGGCCTCGGTCAGATGACCAAAGCTCCAAAGGCGGGTCATCATCTGACTCAGACCCGCGTCAGGACACACTTGTCCTGTTTGCTGACAAACCTTACCTAACCTTACCATTTGGAATATGGGGGACAACAGCAGACACTCTAGTGAGTGCACTATCTGCGACAAAAACGTCTTGCTGCAGACTGCTTGTGATATTAACAAGAGATGGCATTACTAGTTTCAAGTAGTCGTTTTCCGACAAGGCGTCCCCTGTGGAGAAACTACCACTTGGACTAGCAGTCATCGCAGGTTCAGAATGATTTTGGCGAAATTATTGCATACACAAATTTTCACTTGTCCTATATGGCAAGATGAGCGTTGCTATTTAAGCCAAGATCGTAAGTTCTGCCTATTCGGCACGACATATATATATATATATATATATATATATATATATATATATATATATATATATATATATATATATATATATATATATGTAAGTCGTGTCGAAGTGATAAAACTTGCGATTTTTGCTAAAATAGCAACGCTCCTCTTGCCGATTAAGGCAAGCGGTACAAGAATGGGGTCCCCCATCAGCGTTATCTTAGCTAACTTATATATGAAGCACCCATCATCCACCAGCGTCACTTGGTTGCGGTGTGTGGACGACGTCCTCATAAATAACTCCCAAACGTTTTGAGGTGCTTAATCTTCAGGGAAATGGCTCAACGTAGTTGAACCGGCGATCCAGTTTACACTTGAAGAGTCCAGTGATAAGTTACGTTTTCTCGACGTCCTCATTCACAAAGTAGACAAGACCCTAAGGTTTAAAGTTTACTGGAAGCCTACAAACAAAAATGATCTCACGTACTTCTATTCCAGTCAAGACAAAAAGAGGCATCATCATTGGATTTTTCCTAATAGCGTACCAAATTTCCCTTCCTTTTTCATCAACGGCTGCAAGAAAAGAGCCCTTTAAATCATCAATTCTCCATGCACTAACACCACTCGTAACAAAGTTATAATTCCCGACAGCCAGGTTGCAGTTAATGTCTCTAAAGTGCTCGCACAAGCTAACACTAGAGTCGCCATCGCAACTAGTACTTCCATAAAAGATCTGACTAGGACGAAATTGAAAAACATTGATCCAGTCGATGCAGTGGTCCGTACTATCCCTTGTGGAGGTTGTGACAGAGTATACGTAGGTGAAACAGCAAGAAACCTGAAACATGTCTCAATGAACACACAAATACATGTAGGAATGACAAACCATACCAAGGGTGGGGATAGAACCCTCGATTACGATTTCGTAAGTTAGGAATGACAACTTGAACAATACCTGCATATAACACGGGATTTCCCCAACCACCTGATGAAATTTAATTACGCCTTATTAGTGATCAAAGAACGTTGACTCAAGTGTCTCGAGTCGTCATTAATCGCTATTTCTAACAAAATTAAATAGAATAAAGGCAGCTTCATTTCTGAAGTATTGGCAAGAATTCTCAATAAAACAATATACCTTGTTATCACATAACTGCTACAACTACTACTACCGCAAGTACTACTACTACTACTACTACTACTACCACCACCACCACCACCACCACCACCACCACAAGGACTACGACTAATACTACCTATATATACCTCCGTGTGTCCCTGTATTCTCTGTAACGGCTTGATAAAGCTCCTGGAGAGCGAAACGTTGCCACAATAAAATGTCACATTAGCTGCACTTGTGTCATTTTAATTAACATATTGTCGGTAATTCTTCAAACAAAATTACATATAATTTTCAGTCTGATTAAAAGGGAATATAAAATACTCTTATGATTGAAAATGTATGTAAACAAATATTATTTCTAAGGTCAGAAATTATGTTAACAATTTAGAGTGATTATATAAGATAAACCATCTGCTTAATAATTTTAATCTTTTATTTGATAGCTGATTGAAAACATTCTTTATTTTTTATGAAATATGAGAGAAAACATTTTGAACTCGTCAAAATTTAACTATGTTCTTACCATTATAAACATATCATACATAAAGTTCATATATAAACTTGTATCGGAGTATAAAACAAATTCTAACCACATAATAGAGCGAAAAACTAATGTGAAGGACCTGGGAGTGATAATGTCAGAGTATCTCACTTTCAAAGATCACAACATTGTCTTTACCATATCTGCTAGGAAAATGATAGGGTAGATAATTAGAACCTTGAAAATTAGGGATGCCAAGCCCATGATGATTCTCTTCAAATTGCTTGCATTCTCTTGGCTGGAATATTGATGTACAATAACAGCCACTTTCAAGGCAGGCAAAACTGCAGACCTGGAGAATGTACAGAGAACTTTCACGACACGCATAAGTGCGATAAGGCTCGTAAATTCGCACACGAAAATCACTCTATACAAAAGCAAAAGACTCGGCAGGAGATGCAACTTCTCCCCAATGAAAAGCAGGGGTAGCACGAGTACGCTAAGAGAAAACACAACAAGTGTAATGGGCTCAAGACTGTTCAACTGCTTCGCAGCATACTTAGTGGGGATTACCAATATACCCCTGGCTGTCTTCAAAAACGCGCCTAACAGGTACCTAATATCAGTACCTGACCAGCCTGGCCATAGTTCGTACGTCGGTTTGCGTATGGCCAGCAGTAACAACTTGGTGGATCAGGCTTGGTCACAGACCGGGCAGTGGGAGGGTTGACCCCCGAAATCCTCTCCAGGTAAACACTGAACATCTAATAGTTAATGGGCTAAAACTGAGACAGTATATTCCAGTTTTCTCTCTTAAAATACATAACAAAGTTCGTATGAGACAACATAATTAGTTATATTAAATAGATCATAATACTGAAATATTTCTTAAGAACATGAAAAATCAAAATATTTTTATTTGTTAATATGCTGATATTTTGTAATTATATTTCATGTTAAAAACTGCTTCCATAAATCCCTGTATTATAAACAGTGATAAGTTAGTAATAAGCATAATAGTAGGAGGATTAAAAGCAATAATAGCAAAAAATAGATGTATGAACAGTAGTTTTAGCAGTAATAGTAGCAACAGTAGTAGTAGTAGTACCAGTAATAGCATTCGTAGTAGTAACAGTTGCTGTGATTTAGTTCTTTGTGGTGGTGGTGGTGATTTTATTGTTTGCAGTAATCATGTTCGTGATGGTGATCCTATTGGTGTTGGTGATCCTGTTGGTTTCTGTGATTCTGTTGGTGGTGGTGATCCTGTTGGTTTCTGTGATTCTGTTGGTGGTGGTGATCCTGTTGGTTTCTGTGATTCTGTTGGTGGTGGTGATCCTGTTGGTTTCTGTGATTCTGTTGGTGGTGGTGATCCTGTTGGTTTCTGTGATTCTGTTGGTGGTGGTGATCCAGTTGGTTTCGGTGATCCTGTTGGTGGCGGCGATCTTGTTGGTGGTGGTGATCCCGTTGGTTTGGGTGATGCTGTTGGTGGTGTTGATCCTGTTAGTTTTGGCGTTCCTAGTGGTTGTGGTGGTAGTGATCCTGGTGGAGGTGGTGACTCTGACGGTGGTGATGATCATGATAGTGGTAATGTTGAATTAGTGCTTGGTATAACAGATGTGTTGGCTGGTGAGGTTGTTGTGGCAGTGGACAAAGTGGTGACATTCTTCCCTGTAAAAAAATATAATTAAATTCAGTCGTTTATAGACATCATTCACAGTAAAATGTCGACTTGAGGAACTTCAGTTTAGTGTCGATAAATGTGAGAGAGAGAGAGTTTTTAGAACGAATTTATATTGGGGCCATTTACAGAGTGAAGCTTTGTCTTGTAAGCCTAATCTGTAACGTGTGCCTTAAAAGCTTAATTAACAAAAACAACACGATAATTATATTAAAATAAGACGCTCAGATAAAGTGCCATAGGCTGAGGTAGGCCTACTCACCATGCAAAGCAGACACGGAACAGCAGACTCGCGCTTTAATGAGGCGATTCTGCTTGTAGAAGATGACAGATGCGAAATAAGACTTTGTAATGAGGTGTCTAGGTCCTCGGGGGCTGAAACTGTAATGGCAGAAGGAAAAAACTGGTCATCTATTAATCGTTCCAGGAATCATCGGTTTGTGTCCGGATTTGAAACCAGACCTAAACTGGAAAGGTAATTTCACAAAAATATGAACTATTTAGAAACACGCTAGAAAAAAAGGTAACTGTTCACTGAACGCAAACATGAAGTTCCGAAAATAAAGGAAAAAACCCATGCAATCGTGACAGAATTTAATAGGTTATAATTGAATATGTACTGAGAAGAGGGTACTAGCTAGGTGGGTATAAGAAAGCTATGGATCTTAACTTTTTTATACCCATCTGAATAGGTCCATGAAAATCAGGCAACAGATTTTCAAAGGTATTTTGAGTAATCTCATATTAAAAATGTAAATGAAACATTAAAAATGCTACAGTTGCCCGAATTATTATATTGAAATGAAATATTATTAATGTATGACAATTTTAGAATTCAAAAATTTAAAGCAAACCATCACAAATCATCAATTCCACTCTCAGTAAGTTCTTACTTCAGCCTTGGCTGAGTGTTCCACAGCTCTGTCTACATATATTGAGATGCACAGAGCTCTCAGTATATATACATTGAGATACACACAGCTTTCAGTCTCCATACAGTGAGATACACACAACTCTCAGTTTACATGCATTGAGATACACACATCTCTCAGTCTACATACAGTGAGATAGACACAGCTCTCAGTCTACATGGGTCAGGTAAGTGGTGATGATTTCCGATATGACGTTTTCCAGGGCATAGTTCTAGCTGCTGAGACAACTTATGTTCCAAATAGGGAAATCAGATCAAGCAAAACTGATCGTAAATGGATGAACAATAGATTAAAACATCTCATTGGTCCAAAGAGAGGCATATATAGGCAAATCAAAAGAGGAGAGGTGCAATTAAGGAATCAATATATTCAATTAAAGAGAGAAATAAAAAAAAAGGGAATAAGAAAAGCAAAAAGAGATTATGTGGTTAAAGTTGCAAGAGAATGGAAGACTAACCCAAAAGGATTCTTTCAGGTATACAGAAGTAAGACCAGGGACAAGATAGGCCCACTCAAAAGTTACTCGGGTCAGCTCACGGACAGTAATAAGGAAATGTGTAGAATTTTTAACACATACTTCCTCTCAGTTTTTACTTAGGAAGATACTAGCGATATTCCAAAAATAATAAATTATGTAGAACAGGATGATGATAAACTATGCACGATTAGGGTCACAACTGACATGGTCCTTAGCCAAATTGATAAATTAAAACGTAACAAATCCCCAGGCCTTGATGAACTGTATGCGAGGGTTCTAAAGGAATGTAAAGAGGAGCTTAGCAAACCTCTGGCATGGTGCCAGATAAGTGGAAAATGACAAATGTGATACCTATTTTCAAAGCAGGTGACAGGTCCTTAGCTTAGAACTGTAGACCAATAAGCCTATCCTCCATAGTGGGAAAATTTATGGAATCAATAATTGCCGAGGCAGTTCATAGCCACCTTGAAAAGCACAAATTAATCAACGAATCTCAGCATGGTTTTACAAAGGGGCGTTCCTGCCTAACGAATTTATTAACTTTTTTCACTACGGTATTTGAGGAGGTAGATCATAGTAATGAATATGATATTGTGTATATGAACTTCAGTAGGTTGCTTTGGGAGGGCAGGTCCCTCTCAAACCCAGCCGTTCTCACTAGTAGAGGTTGTCGAAGTTGATGGTCTGTACCAAGATACCCTTGTGTTGCAGTGTCTGACAGAATGAACATTAAAATGGTATAAAATACCGACTGAAGAAGCCTACTGTGTAGGCGAAACGTTTCGAAATAAAGATACCTAACTGTTGCATATGTGTCTTACCTAACAATCTGTCGGTATTTTATACCATTTTAATGTTCATTCTGTCAGACACTGCAACACAAGGGTATCTTGGTACAGACCATCAACTTCGACAACCTCTACTAGTGAGAACGGCTGTGTTTGAGAGGGACCTGCCCTCCCAAAGCAACCTACGTCTCACCTCCTGGCACTATATAAGGCTCCATCCTGTCACTTCAACTTCATATTGTTTCTGACAACGGAACAATGCTCTTCTCCAGACTGAGGGACTGACCACCTCAAAACTTTAAGGGTGATGGACTGATTACATCGTCTTCAAGTATCTTCTGCTTCTATCAACTTTTCTGTACTCGACTGAAGAAGCCTACTGTGTAGGCGAAACGTTTCGAAATAAAGATACCTAACTGTTGCATATGTGTCTTACCTAACACATTGTGCTACTAGGTCAGTTGCCGTGTTCCTTCCTTAAGTGAATGTGACCTGTAATAAAGTTGGTAGAATTACCTACAATATGTAAAGTAAAAGGACACAAGTGCAACTAATGTGACATTTATTGTGGCAACGTTTCGCTCTCCAGGAGCTTTATCAAGCCATTACAAACAATACATGGACACAGAGGGTATATAAAGGCTCTGAGTGAGGTGCAATACTAGTGAGGTACCATTTCGATGTTCACTAGTGGTAGTAGTAGTAGTAGTAACAAAATAATACAATATGGAAGAGCAAATAATTCGTACATGAGTAAAAGGATATAAAAGCTATTACTTGGGTAACATAAATTTGCTCTTCCATATTGTATTATTTTGTTACTACTACTACTACTACTACCACTAGTGAACATCGAAATGGTACCTCACTAGTATTGCACCTCATTCTGAGCCTTTATATACCCTCTGTGTCCATGTATTGTTTGTAATGGCTTGATAAAGCTCCTGGAGAGCGAAACATTGCCACAATAAATGTCACAGTTGCACTTGTGTCCTTTTACTTTACATGAATGTGACCTGACCTGACTAGGTTGGGGCATTGGCTTAACCCGGTAGGAGACTTGCACCTGCCTCTTATAGGCCAGTAGGCCTGTTGCAGTGTTCCTTCTTTCTAATGTTCTTATTGAGATACACACAGCTCTCAGCCAACATACATTGAGATACAGCTCGAGCGATACATAGCTTCAGGTGTGTATCTCTCAGTGTAAATTTCAATGTTTGTATCTCAGTGTGTATACTGTGTATACATTGTTAAGTATATACACTGTAATGGACACCTCATGGAGCATATAGAAACTGCAAAGAAATTTAAAAAAAAAAGGTTTCACCTAGGAAGTGACTCGTTATATAGGCTTACGTGCAAACATAGCCTAGGCCTAACTACCTACAGGCTTACGCCACTTGTTATATTCAATGTGGGAAACTTATATCTCTGTATATATATATATATATATATATATATATATATATATATATATATATATATATATATATATATATATATAAAATGTTGAGGTGGTTCGGACATGTAGAGAGAATGGAGCGAAACAGAATGACTTCAAGAGTGTATCAGTCTGTAGCGGAAGGAAGGCGCGGTAGGGGTCGGCCTAGGAAAGGTTGGATGGAGGGGGTAAAGGAGGTTTTGTGTGCGAGGGGCTTGGACTTCCAGCGGGCATGCGTGAGCGTGTTTGATAGTGAATGGAGACAAATGGTTTTTAATACTTGACGTGCTGTTGGAGTGTGAGCAAAGTAACATTTATGAAGGGATTCAGGGAAACCGGCAGGCCGGACTTGAGTCCTGGAGATGGGAAGTACAGTGCCTGCACTCTGAAGGAGGGGTGTTAATGTTGCAGTTTAAAAACTGTAGTGTAAAGCACCCTTCTGGCAAGACAGTGATGGAGTGAATGATGGTGAAAGTTTTTCTTTTTCGGGCCACCCTGCCTTGGTGGGAATCGGCCAGTGTGATAATAAATAAATATATATATATATATATATATATATATATATATATATATATATATATATATATATATATATATTGTCGTTAACTTACGTTCTCAGTCTTCGAACGGTTGAAAGAAAGAGTCGATCATCAGTGGGTTGAGGGTTGACTGGGAAGTTCGTCAAGTCACAAGTGATGTTCAATACAAAGGTGGAGTTTGAAGCCTGTATTGTGTTAATATTCGCATTAGTATTGGTATTCTTATTGTTACAATAATAATTTGTATTATTATTATTGTTATATTCACAAAAACACCTAACCCATCGGGGTCATGAAGTACCAGGGGATGAAGAAGTAATCAGATATAGGAAAGCTCCAGTTCCTTGAATCAAGAGAATACAGATCACAACGACTCCTGAATATGTTTATACTAATTATAATTATATGAAGCGCTAAACCCGTGAGTCATGGAACAGTAATAAAAGCACAATACCGTGACTGGCACGACACACAAACAACCCGCACATAGAAGAGAGGAGTTGACGACGATGTTTCGGTCCGACTTTGACCATTTACAAAGACACACTAACGAAAAGGAAAGCAAGCAAGCAAGCAAGCAAGCAAGTGCAGGTAAGATCCCCATGGGATGAGCGGGGAAGACGGGACAGACGAAGAATAGCGCTGGAGAGGAGTGTTCTTAGTCGTAGAAATAGAGCCAGGGCTTGACCCAGCAGCTAAGGCGATCGTGGGACAGACTTGGAGAAAAAACGGGAAGAGAGCAAGCTGTTTATGCAACAGTCTCGTGGTAGGTGAGGTCTTTGAGTCTCGAGAGCTGGAAGTTTCCAGGTCGCAGGAGAGGGCAGGCAGGTAGGACCATCAGAGGGTAGCAGACATGTGGGAGGTTATTTTAGTAGTTGAGGAGGCAGGTTTGCAGTGGAGCCATTTGCAAACTTCTTGAAGCTGCTCCTGGACAGGTGGTATAGCGTTGTCTTGTTGGAAAAAGTGAAACGAAGAGGCTTAATGAACTCAAGAACTTGCGTGAGTGTGAAGTGAAGAGGTGATTCGCAGGCATACTTGACTGTTCTATCACCGAGGCCTTTGTAGAGTTCAGAGCAGGTCATGGTGTCAGCGTTCGAGGGAGAGGTGTAGAAAGTAAGGTTTTCCCAAGAGGGTGTGCTGGAGTCGTCGCTATCTGCTTCGTCGGGGGATTCATCAGGAAATTCTTGTTCAATTGTTTCTACAGTGATTGTGTCAAGAGGAGGCTGGGAGTCTAGAGTATTTGCGGTCTGGCTGGTTGTTGGTGGTTGTTGAGAGGTGGCAGTGGTCACTGGGCGTGGTTCAGGGGTGTTTTTTGGGGCAGAGTTAGGATTTGGGCCTGAAGTTGATGTGAAGTTAGCGATGTTTGGGATAATCTTGAGGAAGTCCTGTGATGTTGGCGAGTCAGGAAAGTTGAATGACGGCATGTTGTTAAGACGGAATAGTTCGTTAATTGTAGTGTTGAATGTGCCTGGGTTTGCTGCATTTGCAAGGTGTGCATACAACATGCAGTACAGCACCTTAGAGGGAGCAGCGTCAGGGAGTGCAGAAAGGGAATTGCTGGATAGAGATGACTGCTGTGTGGCTTGTAGAATTCTGGTGGTGTTCGACTGGAGTTTTGAAATGGCGGTATATGTCGGCGATTTGGGACTATTCTTGGTTTCTTCTTTAATTTTTTTCGACATTACTTCTTTTCGTAGTGGGCATTTAGCTGCAAGGGTATGATGAGTACCCTTGCAGTTAAGACATGTTGGAGTGGCATTGGTGATGGTGCAGGCTTTGAAGTTATGACCTTCTTTTCCACAGGTAGAACAGAACTTTTTGTCTTTAATGGGACAGTCCTTTGTTGAATGTTGATAAGAGTAACAGTTCCAACAGGGAGAGACATGGGCAAAACGTTCAGGTTCAATGTGGCGTGGATGTATGTGGTAATATGAGATAGCTAGTCCATTAGCGAGTGCTTGGGTAGCCATATCTATGTTTGAAAAGGTGATTTTGATCATAGATGAGGCATTGGGAATTCGTGTGATGGTGTCTACAGAGGCCCAGGTGTTTTGGTCTTCGATAGAGGTCTTCAGTTCATCCGTTGGTATGGATGTGATTATCTTATCCAATTGTTTAACAAAAACTGAACGTTTCGCCAGCAAGGAGGGAGACGGTGATATGATGAATTGTCGGTCCCGTAATGTGTTCATTGCAGTGTCGTCCATAAGTTTAGCTGCTTCATTGTCGTCGGTGCAGACGACAATGAAGGAATCCTTGAGTGAGTGGATCGCTGTGAATTTGAGATGCAGGCAGGTCCTCATAGCGGCAGCAAGTAATAGTTTAGTGGAATCATTTATAACACCACTGGCTGGTTTGATTTTAACACGATGTGCGAACATTGTCGAACAGGTAGAGGTTACCCTCCCCAACGGGAATCGTTTTATTACAAAACGAAAAGGAGAGAAGGAGGGGTATATATAGGCAGGTGGTGGAGGTAGAAGGTAGTAGTAGTGGTGGAAGTAGTGAGGAGGAGGAGCCAGCCAAGTACTAAGAAAGAGGAGCACTGAACATTAAAATGGTATAAAATACCGACAGGTTGTTAGGTAAGACACATATGCAACAGTTAGGTATCTTTATTTGAAACGTTTCGCCTACACAGTAGGCTTCTATCAACTTTTCTGTACTCGACTGAAGAAGCCTACTGTGTAGGCGAAACGTTTCAAATAAAGATACCTAACTGTTGCATATGTGTCTTACCTAACAAAGAGGAGCACTGCAAGGGAGCTAGGTGCCCACAGAGGGTAAGAGCAAGAACACAGAGGGGGAGGGGAATACATAAATAATGATGGAACAAATACACGAGGTAGAGGAAAGACAACCCATAGGAGAAAAAGGAAGGATGAAAGGGGGAGAGGGAGAAGAAGGAGGAGGAGGAATCAGGCTAAGTTACGGGTGTTCTGAATTATGGAGCATTTTATAATGTACTGGGAAAGGAAGGCATCTACAGAGACGAAGCCAGGACTAAGATTCATACAAGGAAAGTTGTGTATTAGGGAGGATTCAACCACATGGCGACTGTTGAAGTTAGAAGTAGGGAAGACAGTTTTAGCAGAAGACCAGTTAATAGGATGGCTGTGATCTCTGACGTGACAGAAAAGAGCATTGTTAGTGTCGGCAAGCCTAACACTACTTTTGTGCTCCCTAAGTCTGTCAGAAAGAGATCGGCCAGTTTCTCCAAAGTATTGAAGAGGACAGAAGAAACTAGAAATAGAGTAGACACCAGGAGCATCCGTAGAGGGAGGAGAGGTATGAACGAGATTAGTGCGAAGAGTGTTAGTCTGGCGGAAAGTAAGTTTGATGTCTAAGGGACGGAGAGAATTGTTGAGATTAAAAAGACCGGAAATGTAGGGAAGGCAGAGGACAGAAGAGTTCCCAGGATTAGAGAGTTTGAGAGAGAAAAAATTACGTTTAGCACGTGAGAAGGCAGAGTCTATGAAATGGGAAGGGCAGCCAAGACGAGAAAATGAATTATGAAGAGTGGAAATTTCTGATTGAATGAACTGAGGGTCACAATTGCGGAGAGCACGGAGAAAGAGGGAGATAACACTTTTCTTAACAGAGGAAACATGATAAGAAAAGTAGTGAATGTACATGCCACTATGCCACTTTGTAAATGGTCCAAGTCGAACCGGAACGTGGTCGTAAACTCATCTCTTCTATGTGCGGGTTGTTTGCGAGTCATGGAACACAAGATTCGATCCACGAAGTAATGTGCGCATGGCAACCACTAAGAATGACAATGTCAACCAGAGATCGTTAAGAGTTGGCTCCCACCTTGAGTGTCCAGTCTATGAGCGAGCGAGAGGGACGTGTGTCTGAGGATATACACACAGGTGTTCCTGGGAACACTAGTGTCTCCTTCCCTGGCATGGTAGCACATTTCTTGCAAAACCCTGTGATATATATACACAACGTTATATAAGTACTCAAAATGTTGCTGGTGATGATGGTGTATGTCTGTTATGTTCACGTGATCAATACGTATGTCAGAAATTTAAACCAGTTTTCTGTAACGGTAAATGTGTCCTTATTGGATATAAAAAAATAAATAAGTACTTACCAGCAGGTAAGTTAGTGCTTGTCACTTGTAAGCTGCTACTTCCCAGGATGGCAGGATCCTTGGCGTTCACTGCAGCCTGTAAAATTGGGCACAAGTTGAACTCACAACATATGCTGGGAAACTAGTGGATGGACAACCATCCTAAGTGAGAGTTTGTTAGGTAAAGTTCATTGTTTTAATCTAGAAAAATGCTTTAACAATCTTTTCTTGGGTCATTTCTCCCATCTTCTGACATCTGTTTACTTAGCGAAATTGGGAGGCAGAAAAAAATGTGATTATTTAAATAAGATATAATCAAGTATCTCTTTAAGAGAATTGTAATAGATGTACTACTACTGCTGCTGCGGCTGTTTCTGCTGCTGCTAGTATTACTACTACTACTACTACTAATCCAGTTATTACTATTATTGTTATTAACACACCTGCCGCCCCTCATCGAGGTAGAAGACCCGATAGAGAAGAAACAACTTCAATATCATTTATTCAAATTTCTGCTTTGCCACAAAAGAGCTGACATCATAGTTCAGATTATTCTTCAACATGCAACATTGCAACTCTTTCAGAGCAAAAGCATTGTATGTCCCACCTGCAGAAGTCAACTCCAGCTAACCGGTTTCTCTGAATCCCTTTATAACTATTTCCTTGTTCATATTCCAACAACCCATTAAATTATAAAAATTGCTCGCATCCACTCCCATCTAACAGGGACATACTAACCTGCTGCTTGTCGAAACCCTTCTCATTCTAAACTCTTTTTATCCCTCTCGTTTCACCCTATCAAAGGACGACGCCGACAACCTAGTCATCTTATTTTCATCCATTTTCTCTATATGCCCTAAGCACTTCTACCCTTCCTTAGTCCTCTTAACAATGCTTCTCGTGACCTCCACACATTCTAATCTCCAAACTACGAACTTTCTACTTATTATTCGCACCACACACACCGGCCTCACACACCGGCCTCACACACAGGCCTCACACACCGGCCTCACACACCGGCCTCACACACCGGCATGTCCACTACCTCTAAGCTCCTCCTCACTACACTTGAAACTCATGCTTTACACCTATATAAGAGTGATTGTAGCACTCGACAGTACATTTCTCATTTTTTGCCTACATGTCTTAATGCACCACACATCTTTTAGTCGTCAGTTTTATGATTCACCTCATCATCCATGGATTAACACGCCGCCACGTTCACTTCTAAATATCTGAACACATTTACTTCATTCTCTTTCGATCTGATATCCAGTCTTTCATTAAGTAAATTTTTGTTGTTACTCTGAGTACAATACTGCTTTTTATGTTCACTTTTAATTTACATTTTTGACGAACTTTTCTAAATTAGTCTACCAACCTTTTCAACTTTTCACAATCTCAAGAAAGTATGGTGTCATCGGCAAACAGCAACTGTGACAACTCTCATTCCGTACCAGAATCCTCATCTTTCAATTCCATTTATGTTCCAAACACCCTACCACCTATTCAAAACATCTGCAACTTTTGCCACAATGCTTCCTTATCCATCCTGTCACATGCCTTTCCTAAATTCATAAATGCAACTAAAAGTTCCTTATCTTTCTCTAAGTATTTTTCACTTATGTGTTTGTGTAAACACTTGGTCTAGCATCCCCGAACCTTCCTAAAACCTCCTTGTTCATCTGCATTCCTACTCGGTCTTTCCTTTAATTCTTACAATAAAGAATACAATACGCTTAACCTTATATATACTACAATTTTATTCCTTTAGAATTCATATACTCTCTATTATCCCATTTTAGCTCATACAACTAAGCTGTGCGTATTTTTTGCCAGTCACTAGGCATCTTACCCAATTTAATGCATTTATTGAACAAGTGATCAACCACTTGGCAACCAGATCCCCACCCGGTTTTAATATCTCAGTCCGAATTTTCTCTTTCCCAGTTGTTTTTTCTTACTGTTTAACGTATCCCCTGTTCTCTCACATCTTTTGCTTTACCAAATTACCTCCCTCTTCATCAACATTTATCTTCTAATGATATTCCCTCTATCATCCCATTACCTACGTCTCTCCATCTATATTTATTATTACTGCTAGTATTGACGTATTTTCTGGTATTATCGTCATCTGATTTTTTTCTAACTTGCATTCAGATATTTTACTTACCTCTTCTCCGGGTCTGTTTTCTGATTTTCTCTTCACCTTTTTATCTCACCTGGCTGCTGACATTCTACTCATCTTTACTTACCTTTCTTTTTTTCTCCTCGCCTTTTTACATGACTTGCCTTCAGACATACTTCTGACCTTTTCACCTAACCTGTCTGAAAACATTCATATCACCTCTTCACCTAACCTTTTCACATGATCTCTCTTCGTTTTTTTTTTTTACCTGTCTCCCAGGAAGTACAGAAAAGTCTTCTAAAATTTCATATTCAAATTGTAGGTGCTTGTAAACAATAATTTTAATTTTCTCAGTTCTGTTGCTAATTCTGATAACTGTTTTATTCTCTTGATATGATTAATCTTCACAAGAGCATAAGAACATAAGAAAGGAGGAACACTGCAGCAGGCCTGTTGGCCCATACTAGGCAGGTCCTTCACAGATCAATCCCACTAATAGAATATTTGCCCTCATAAGAACATAAGATCATAAGAAATAAGGAACACTGCAAGAGGTCTACTGGTCTATGCCAGACAGCCCCAATTCTCCCCACCGGCTTAAGCCAATGCCTTCACCTAGTGAGGTCAGACACGTAACTTATGGGATTAGCACTGGGTCCGACCTAGTAGCTAGTCAGGTCCATTTCGCACCACCCACACCCACTCATAAGAACATAAGAAAGAAGGAACACCGCAGCAGGCCCACCGACCCACGCGAAACAGGTCGATGTCCCCCCCCCCCGGATTACTCCAATGACCCACCTAGTCAGGTCACTTCCACTTAAGGAAGGAGCACGGCACAAGACCTAGTAGCACAAGCAAGTCAGGTCAAACTCACACTAACCCATGTATTTATCCAACCTATTTTTGAAACTACACAACGTTTTAGCCTCTGTAACTGTACTGGAGAGTTTGTTCCACTCATCCACAACTCTATTACCAAACCAGTGCTTTCCTATATCCTTCCTGAATCTGAATTTTTCCAACTTGAAACCATTGTTACGAGTCCTGTCTTGGCCGGAAATTTTCAGCACGCTATTTATATCCCCTTTATTTATTCCTGTTTTCCAGTTATACACCTCGATCATATCCCCCCCCCCTAATTCTACGCCTTTCGAGAGAGTGCAGATTCAGAGCCCTCAGTCTATCCTCATAGTGAAGATTTCTGATACATGGGATCATTTTTGTCATCCTCCTCTGTACGTTTTCCAGTGCATTTATATCCATTTATATCCAAGATGAAATTAAGATACATGTGCAACATCTGGGTATCTTTATTGTAGACGTTTCGCCATCCAGTGGCTTTATCAATACAAATTCTAGGACATAACTTGAAGACAGTAGAACTATGTACAGAAGATGAGGTAATCAGTCCCTCAACCTAGGAGTAGGTGCGAAGAGCACCATATCCATTCTGTAATACGGTGACCAGAACTGTGCAGCATAATCTAAATGAGGCCTAACCAAGGATATATAGAGTTGAAGAACAACCTGAGGACTTATATTATTTATACTTCTAGATATGAAACCAAGGATTCTGTTAGCTTTATTGCGAACACTAATGTACTGTTGTCTTGGTTTTAGATTACTGCTAACTAGAACTCCTAAATCATTTAGTTTATGTTAGGTAAGACACATATGCAACAGTTAGACAACTTTATTCCGAAACGTTTCGCCTACACAGTAGGCTTCTTCAGTCGAATACAGAAAGTAGGCAGGAACAGTAGAGATGTGAAGACGATGTAATCAGTCCATCACCCTTAAAGTCGTAGAATTTGAGGTTGTCAGTCCCTCGGCCTGGAGAAGTTCAGTTCCATAGTCAGGAACTATCTGAAGATCAAGCGACAGTGCGGAGACTTAAATACTGTCGGAAGGAGAGGTGCAGGGTAGTAGTAGTAGTAGTAGTAGTAGTAGTAGTGAGAGGCAACTGAGAGGTCATGTCCC
>NC_091354.1:23565649-23579021 GCF_038502225.1 Cherax quadricarinatus | reverse complement strand
CATATGCTGCAATAACCAAACCACAAACCGACGCCATCAAGACTCTACACGCTAATCTACAGGCACCATCGCCCAGCAACTCCCTCTCTCCACTCCCCGACGGTGCTCCTTCCAAGGTGCTGTACTGCATGGTGTATGCACACCTTGCAAACGCAGCAAGCCCCGGCACTTTCAACACCACTATTAACGAACTATTCCGTCTGAACAACATGCCTGCCTTCAATTTTCCGGAATCCACACCTTCAGAAGACATCCTCAAGATCCTTCCCAACGTCCTGAACTTTACTGCACCTACAGACCTGTCTCCTGCCCAAGCAACTGCTCCTGTAACTTCTATAACCACTTCCACCGCTGACAACGTTGATCAAGTTGCCTCAACCACCGCCTCCCACCTCTCCCAGCCTGCTGTTACACAACCATTACACCTCACAGCTGCTCCTGTCGAACCTCAGTCACCTGCTACCACCATTGCAGATTCTCCCAGTGAATCCACTCCAGAAGAGGTAGATAACGACGACTCCAGTAAACCCTCATGGGAAAACCTTACCTTTTACACTTCTCCTTCAAATACTGACACCATGACCTGTA
This sequence comes from Cherax quadricarinatus, assembly GCF_038502225.1. Lineage (NCBI taxonomy): Eukaryota > Metazoa > Arthropoda > Malacostraca > Decapoda > Parastacidae > Cherax > Cherax quadricarinatus. Next base: position 23,578,433 of record NC_091354.1, on the reverse strand, counting down.
CTGAACTCTACAAAAGCCTCGGTGCTGGAACAGTCAAGTATGCATGTGAATCACCGCTTCACTTCACACTCACCCAAGTTCTTGAGTTCATCAAGCCTCTACGTTTCACCTTCAGCAACAAGGCTAAATTATACCACCTATCTAGAAGCAGCTTCAAAAAGTTTGAAAATGGCTCCATTGCTAACCTGCCTCCTCAGTTACTCCTATAACTCCCATATGTGTTCTACCCTCTGATGTGACCTAGCCTGCTGCCAGCTACTCAAGATTCAAGACTTCAACTACAACAAGTTCAATGCAACAGTCCCTGCTATTCCTGTTCTCAAGTCTGCCCCACGATCGCCTTAGCTGCTGGGTTAAGCCCTGGCTCTATTTCTCTTACTAAGAACACTCCTCTCCAGAGCTATTCTTCATCTGTCCCGTCTTCCCCGCTCATCCCATTGGGATCTTACCTAAACTTGTTTGCTTTTGCACTTCAACTTCATATTGTTTCAGACAACGGAACAATGCTCTTCTCCAGACTGAGGGACTGACCACCTCAAAACTTTAAGGGTGATGGACTGATTACATCGTCTTCAAGTATCTTCTGCTTCTATCAACCTTTCTGTACTCGACTGAAGAAGCCTACTGTGAAGGCGAAACGTTTCGAAATAAAGATACCTAACTGTTGCATATGTGTCTTACCTAACAATCTGTCGGTATTTCATACCATTTTAATGTTCACTTTCCTTTATCCTTCATGAATCTGAATTTTTCCAACTTAAAACCATTGCTGCGAGTCCTATCTAGGCTAGATATTTTCAGCAAACTATTTACATCCCCTTTATTTATTCCTGTCTTCCATTTATACACCTCAATCATATCCCCCCTAATTCTACGTCTTTCTAGAGAGTCTAGTGGCTAACGCGACGGGCTGGAGTTTTGAGACTCTATGACCGCGGGTTCAATCCCGGCCGGGGGTATGGTTTCTAGAGAGTGCAGATTCAGGGCCCTTAGTCTATCCTCATAGGGAAGGTTTCTGATACATGGGACCAACTTTGTCATCCTCCTCTGTACATTTTCCAGAGAATTTATATCCATTCTGTAATACGGTGACCAAAACTGTGCAGCATAATCTAAATGAGGCCTAACCAAGGATGTATAGAGTTGAAGAACAACCTGAGGACTCCTATTATTTATGCTTCTTGATATGAAGCCAAGGATTCCATTAGCTTTATTGCGAACACTTATGCACTGTTGTCTTGGTTTCAGATTACTGCTAACCAGAACTCCTAAATCTTTTTCGCAATCCGTAATATTAAGATCTACATTATTTAGTTTATATGTGGCATGGTTGTTGTCCTGTCCAACATTTAGAACTTTGTATTTGTCTATATTAAACTGCATCTGCCACTTCTCCGACCACTGCATCAGTCTATTCAAATCTTCCTGGAGTGCTCGAATGTCCTCGGCAGAATGAATTCGACGGCCTATTTTGGTGTCATCGGCAAACTTGCCGATGTCGCTCTTTATGCCCTCATCTATGTCGTTTATGTAGATTGTGAACAGCAGGGGGCCCAACACCGACCCCTGTGGAACACCGCTCGTGACGCTTCCCCACTTTGATTTCTCCCCATTTATGCAAACTCTCTGCTGCCTATTTGTCAACCATGCCTCTATCCAGGAAAAAATTTCTCCTCCTATTCCATGTGCTTTAATTTTCCTCAATAGTCTCTGATGTGGGACCCTGTCAAAAGCCTTACTGAAGTCCATTTACACAATATCATATTCATTACCATGATCTACCTCCTCAAATACCTTAGTGAAAAAAGTTAATAAATTCGTAAGGCAGGAACGCCCCTTTGTAAAACCATGCTGAGATTCGTTGATTAATTTATGCTTTTCAAGGTGGCTACGAACTGCCTCGGCAATTATTGATTCCATAAATTTTCCCACTATGGAGGTTAGGCTTATTGGTCTATAGTTCGAAGCTAAGGACCTGTCACCTGTTTTGAAAATAGGTATCACATTTGCCATTTTCCACTTATCTGGCACCATGCCAGTTTGTAGTCATATGTTGAAAAGATTAGCCAAAGGTGTGCTAAGCTCCTCTTTACATTTCTTTAGAACCCTTGCGTACAGTTCATCAGGGCCTGGGGATTTGTTAGGTTTTAATTTATCTATTTGCCTAAGGACCATGTCACTTGTGACTCTAATCGTGCACAGTTTATTATCGTTCTGTTCTACATAATTTATCATTACTGGAATATCGCTGGTATCCTCCTGTGTAAAAACTGAGAGGAAGTATGTGTTAAAAATTCTACACATTTCCTTATCACTGTCAGTGAGCTGACCCGAGGAACTTTTGAGTGGGCCTATCTTGTCCCTGATCTTACTTCTGTATACCTGAAAGAATCCTTTTGGGTTAGTCTTCGATTCTCTTGCAACTTTAACCTCATAATCTCTTTTTGCTTTTCTAATTCCCTTTTTTATTTCTCTCTTTAACTGAATATATCGATTTCTTAATTGCCCCTCTCCTTTTTTGATTTGCCTATATATTCCTCTCTTTTGACCAATCAGATATTTTAATCTATTGTTCATCCATTTAGGATCATTTTTGTTTGATTTGATTTCCCTATTTGGAACATAATTTGACTGAGCAGCTAGAACTATGCCCTGGAAAGCATCATATCGGCAACCATCACCACCTACCTGACCCTTAGTCAGGTCATTCCAGTTCAGCTCACCTAAGTAATTTTTCAGTCCTATGAAATCAGCCAAGCGAAAGTCAGGGACGGAGACTTGATTGCCATTATTAGGGGAATTCCATGATATATTAAAACTGAGTGATTTGTGATCACTTTCCCCAAGCTCATCATTAACCTCAAGATTATTAATTAGTGTTTCCCTACTGGCAAGAACCAAGTCAAGGTGGTTATTTCCCCTAGTTGGCTCTGTCACAAACTGTTTTAAAAAACAATCCTGGATCGTATCAAGAAAGTCACCTGACTCTAAATTTCCTGTCAAATTGCTCCAGTCAATCTGTCTATAGTTGAAATCTCCCATTAGCACAACATTTTCGTATGTAGATGCCTTACGAATTTCGTCCCATAGAAGTTTACTGCACTCCCTATCAAGATTTGGGGCCCTGTAAATCACACCCAAAATTAGTTTTTCTCGGCCCTCGAGAAGCTGTAACCAAACAGATTCAGTGGCTGACGCTTCTAATTTAATATCTTGTCTAACACAACAATTTAAATTGTCTCTGACATACATCGCTACTCCACCACCTTTCCTGTTGACCCTGGCAGTGTGGAATAACTTATAGCCTTGTATGTGACATTCAGAGGGCATCTCTCTATATTTCAGATTGAGCCAGGTCTCTGTTATAGCAATAATATCTATGTTTCCTGCACTTGCAATTAATCTTAGCTCATCTATCTTATTTCTTACACTCCTGCTATTAGTATAGTAAACCTTAAGGGAGCTAGTCCCTTGTTGCCCTCTGCTCTCCCCCTTTGTTTGCTGACCTGATCTATTGTCTTTATTTATAACTTCATGCTGAATGCCTTTTATACATTTACTGTTTCCAACCTTAGTGTTGCAACCTGCTTGTTTCCCACACACACCCATACCTCTATCTTCCATCAGTTTAAAATCATAGGGATTTCACCAATGGCCTTCTCAATCGAGTCTGCAAGTGCTACCACCCCTGCCCCAGAGAGATGTACCCCATCCCTTGCATACATATCATGTTTGCCATAAAAGTTGTTCAAGTTGTCAATGAATGGGATTGCAAGTTCCTTGCAGTATCTGTCTAGCCAGCAATTTACACCAATTGCCCTAGACAACCATTCATTTCCTACTCCCTTTCTAGGCAAGATGCTACATATGATTGGGATCCCTCCCTTAGACTTAATGAAATCTATAGCTGACCTGTACTTATCTAGCAGCTCTTCTCTCCTACCCTTCCCAATATCATTTCCACCAGCACTTAGACAGATAATGGGCTTGTTCCCATTACCTGACATGATTTTATCCAGCCTGTTGACAATGTCCCCAACACCAGCTCCAGGGAAGCACACGCTATCTCTCATCTTCTTATTCCTATTACAAAAAGCACGGTCAATATATCTTACCTGAGAGTCACCAACCACAAGAATGCGCTTACCTCCATTAGCAGGGGCAGTAGTACCCTCACCTTCACTGGCCACTGAAGTACATTCATCCTGAAGAACAGAGAAGCGATTTCCTACCTTCAGATCTTCACTCTTAACTTTCCTTACTCTGATGCGCCTCCCATTACTGTGAACCACTCGCCACTTGTAGCAGGTGCTGGGCTGCACCTCACTGCTGGTAGCCGTTGCTACCTCCCCCACTACAGCCTCCTCACAGCGAGAGACAGACTGCACCTCACTGCTAGAAGCCTCATTCCCCACAACTCCAGCCATCTCACACTCTCTCCCAGGCCCATTGAGGTGGACCTTCAGCCTCCTAATCTCCTCCTGGAGAAGCAAGACCTCCTCCTTCAACTCTCCAACCTCAATTTTTAAAACACTGCAGAAGCAAGCCATGCTTTGTAACCGTCCACGCTAATCCCCAAAGCAGCTCAGGGTCTGTGACCTCACGTGACGACTGACCACTGACTACCCAATCACATTGCCTTAGGTCATATTTAGCACCTAGAGATCGGAGACTATTGTCTAATGTGATTCTAAATGCCTGTAAGTCTGAAAAACAATGTTTGGGTGGCTTCAAGCTTGACATTAAGACTGCATGTCTAACTCTAGCCTTGTTAGCATCGAAGTAATTGTCTGCTAAGACACGTAAGGCTATTTGATAATTACCTTTAACCACCGGAAGTGACTTAATCAGTTCATAGGGTTCTCCCTTCACAAGACATTTAAGGTAATTGAACTTAGCAATCTCATCTATGTCAGTTCGTGAATTTACTATGGATTGAAAACTACTAATGAATTCTTCATAATTATGACCTTGGAAATAGGTAATGACAATGTAGGTAAGCTTGGTAATGGGACACTTGTTACAGGTGTAACAGGTGTTTGACCACTAGTTACAGTAGGTCTCTGTGACAGAGTTTTGCGGCAGATAGCCTGTACTCCTGTCCACCTTAATTGTTGATTACTAAAAGTATCCAAAACATTTTTAATTTCATCCTCAGATGGGTCTGATTCAAGAAATTTATTTTCATAATGTGTGTAGTCTGAATTAATTATTTCCAGACGTTGTGTAAATAATTCAAATTTGACCTCAAGATCATCAAAATCTATGTTTGTATCTTGAGTTAATCCTAGACAGACTGAAATTAGATTTTCTAATTGTGTAATCTTAGTCTGTAAAGACTGAAACTGAGTTTTCAAACAAGCCATTTTAATGGTATACTGTAAATTCTAGCACCACACTTAGAATGTTTAAAAAACACTGTACTGCTATAACCAGCTGAGTTTTTATGCTTAAGTCAGCAATAATTGAGTCAGACACTACTGACCCACTAAGCTTAACCTCAGGGTCAATGACCATGAAGGGTACACAGTACATATGGCTGGTGTTTGCTGTGTCAGCCTGACCACGATGATTAATCGTAAATAAGGATGTTATACACTTCATTCACTATACACTATAAATGTCACTGTATAACTGTAAATCACACGTGAATATTACTTACACATATATAAATGTCACTGTTAATATGTATTTGAAAGCTTACACTTTATATATAAGTTCCTTTAATATAACAGGTAGATCTATAAGAAACAAACTTTAACACAATCTTGTCTCTTAATTTCTGTCTATAAACATTATAAACACTATGTGTATATACACTCAGACAAACCGAACATCAGTTGGGTTGTTGTTGTCTTAGTCAGCACTTCTTCGAGTTTGGAGCAGTGGATGCAGGGTGCCATCCCCCGTTTTCTTGTTGGGTGAGTCACCCAGCTCCCGTTTTCTTTGGGTGAATGCTGGGTGAGCGCCCGTTTTCTTTTGGCTGCCCATTCTCTGTGATTGAGTCTGGAGGGACTCATTTATACTGATTTAACTTGTAAAACACTAGTTTTACAGCGTTTTTCGAAGGACCTTGGCTCGTAGGTTATTTGTACACTGCAGTACAACATATTTGGAACACAGTGTGGCCTTTATCAGGTTCGGGCACGACCAAAATGTTGAGAAATGGCATTACCAGCTAAGTTTAAAGAGTTTGTACTTAACTTAGAAAGACAGCTCATCGCCTGCACAGCCGCCCCTGCAGACGAGGTCTTGAGAAACTGTCGAAGTCATCTCTCAACGGGCTGTAAATGAGTTATAATTTGTAAGATTATAAATTACCCCTAGGGGGTGTTATGTCAGCATATTTCATTCACTGATTGCTGACAAACTTACTTGTGTGGACTCAAAAGTCCTCCCCTTACTGCCGACTATAGGTTGATTACAAACTCCTTGTGACTCAAGAACTGCGCAGTCCCCCATACTACAAGAAATTCGTAACCTACCTTGCTCTTGTAGCCTGAGCTATGGTGTTCTTCACACCTTCGACAATATCGGTGACTTGATAGAAGCTGAAGTGTCCTTGGATGTCCACGTCTTCCATAGTCTAGGAAAACGCACACTGGTACACTATGTTCCACAAGATTTGTCTTTATTGTTCACAATCTTATCACTAAAGAAGCTGATCACACTTCTCTCAAGTGTTTATTGTGTTTTATGAGACACTTTGTTCACACTGACGCACAGATCGTTCTTTGTTGGTTATCCTGGCATCAGTGTCACTCTCAGTAGAGTCAAAAGTAATCTGAAGACGCCACAGCACCCCATGCCATCACTGCCCCTTGCACAAAAGAAAAGCTGACATAGTACTTTTGCTTCCTTAAGAGATAAGATAAGATTTCGTTCGGATTTTTAACCCCGGAGGGTTAGCCACCCAGGATAACCCAAGAAAGTCAGTGCGTCATCGAGGACTGTCTAACTTATTTCCATTGGGGTCCTTAATCTTGTCCCCCAGGATGCGACCCACGCCAGTCGATAACACCCAGGTACCTATTTGCTGCTAGGTGAACAGGACAACAGGTGTAAGGAAACGTGTCGAAATGTTTCCACCCGCCGCTTCCTCGATGAAGCAAAGCAGAATGTTTGATTCTTGCTGTCTTAAGCATAGACAATGATGTCCACTATCTTTACTATGGTAATAAAGTGGGAGCAGGATTTTCCTTAATTGTCCTGCTAAAGTAAGAGATGTACTGTCTCTTATTAAAATACACTCTGCAACACAGGACCGCACGGAGCGTCGAGCCACGTCACATACTGGTAATGCATCTGGGGTCAATTACTCGCTATAGCAGTAAACAAGATATTTGCCCCTTCTGAGAGGGCTGGGCCCCTCAGGGCTGAAAGGGGCTGAAGGGGCTGAAAGGGGCTGATACCCTCCTCCTGGAGAAATTTTCTCCACAATTGTCATTACGGCAAAGCTTTCAACACAGGAGGGATGTGTGGCTATACTGTTATGTACAAGGCCACTCCGTAGTCAGCGAAAAGTGAGCTTCTACACAACAAGGCAGTCAGCAAACACCAAATTACAATCTGTACCCTTGACTAGAATATCGCTTCATCTGAGAACATTTATTCCTAGGATGATTCGTGTCTTGAGCATGTTCGCACAGCAATATGACATCAACGAAATTAAGTCTGCTGACGAAATGAAATTAATGGCCCACAGATGGCATTAATCTCGTCCTGTTCTATAAAACTCTTTCAAAAAAGCTGATACAGTTAACGGCTCTTAGCTTATATATAAAGTTAAGGACCCGAAACCTAACCTTGTTAAACTCGGTGTAAAGAGAGAGAGAGAGAGAGAGAGAGAGAGAGAGAGAGAGAGAGAGAGAGAGAGACGGTATTGTTTACGTAGAGGCAGTGCCTAAGGGGAGGTCATAGCGTAAAAATTCTGCGTGTTTTATTTTATGTTGCTGGGTAAGAGGTAAGATTAAAATTCAGCGTCATTCAACATAATGGGTTGCAGAGTTTGTAGGGAAACTGAGAAGCGAGTGTGGACGAAAAAACGTAAGGGGCTTTGTGGAGTGAGTGGACTGTGTGTGGAGTGATGGGGAGGGTTTGCAGGAGTGATAAAGGTGTCTGCATAGTAAATTGAAGGCTACAAATGTGGAGTGAAGGTGTGGGTGAGGTTGGAGTAGTGAAAGGACTACTCCATGGGAGCTACAGTGATGGCAAACAGATGATTCACTTGGAATTCAAGTATGCCATCACAATACTAATTGTGTTGCAACAATTCCTTCCCGGAAATGGCAGGCTCCTTATTCTGTTTGCTTACACTGACTTGTTTTTCATCCGAATTTAAACAAAGAAGCCTCGTAATAGCATGGGTAGTGACAACTTATGTTTGTAGAGAACTGACTATTGCATCACAAGGACTAGGAGAGCCTATCACCTTTATTTTGGCTCTAATATTGGATATCAGGTCACGAGCCGCACACCACATATATCCTGCAACATTGCGCAACGGACCTTCAACTGTGGTTGAATCAAAAGAGAAAATCTACGGTATGTCTTATAGCAGTGCCAATACTGTAGAGGTATTCAACAGTTCGTATCATCGACTGTTACTTCTCCATGGTATTTCTTTTCATGAAAAATATTTTTACGAAAAAAGTGGACGGTTCCATACCCTAAAACATTATATATATATATATATATAGGGAGGTACCACCTCTAGAACTTTACTGGGGACCCTCATCCTCAGAGAAGACAATAAACGTACCTCAGGGAAAACTCAAGGTTCTCCCCGGAGCTGTTTGAATATTTTCTTCTCCTATCATCCCATATATATATATATATATATATATATATATATATATATATATATATATATATATATATATATATATATATATATATATATATATATCCAAAAACGAGTGGTATTTAATCAATAACAACACTGCGACTAGCCGGGGGATCGAACCCATGTTCTTTTAGCCCGCCAGTTGGTGAGCGAAAATTCACGATGCTCTAACCCACTGGACCATCCAATCCTACAAAGATCATGCACCCAGCAGAGCTAGATGTTGTACCGTGATCCGAGGACATACGATGGTGTGGGTGCCTCAGAGGTAATTTCATTCTATTCCAGTTTGGTGTACTAGCCTCCACAAGCAGTATATATAGTATTGTAACCACGAACGAGTGGTATTTAATCAATAACAGCACTGTGACTAGCCGTGGAATCGACCCCTTGTTGTTTTAGCCCACCTCTTGGTGAGCGAAAATTCACAAAACTAACCCACTGGACCATCCAATCCCACTAAGATCACGCACCCAGCAAAGTTAGGTGTTGTACTGTAATCCGAGGACATACGATGGTGAGGGTGTCTCAGAGCTAATTTCATTCTTCTTCCCGTTTGGCGTACTAGCCTCCACAAGCAGTATATTACAGTAACCACGAACGAGTGGTATTTAATCAACGAAACTATAAAATACACTACTAAATACCACTTGTTTGTGGTTACAATACTAAATATACTGCTTGTGAAGGTTAGTACACCAAACAGGGAGTAGACTGAAATTATTATTACACACACACACAACTATCTCAAACCAAAGGATACAGGATGCAAAACAACCACGGGTGGAATAGAATAATAGCTCTAGGTCTTTCACGTTACAATAACACATCATCAGGAACTTGCAAAGCTGCAGAAACGAGGACAATGTTCATGCAAATACGATCGCAGAGGACATATATATGTGTGTGTGTGTGTGTGTGTGTGTGTGTGTGTGTGTGTGTGTGTGTGTGTGTGTGTGTGTACTCACCTAATTGTAGTTGCAGGGGTCGAGACTCAGCTTCTGGCCCCGCCTCTTCACTGAATGCTACTAGGCCCTCTCTCTGCTCCATGAGCTTTATCATACCTCGTCTTAAAGCTATGTATAGTTCCTGCCTCCACTACATCGCTCGCCAGACTGTTCCACTTCCTCATTTAGACACAGTCGAATGGATATAAATTCTCGCCAGACTGTTCCACTTCCTGACCACTCTATGACTGAAGAACTGCTTCCTAACATCCCTGTGACTCATCTGAGTCTTCAACATCCAAGAGTGACCACCTGTTTCTGTGTTCACTTTCTGGAACATCTTGTCTCTGTCCACCTTGTCTATTCCATGCAGTATTTTGTATGTCGTTATCATGTCTCCCATATCCCTCTATCCTCCAGTGTCGTCAGGCCGATTTCCCTCAACCTTTCTTCATAGGACATTTCCCTTAGCTCTGGAACTAACCTTGTCGCAAACCTTTGTGCTTTCTCTAATTTCTTAACGTGCATGACCCGGTGCGGGTTTCAAACTGGTGCTGCATACTCTAGTATGGGCCTGACGTACACGGTGTACAGTGTCTTGAAAGATTTCTTACTTAGGTATCTAAATGCTAATCTCAGGTTTGCCAGGCGCCCATATGCTGCAACAGTTATCTGGTTGATGTGTGCTTCCTGAGACGTGTTCGGTGTTATACTCACCCCAAGATCTTTCTCCTTGAGCGAGGTTTGCAGTCGTTGGCCACCTAGTCTATACTCTGTTTTCAGTCTTCTTTGCCCTTCTCCAATCTTCATGACTTTGCATTTGGCAAGGATGAATTCAAAAAGCCAGTTGCTGGACCAGGTGTCCAGTCTGTCCAGGTCTCTGTGAAGGCCTGCCTGATCCTCATCTGATTTAATTCTCCTCATTAACTTCACATCTGCGAACAGGGACACTTCTGAGTCTAACCCTTCCATCACGTCATTCACATATACCAAAAATAGCACTGGTCCTAGGACAGACCCCTGTGGGACTCCGTTCGTCACAGGTGCCCACTGTGATACCTCATCACGTCCCATGACTCGTTGCTGTCTCCCTGTCAGGTATTCTCTGATCCATTGAAGTGCCCTTCCCGTTATACGCACCTGATACTCTAGTTTCTGCACTAATCTCTTGTGAGGAACTGTGTCGAAGGCCTTTTTGCAGTCCAAGAAGATAAATCAACCCACCCCTCTCTCTCGTCTCTTACTTCTGTTACTTTATCAGGATTTGCCTAACCTGAAACCATGCAGGGTGTCATTTATAGTTTTGTTCTGTTCCAAGTGCTCCATCACTCTCCTCCTGATAATTTTCTCCATGATTTTGCATACTATACACGTCAGTGACACTGGTCTGTAATTTAGTGCTCTTTTCTGTCTCCTTTTTTTAAAAAAATGTGAACTACATTGCCGTCTTCCATACCTCAGGTAGTTGCCCAGTTTCAAGGGATGTGTTGAAGACTGTGGTTAATGGGACACACAGCATTTCTGCTCCCTCTCTAAGGACCCACAGGGAGCTGTCCGGTCCCATTGCCTTTGAGGTATCAAGGTCACTTTGCAGCTTCTTCACTTCTTCAGTTGTGTGTATGTCATCCTGTGCTTGTTGGAGTATTCCTTGTTGGTGTCCCCCTCTATCCTGTCTTCCCAGAGTCCTTCCTGTCTCCACAGTGAATACTTCATTAAATCTCTTGCTGAGCTCCTCACATACCTCTTGAAGGTTTCTTGTGAGTTCCCCACCTTCTTTCATCAGCCTGATCACCTGGTCTTTGACAGTTGTCTTTCTCCTAATGTTGCTACACAGCAGTTTCAGATCAGATCTGACTTTTGATGCCATGTCGTTTTCATACTGTCACTGGGCCTCCCTCCTTATCTGTGCATACTCGTCTCTGGCTCTTCGACTGATCTCCTTATTTTCCTGGGTCCTTTGCCTTCTGTACCTCTTCCATACACTAATGTACTGAGTTTTTGCCTCCCTACACCTTCTGGTAAACCAAGAACTCACTTTGGTCTTCCCATTAATTCTGTTGCCCTTGGGAATAAACCTTTCCTCTGCCTCCTTGCATTTTGTTGTTACATATTCCATCATTTCGTTCACTGACTTTCCTACCAGCTCTCTGGCTCACTGAACCTCCCGCAGGAAGTTCCCTCATACCTGTGTCGTCCCCCCTTTTATAGTTTGGCTTTTCCCAATCGGCTCCTGTTACTCTCTCCACTTGCAGCTCTACTATGTAATCAAATCTCAGAACCACGTGATCGCTAGCTCCAAGGGGCCTCTCACATGTGATGTCCCCAAAATCTGAACTGCTCAGGGTGAACACAAGGTCCAGTCTTGCTGGTTCATCCTCCCATCTCTCTCTGGTAGTGTCCCTGACGTGTTGATGCATGAGGTTTCCGAGTACCACATCCATCAAATTGGCTCTGCATGTGTCAGGACCCACGTGAGGCTCCAGGTTTTCCCAGTCGATCTCCCTATGGTTGAAATCCCCAATAACCAGTAACTTTGCTCTGCACGATTGAGCTTGTCGTGCTACCTCAGCCAGTGTGTCTACCATCGCTCTGTTGTTCTCTTCATATTCCTCTCTTGGCCTCCTACAGTTCCGTGGTGGGTTATACATCACTGCAATGACTACCTTATGTTTCCCAGACTGAATCGTAGCTACTATGTAGTTCCTTTCTCTAATCTTGCCCACGCCTTCCATTTCTTCAAAACCCATCGGTGTTTTATAAGTAGTGCAACCGCTCCTTCCCCTCTGCTCCTTCTGTCTTTCCACAGGATCTCATATCCCAGTGGGAAGACTGCATCTGTTACTGTCTCAGTGGTTTTTTTTTTTTGTGTGTGTGTGTGTGTGTGTGCACTCACCAAGTTGTACTCGCCTTTGGGTTTGAGTTACAGATCACTGGTCGCTACTAGGTCACTCTCCCTTCTCCGTGAGTTTTATCATACCTCTTCTTAAACAGA
>NC_091354.1:23278149-23563149 GCF_038502225.1 Cherax quadricarinatus | reverse complement strand
TGTGATATCCTCAATATCTGCACTACTCAAGGTGAATACTAGGTCCAGTCTTGCTGGTTCATCCTCTCCTCTCACTCTTGTAGTGTCCCTTACGTGTTGGTACATGAAGTTTTCCAGTACCACCTCCATCATCTTAGCCCTCCATGTGTCTTGGCCCCCATGTAGCTCCAAGTTCTCCCAATCAATCTCCTTGTGGTTAAAGCCGCCCATGATCAGGAGCTTTGCCCTGCATGCATGAGCTCTTCTGGCCACTGCAGCCAGTGTGTCATCCATTGCTCTATCGCTCTCGTCATACTCTTGCCTTGGCCTCCTGCTGTTCTGTGGTGGGTTATACATCACTGCAATTACCACCTTGGGACATCCAGAGTGAAGGGTTCCCGCTATGTAATCGCTTGCTTCTCCACTGTCTCCTCTCTTCAGCTCATCAAAATTCCATTGGTTTTTGATCAACAGTGCTACTCCTCCCCCCCCTGTTACCACTGTCTTTCCTCAGGATCTGGTATCCCATTGGAAATATGGCATCTGTTATCATATCCGTTAGCTTGATTTCTGTGAGAGCTATGATGTCCAGCGATGCCTCTTTGACTCTTTCGTGCCACTCCTCCCATTTATTTGTTATTCCATCAGTGTTTGTGTACCATACCTTCAGTTTCCTTTCCAACACCTGGTAGCATACTGTGGGATTCTATAGCTGGGTGTTGGGTGGAAGCTGTGAGTGTGGATTGTAGTTTGTGTTGGGATGGTGTTCTGAGGATAGTTCTGTGTGTGCTTGTGCTTCCTGCTCTGTTCTGCTCTGATTGACCTCTACTGGTTCCATCCTTGTCTCCTTTCGTAGCTCCTTTCGCTTTTTTGTCTTCTCCGAGAGCTGCTGTCATTCTGTTTGTGTTCTGTCACTGTCTAGGAACACCCTCATGTACTTTTCCGAGTATTTCAGCCGCGGTTTCTCTTGGAGGATCCTGTTCTGTACTGTTTCTGTCCTGAGAATCAGCTTGATCGATCGTTTTCTCCCCTTGAAGTACCCCCCTATTCTCTGAAAATTTACAATTTCGTCCATGTCTTCTTCACCTATTTTCTTGATGATGTTCTCAATCTCCTTTCTTTCTGCCTGCCTTTTTTCAGTGTCCTTTCCTCTCTCTCCTGAAACCCGTGGATAAACACTGATTTAGCCCTTTCCTCCTCCAATTGCCTCTCCCTCTGTGACTCTGGTTCCTGTCTTTACATGGTCATTTTCTCTCTTGTTTTTTCCAGTGGCTCTTGGTAGCATTGTTGTGCCTCTGCATTTGACCTAACCCCCTCTCTGCCTGCACCCAGCTGCTCTCCCCTTTCACTCCTTGGCCCTTCTTGGCAGGTTGATATGGCCTTAGCATAATTCATATCTCCCTCCTTCCTGCTTGGCCTCTCAGCTTCATATGCTGTGTCTTCTCTGGTCAATGCCCATGTAACTTGCTTCAGCCTGTTTACCTCATCTTCTAGGACCCTTATCCTGGTTATTGCAGTTTCGGCTTGTGCCTCCCAGTTCTTCTTCTTCTCCAACCTCTCTTCTAATTTCACAGAAAGCTTTCTTTCCATTTTTTCAGAAAGCTTTCCTAATTTTCTCTCCCACTCTTGTTCCTACCTTTTCCACTGCTCCTCCATCCACTCCTCCCTACCAGAACCATTCTCATCTGATCCCTGGTTCCTGCGAGTCCCCACCATTTTTTTTTTGAAAGAGAAAAGAGAGAGAGATAAAAAGAGAGAGGAGGGAAAGGTAGGAGAGAGGGGGAGAGTGAGAAGGGAAAAGGAAGGAGAGAGGGGGAGAGTGAGAAGGGAAAAGGGAGAGAGAGAGAGAGGGGAGAGAGGGGCAAAGAGAGGGGAGAGAGAGAGAGGGAGAGACAGGGGAGAAGGGGGAAGAGAGGGGGAGATGGAAGAGAGAGAGGGGGAGAGAGATGGGAAATGGGAGAAGGGAGAGATAATGAGAGGGGGAGAGATGTTAGAGGGGGAGAGACATTAGAGTGGGGGAGGTGTTAGAGGGAAGAGATGTTATAGGGGAGAGTTGGGAGAGGGAAGAGAGATAGGCAAAGGGAGCAATAGGTAGATAGATAGGTAGTGAGAGATATAGGTAGAGAGAGATAGGTAGAGAGAGATATAGGTAGAGAGAGGTATAGGTAGAGAGGTATAGGTAGAGATAGGTAGAGGTAGAGAGAGAAACAGGTATTGAGAGATAGGTAGAGAGATGGGTAGAGAGAGGTAGAGAGATAGGTATTGAGAGAGAAAGAGAGAGAAAGAGAGCGAGGGATTTCAGGTCAGTTAACAGGAAGGTGTGAAATCCTGTGTATGTGTGCGTGTGTGCTTGTGTATGTGTGTGTGTGTGCCCCTACTTCTAAGTATTCATACTGCTAATAAATACCAGTAGTAATACCAGTATTTCTAGAACTACCAATAGTAATTCTAGCACTTATCACTTCTACTTATAAAACACAAAGTAACTAGGTTGTAAAATTTAGCTTGTCTCAGCTTCTAGGAGTGTCTGACGTCACCCCTCGCTAGACTGCCAACAGATGGCTCCAACTTCATCCTGTTCCCTACTTGTATGTCTCATAACAATAATGCTTTCAAATGAGCTGATGTAGGCAACAGCTCTTAACTTGCCAATAAAGTTAGGAATCCTTAACCTGTAAATAGCTTGTCAATAAAGCTAGGGATCCTTAACCTTGTCAAACCCTGTGTGACTGTTACTGCACTCTCGTGTGTGTGTGCGTGTATGTGTTCCCCTCACTTCTAAGTATTCATACTGCTAATAAATACCAGTAGTAATACCAGTAATTCTAAAACTCACCAATAGTAGTTCTAACACTTATCAATTCTACTTATAAAATATGGAAAACAATACTAGGTTGTAAAATTTAGCTTGTCTCAACTTCTACGAGTGTCTGATAATACTCCTCGCTAGACTGCTTTACTCCTCACACACTCGTCAATTCTATCTCCACCTTATCTATGCTATTTCTACTCTAATTCCGGTAATAGCTTGCAGGAGTAAGTGACCAGTATCTAACGTAGATGCAGAGACCAGAATCTGGCAACATGCAACCACAATAGGTGAGCAATACTTGCGCTGGCAGCGGTGCGATGACAAGTTGCCAGATGCTGATGACGTAGTCGTCGTACATAGGCCTTCTATCACTATTTTGAAAATTCTTCACCTGTGATTTTTATAACCATATATGCTCATACATCCCGCATCCCTCAAGTGATTTCACTTATGATAGAATACACTTCACATTCGGTGTTACACTTTATATGTATAATGTCACACAACTGTTGTGACGTCACTGCTTCAGCAGGCCTACTGCCCCCTTCCCTTGTTATATATTTTATTTTTCCTTTCTACTTTTGCTTATTAACTTTTTCACTCTCACTGTATGGTGCCCCACATTTCACTTGTGTGTGTGTGTACTCACCTAGTTGAGGTTGCAGGGGTCGAGTCCGAGCTCCTGACCCCGCCTCTTCACTGATCGCTACTAGGTCACTCTCCCTGAGCCGTGAGCTTTATCATACCTCTGCTTTAAGCTATGTATGGATCCTGCCTCCACTACATCGCTTCCCAAACTATTCAACTTACTGACTACTCTGTGGCTGAAGAAATACTTCCTAACATCCCTGTGATTCATCTGTGTCTTCAGCTTCCAACTGTGTCCCCTTGTTACTGTGTCCAATCTCTGGAACATCCTGTCTTTGTCCACCTTGTCAATTCCTCTCAGTATTTTGTATGTCGTTATCATGTCCCCCCTATCTCTCCTGTCCTCCAGTGTCGTCAGGTTGATTTCCCTTAACCTCTCCTCGTAGGACATACCTCTTAGCTCTGGGACTAGTCTTGTTGCAAACCTTTGCACTTTCTCTAGTTTCTTTACGTGCTTGGCTAGGTGTGGGTTCCAAACTGGTGCCGCATACTCCAATATGGGCCTAACGTACACGGTGTACAGGGTCCTGAATGATTCCTTATTAAGATGTCGGAATGCTGTTATGAGGTTTGCTAGGCGCTCATATGGTGCAGCAGTTATTTGGTTGATGTGCGCTTCAGGAGATGTGCCTGGTGTTATACTCACCCCAAGATCTTTTTCCTTGAGTGAGGTTTGTAGTCTCTGGCCCCCTAGACTGTACTCCGTCTGCGGTCTTCTTTGCCCTTCCCCAATCTTCATAACTTTGCACTTGGTGGGATTGAACTCCAGGAGCCAATTGCTGGACCAGGTCTGCAGCCTGTCCAGATCCCTTTGTAGTTCTGCCTGGTCTTCGATCAAGTGAATTCTTCTCATCAACTTCACGTCATCTGCAAACAGGGACACCTCAGAGTCTATTCCTTCCGTCATGTCGTTCACAAACACCAGAAACAGCACTGGTCCTAGGACTGATCCCTGTGGGACCCTGCTGGTTACAGGTGCCCACTCTGACACCTCGCCACGTACCATGACTCGCTGCTGTCTTCCTGACAAGCATTCCCTGATCCATTGTAGTGCCTTCCCTGTTATCCCTGCTTGGTCCTCCAGTTTTTGCACCAATCTCTTGTGTGGAACTGTGTCAAACGCCTTCTTGCAGTCCAAGAAAATGCAATCCACCCACGCCTCTCTCTCTTGTCTTACTGCTGTCACCATGTCATAGAACTCCAGTAGGTTTGTGACACACGATTTCCCGTCCCTGAAACCATGTTGGCTGCTGTTGATGAGATCGTTCCTTTCTAGGTGTTCCACCACTCTTCTCCTGATAATCTTCTCCATGATTTTGCATACTATGCATGTCAGTGACACTGGTCTGTAGTTTAATGCTTCATGTCTGTCTCCTTTTTTAAAGATTGGGACTACATTTGCTGTCTTCCATGCCTCAGGCAATCTCCCTGTTTCGATAGATGTATTGAATATTGTTGTTAGGGGTACACATAGCGCCTCTGCTCCCTCTCTCAATACCCATGGGGAGATGTTATCTGGCCCCATTGCCTTTGAGGTATCTAGCTCACTCAGAAGCCTCTTCACTTCTTCCTCGGTTGTGTGCACTGTGTCCAGCACATGGTGTGTGTGTGTGTGTGTGTGTTTATTTGTGTATGTGTGTGTGTGTAAGAAACAATATCGACGTCTTGTTTTATTAAATAAGTATCATATATATCTTATTCGATTTTCTTAAAATGATTTTCGTCTGACTTGATAATTCCTTTATTAATTGATCTCACTAAAGACAGAGTTCAATAAAAAAAATGTAACAATTAAAGTGGCATTTGCTACGTACTTGCGGAAAACTGCAGCTGTTACAGCGAGGTTCTTACCCTAATACTCTCTTGTGGATGGTTGTATCAGAGACAAAAGGCAGCGGTGATGTGTGGCTCATAACAAAGGCAGACATTCACCTCCTCGCCTGGGTTTATCCTGCCTGGTGATTTTAGTCTTTGTCGGCGACCATTGTGGCCGCGCCTCCTAATGGTTGGAGTTTATCACGGCTGGGTTTTGTACAGCAGTCAAGTACAGGAGGTTCACATTAAGGTATCTCAAGGTGGCATTGAAGCCTCACCAGCAGACGTCGGCCCAGCCCACGCCCACCGCCGCCCTCGCACCAGGGCGCCCTAATATTGCCTCAGTCATTACGACCTGCTCTTTATCCACAAGTCGACCAACAGAGCAGTTTAGCTGACGGAGATGGTGAGCGCCAGCCAGTATTTTCTCCCGCTGCCGAAAATTCTTGTCGGCTAATGCACTATCATTAAAGTGTATTTAGGATATGGCTTACATGAATTACTTGGTTCCTTCATTTAGAAAATTGGCGCATTTAGAGCAGAGTAATAAACAAAAACACTAGTGTATAACTAGCATTTACTCGTTTACACCCACCCACCCACACACACACACACACTCACACACACACACACACACACACACACACACACACACACACACAAAGAAGAGGTATAATAAAGCTCATGGAGCAGGGAGAGAGTGGGCCTACTGGCAACCAGTAAAGAGGCGGGGCCAGGAGCTATGACTCGACCCCTCCAGCCACAATCAGATGAGTACAATTAGGTGAGTACACACACACACACACACACATACACATACAAACAATATGACTCAGTTTTCAGCGAGCTGTTTAACCAGATTAAGGTTCAACAATCTAAATGAATTCTTTATGACTGAGACCCAAAATTTGGTCATCTCAAAAATCTCTGATATTATCCTAACATCACAAGATTTTGAAAAGGCAATAAATGACATGCCCATGCACTCTGCCTCAGGCCCAGACTCATGGAACTCCGTGTTCATCAAGAAATGCAAGAAGCCCCTGTCACTTGCCTTCAGCATTCTATGGAGAGGGAGCATGGACACAGGGGTCATCCCACACTCGCTAAAAACAACAGACATAGCCCCACTCTACAAAGGTAGCAGCAAAGCAATTGAAAAGAACTGCAGACCCATAGCACTAACATCCCTTATCATAAAAATCTTTGAAAGGGTTCTAAGAAGCAAGATCGTCAACCACCTAGACACCCATCAGTTACACAACCCAGGGCAACATGGGTTTAGAGTAGGTCGCTCCTGCCTGTCCGACCTACTGGACCACTATGACAAGGCTCTGGATGCTATAGAGGATAAACAAAATACACATGTATACACAGACTTGGCGAAAGCCTTCGACTAGTGCGACCACGGTGTAATAGCGCACAAAATGCGTGATAAAGGAATAACAGGAAAAGTTGGAAGATGGATCTATAACTTCCTAACAAATAGAACACAAGGAGTAATAGTAAACAGAGTAAAGTCTGAGGCAGCTACGATGAAAACCTCTGTTCCACAGGGCACAGTATTCGCTCCCATCCTATTCCTTATCCTCGTATCTAACATAGAGATGTAAGCAATAGCTCCTTGTCTTCCTTTGCAATGACAGTGACCTCCATCGAAGACGCCACAAGACTCCAAGTGAACATCAACCAAATCTTCAAAAGGGCCAATGAAAACAATATGAAATTCAATGAAGAGAATTTTCAACTACTCAGATATGGAAAACTTGAGTAAATTAAAACTGTATCACGGTATATAACAAATTCTAACCATACAACAGAGCGAATGACCAGGGAGTGATAATGTCAGAGAATCTCGCCTTCAAAGACCAAACCAATGTATCTACCACATCTGCTAGGAAAATGATAGGGTGGATAATGAGAACATTCAAAACTAAGGACGTGAAGCCCATGACGATTTTCTTCAAAACGATTGTTTTCCCTAGGCTGGAATACTGCTGTATACTATCTGCCCCCTTCAAGACAGTCAAAATTGCTGACATGGAGGGTGTACAAAGAACTTTCATGGCACACCTAAATTACTAGGAACGGTTAAAGTCTCTTGATTTATATTCCCTGGAATGCAGGCGAGAAAGATACATGATAATATACAATTGGAAAATCCTAAAGGGATTGGTACCAAACTCGCACACGAAACTCACTTCCTATGAAAGCAAAAGACTAGGCAGGAGATGTAACATTACCCCCATTGAGAGGCAGGGGGCCACGAGTACACTGAGAGACAACAAAATAAGGATCAAGGACTCAAGACTATTCAACTGCCTCCCAGCTGTCTTCAAGAAGGCGTTGGACAGGCACCTAAAGTCAGTACATGACCAGCCGGGCTGTGGTTAGTACGTCAATTTGCATGAGTCCAGTAGTAACAGTCTGGCTAATCAGACTGATCCACCACTAGGTCTGGTCTCAGACCGGGCCGCGGGGGCGACGACCCCATAAACCGTCTCCAGGAATACTTCAGGTATACACAAATACAATCACACACACACAAAAACACACACATACACAATAAAAATACACACACACACACACACACACACACACACACACACACACACACACACACACGTGTACGCCAGGCCCATATTGGAGTATGCATCACCTGTATGGAACCCACTCCTAGTCAAGCATGAGAAGGAAACAGAAAAAGTGCAAAAGTTTGCAACAAGACTAGTCCCAAAGCTAAGGGGTATATCCTATGACTAGAGGTTAAGGGAACTCAACGTGACGACACTAGACGACAGGAGAGATAGGAGGAACATAATAACGGTGCATAAAATATTGAGATGTATCAACAAGATGGACAGGCACAGAACGTTTGATCTGCTTGTTTGAGACAAGACAGAGAAACAAGAGGATACAACTGGAAGCTGAAAACTGAAATGAGTCATAGGGATATTAAGAAATATTTCTTCCACATTAAATTTGTCAGGAAGTGGAACAATCTCGAAGCAGGGTTCATACATATTGTTAAGAGGAGGCACGATAAAGCTCTTGGGGCAGGAAGACAGAGGGCAGCAAAGAGGCGTGGCCAGGAGCTGTGACTCGACCCTGGCGCCCACACACACATGCACACACACACACACACACACACTCCCTCAGACACACACACACACATACACACACACACATAAACGTTTTGCACACACACACACACACACACACTCAAACATATGCAACACATACACAGACACACACACATACACATATAACTCACACACACATACATACGACCCACACACCTGTATTCAGTGGCAGCTATCATTTAAAAAATGGGACTCCAGAGAGGAGGAAGAAAAGCCAGAGGAACTAAGGAATGACCTGGAAGAGAAGAATGTGTGGAAGAGCTCAAGAGAGAGACAGAACAAGAGTGGGAAAGGAAACTAGAACAGCTTATCACTAAAATGTAGAAGAGCATGGATGCAGAGAGCAAGAAGTGGGAGCTGCATGCCAAAGCTGCAGAGGCCAGGATACAGAGCCTAGAAGATGAACTGAAAATGCTGAAGCACAATACAGAGCCAAAAAACAGAAATGGCATGGTATTAGGAGAAGGTACACCAATATCCAGTGAGGGGACCAAAGGAAAAGAAAGGAATAAGAGCTACAGAGAGGCCCTTTCAGCCACAAAGAGGTTCATGAACTGCTGAGGAGTGCAAGTGGCATGCCGTTGGTTACAGGGACAATGGTGAGGTAATTGTAGGTAGGGGAGGTGATAGGTTCCGGAAAGGTGCTACTAGGATACCGAGAGATCAAGGAAATGATAAGGGAAGCAACAATGGCAATGCTTAAATCAGACCCAGAGATGTGGAGGGAAAAGGAATGGGAGGAGGAAAGGAAGAGGTGAACATATGGTCAATAAACAGGAGAGGAAGACATGGCTGAACTGATACATTTTCAGACTATCAGAGCATATTCAAGGGAAAAAACTCGATCAGTCAGATTGACTTTCAGGATAGAAATGGTGTGAAACAGTATTCTGTAACAGAAAGCATGGCTAAAGGAATCAACAAAATACAAGTGGGTGTACCTTGACCATGACAGAATGGAAACAGATTGACAGAAACAGAGAGAGGACCCAATGGTGCAAGGGGCTACAAAGAGAGAAAAGAAGTAGACTGTAGGGATGCAAGGAACTGCATAGTAAGAACACTTCAGACTGTGGATCCTGAGGTGGTGATTGCAGTGATGTACAACTCGCCAATGAATTGCAGAAGTCCAAGAAAAGAGCACAGTGAGAGCAACAGAGCAATGGTTGACACACTAGTTGAGGTTGCCAGAACATCCCACATGGGCTGGGCAAAGTTATTAGTTGTGGGTGATTTCAATCAAAATGAGATTGACTGGGAAAACCTGGAGCCACACGGGACCAGCAACGTGGAGGGATAAAATGAAGGAGGGGTAATGGTAAACCATATGCATCATCATGTTAGGGACACTATTAGAGAGAGAGAGAGGAGAATATGAACCAGCAAGGCTGGACCCCATATTCACCTTGGGTAGCTCAGATATTGGTGAAATCACATACAAAAGGCCCCTTGGAGCTGGTGATCATGTGATCCTGAGTTGCAAATACACTGTAGAGCTAAAATTGGAGACAGAAGCAGCACGAGTAGGATGAGAGAAGCCAAACTAGAAAAGATGGGACTACACAAGCATGGGGAATTTCTGCATGACATACAGTGGAAAAGAGCACTGGTGAGATAAACAGTAAATGAAATGATGGAATACGTGAATACAGAATGCAAGGAGGTGGAGGAGAGGTTCGTACCCAAGAGAAACAGAAACAATGGGAAGACCATAACCAGCCCTTGCTTCACCCAGAGGTGTAGAGAGATAAAAACTAAATGTACTAGAGAATGGAAAACTATAGACGACAATGGTACCAGAAATGAATATAAATGGATAAGGAGTGGGGCCCAGAAACAATACGAGAATGACACAACATCGAAAGCCAAATCGGACCCAAACATGTTGTATAGCTACATCAAGAGAAAAAGAACAGTCAAGAAACAGGTAATCAGGTTGAGATTGTAAGGAGGGAAGATCACAAATGACCAAGAAGTTAGTGAAGAAATATAAATTAGTATTTTTAGTGTAGACAAAAAGGACTCCAGGAAACCGGAATGGTAGGGTACACCAACAATTGCTGGACACACTACACACAGCCGAGGAGTTAGTGAAGAGGCTGCTAAGTGAACTAGATACCTCAAAGGCAATCGGACTGTACAACTCTCCATAGGTCCTGAAAGACGGAACAGAGGTACTGTGATCGCCACTAGCAAGAGTCTTACACATCTACTGAAACAGGGCGGCTACCTGAGGTGTGGAAGACAGCAAATGTAGTCACATTTATAAGATAGGATATAGGATATTCAAATTCATGAAGAATCTTATCAGGAGAAGACTGTTGGAGCAACTAGAAAGGAATGAGATAATAGCTAATAACCAGCAAGGTTTCATGGAAGGGAAATCCTTTGTCACAAACCAACTGGTGTTTTACGAGAAGGTGACAGAAGTAATACAGGAAGTAGAAAGCAAGAGAGAGAGAGAGAGAGAGAGAGAGAGAGAGAGAGAGAGAGAGATGGGTAGACTGCATTTTCTTGGATTGAAAATAGGCTTTCAACACGGTTCCGCACAAGAGATTAGTACGAAAGATAGAGGAGCAGGCAGGAATAACAGTAAAGGCTCTGCAATGCATCAGACAATAACTAACAGGAAGGAAACAACGGGTGATGGTACGTGATGAGGTGTCAGGGTGGGCACGAATGAAGAGGCCAATGCTGTTTCTGGTATATGTGAATGACATGATGGAATGGATAGATTCAGAAATGTCCCTGTTTGCAGACGATGTGAAGCTAATGCAGAGAATTCAAATGAATGAGGATCAGGTAGGAGTACAAAGAACCCTGGTTCAGCATCTGGCTATAGGAATTTAACCACACCAAATACAAAGTCATGAAGATTGAGGAGGGTCAAATGAGACTGCAGACAGAATACAGGCGAGGGGGCCACAGGCTGCAAACCTCACTCAAGAATAAGTATCTTGGGCTAACATACTGAGTACATCTCCTGAGGCGAACATACCCAAATAACTCCTGCAGCATATGGGTCCCTGGCAAAGCAAAGCATTTCGACATCTGAGTAAGGAATTATTCAAGACACAGTAAACCGTATACGTCAAATCCATATTGAAATATGCAGCACCAGTATGGAACCGACACCTGGTCAAACACATCAAGAGATCAGAAAAAGTGTAAAGGTTTGCAACAAGTCTAGCCCCAGAGCGAGGAGAGGTTAATTGAAATCAACCTGATGACACTGGATGAGAGAGGGGTATGGAAAACACGATAACGACATATAAAATACTGAGAGGAATTCACATGATAGATAGGGACACATTGTTTCGGAGATGGGACACAGCAACAAAGGGGCACAACTTGAAAACTCGGATTAGTTACAGGAATGTTAGGAAGTATTTCTTCGGTCATAGAGTTGTAATAAAGTTGGTAGAATTACCGACAATATGTAAAGTAAAAGGACACAAGTGCAACTAATGTGACATTTTATTGTGGCAACGTTTCGCTCTCCAGGCTAGATAAAGCTCCTGGAGAGCGAAACGTTGCCACAATAAAATGTCACATTAGTTGCACTTGTGTCCTTTTACGGTCATAGAGTTGTCAGGAAATGTAACATTCTAGGGAGTGATGTAGTGAAGGAAGGATCTGTGCATAGCTTTAAGAAGAGGTACGACAAAGCTTATGTAGTAGGGAGAGGGTGGACCTAGTAGCGACCAGTGAAGAGGCAGGGCCAGCTGTGAATTGATCCCTTCAACCACAAATAGGTGAACACACAAGCACACGCAGAGCTCTTGGTCCACTTTCTCCCAGCTCCAAAAACCTTATCGTATTTCTAAAGCTATGTATTGATCCCGTGTCTGCTTCGTCACTCTCTAGATTGTTCCACTTTCTCACAACCATATGTATCCCGTCTCCAAAACAATTTGCCCCCTGTTCACCATGTATTGTGTGTGTGTGTGTGTGTGTGTGTGTGTGTGTGTGTGTGTGTGTGTGTGTGTGTGTGTGTGTGTGTGCGCGCGTGTGTGTGTGTGTGTGTACTCACCTAGTTGTACTCACCTAGTTAAGGTTGCAGGGGTCGAGTCCTAGCTCTTGGCCTCGCCTCTTCATTGTGTGTGTACTCACCTAGTTACTCACCTAGTTGAGGTTTCAGGGGTCGAGTCCAAGCTCCTGGCCCCGCCTCTTCACTGGTCGCTACTAGGTAACTCTCCCTGAACCATGAGCTTTATCGTACCTCTGCTTAAAGCTATGTATGGATCCTGCCTCCACTACATCGCTTCCCAAACTATTCCACTTACTGACTACTCTGTGGCTGAAGAAATACTTCCTAACATCCTTGTGATTCATCTGCGTCTTCAACTTCCAACTGTGTCCCCTTGTTACTGTGTCCAATCTCTGGAACATCCTGTCTTTGTCC
This sequence comes from Cherax quadricarinatus, assembly GCF_038502225.1. Classification (NCBI taxonomy): domain Eukaryota; kingdom Metazoa; phylum Arthropoda; class Malacostraca; order Decapoda; family Parastacidae; genus Cherax; species Cherax quadricarinatus. The sequence continues at coordinate 23,550,347 of NC_091354.1, read as the reverse complement.
ACCTTGTCAATTCCTCTCAGTATTTTGTATGTCGTTATCATGTCCCCCCTATCTCTCCTGTTCTCCAGTGTCGTCAGGTTGATTTCCCTTAACCTCTCCTCGTAGGACATACCTCTTAGCTCTGGGACTAGTCTTGTTGCAAACCTTTGTACTTTCTCTAGTTTCTTTACGTGCTTGGCTAGGTGTGGGTTCCAAACTGGTGCCGCATACTCCAATATGGGCCTAACATACACGGTGTACAGGGTCCTGAATGATTCCTTATTAAGATGTCGGAATGCTGTTCTGAGGTTTGCTAGGCGCCCATATGCTGCAGCAGTTATTTGGTTGATGTGCGCTTCAGGAGATGTGCCTGGTGTGTGTGTGTGTGTGTGTGTGTGTGTGTGTGTGTGTGTGTGTGTGTGTGTGTGTGTGTGTGTGTGTGTGTGTGTGCGTGTGTGTGTGTGTGTGTAAGTGTGTGTGTGTGCGTGTGTGTGTGTGTGTAATGTAATGAAATGTTCTTAGGTAAGAAATAATTGTAGAAAAAATTTAATATCATAGAATAAATATGTATGAATACATGTACGTAGGCATGTACGTAGGCATGCATGTATATATGATACAAATACAGAATATACTCATTCCATCTTTCAGAGATAACACACAAGTATCATAACTTTACTGCCATTAAATGTCTGTGAATCACTTTATGTTACTGTGTGTACTTAGCATTATTTTTCCCTACTGTCTCTCAACAGTCTAGCTGGCAGTGGTTGAATTGATGATGTTTGTTACAAAAAGCGACTTATATTGAGTTAAGATATCTCCAGAGAATTCTAGATCAATTTATTGATCCTCCTCTAGCATCTAGCCCGTTTCTAGTTTTGTAAGAGATTGTCAAAATGAATTCTAGTCCACTTATCATGTAAAATTAGGTGGCTTCGCAATACCGCTTTTGGATTGCAATTTGATTAATACCATCTTTTAGGAGTGAAGAAGAACAGGATGTGAGTGTGGGGGAGGTGCGTGAGGCATTACGTAGAATGAAAGGTGGTAAAGCAGCTGGAACTGATGGGATCATGACAGAAATGTTAAAAGCAGGGGGGGATATAGTGTTGGAGTGGTTGGTATTTTTGTTTAATAAATGTATGAAAAAGGGGAAGGTACCTAGGGATTGGCGGATAGCACGTATAGTTCCTTTATATAAAGGGAAGGGGGACAAAAGAGATTGTAAAAATTATAGAGGAATTAGTTTACTGAGTATACCAGGAAAATTGTACGGAAGGTTTATTATTGAAAGAATTAGAGGTATGACAGAGAGTAGGACTGTGGATGAGCAAGGAGGTTTTAGAGTGGGTAGGAAATGTGTAGATCAAGTGTTTACATTGAAGCATATATGTGAACAGTATTTAGATAAAGGTAGAGAAGTTTTCATTGCATTTATGGACTTAGAAAAGGCATATGAAAGAGTGGATAGAGGAGCAATGTGGCAGATGTTGCAACTATGTGGAATAGGTAGTAAGGTACTAAATGCTGTAAAAAGTTTTTATGAGGATAGTGAGGCTCAGGTTAGGGTGTGTAGGAGAGAGACTACTTCCCGGTAAAAGGTCTTAGACAGGGATGTGTAATGTCACCATGGTTGTTTAATATATTTATAGATGGGGTTGTAAAAGAAGTAAATGCTAGGGTGTTCGGGAGAGGGGTGGGATTAAATTATGGGGAATCAAATACAAAATGGGAATTGACACAGTTACTTATTGCTGATGATACTGTGCTTATGAGAGATTCTAAAGAAAAACTGCAAAGGTTAGTGGACGAGTTTGGGAGTGTGTGTAAAGGTAGAAAGTTGAAAGTGAACATAGAAAAGAGTAAGGTGATGAGGGTATCAAATGATTTAGATAAAGAAAAAATGAATATCAGATTGGAGAGAAGGGGTAAGGAAAAAGTGAATGTTTTCAGATATTTGGGAGTTGACGTATCAGCGGATGGATTTATGAAGGATGAGGTTAATCACAGAATTGATGAAGGAAAAAAGGTGAGTGGTGCACTGAGGTATATGTGGAGACAAAAAATGTTATCTATGGAAGCAAAGAAGGGAATGTATGAAAGTAATGTGGTACCAACACTCTTATATGGGTGTGAAGCTTGGGTGGTAAATGCAGCAGCAAGGAGGCGGTTGGAGGCAGTGGAGATGTCCTGTCTAAGGGCAATGTGTGGTGTAAATATTATGCAGAAAATTCGGAGTGTGGAAATTAGGAGAAGGTGTGGAGTTAATAAAAATATTAGTCAGAGGGCTGAAGAGGGGTTGTTGAGGTGATTTGGTCACTTAGAGAGAATGGATCAAAGTAGAATGACATGGAGAGTGTATAAATCTGTATGGAAAGGCGGGGTAGGGGTCGTCCTCGAAAAGGTTAGAGGGAGGGGGTAAAGGAGGTTTTGTCGGCGAGGGGCTTGGACTTCCAGCAAGAGTGCATGAGCGTGTTAGATAGGCGTGAATGGAGACGAATAGCATTTGGGACCTGACGAGCTGTTGGAGTGTGAGCAGGTTAATATTTAGTGAAAGATTCAGGGAAACCGGTTATTTTTATATAGCCGGACTTGAGTCCTGGAAATGGGAAGTACAATGCCTGCACTCTAAAAGAGGGGTTTGGGATATTGGCATATTGTGCTATGGGCACTTTGGATAATATACAGTACGCTATAATACTCTCATGAATACATACCATCTTTTATGTTATGAAGAGATGTACTCTTAAGTACAAGAATAATATTATATGTGAGTATGTATATATGTTTGTGTGTGTGCTCAGTATACACTCGGTATGTGCTCTGTTAAATTCGACTAAGAATGCGACTGACAGTAAGTTCTTAGAGAAGCTAACTTCTGGACCATCGAGACAATCAAACAGCTTGCTTGAACATAATGACGACCCATTCGATAAACAGCGGTAATGCTCGAAGCAGTATTCAACAGCACGGCATCAGGCAAGGAAGTAGGAGACCAAAACAATCCTAACTGGAGGACCATCAGCAAATCCTTCCTGAAAAACGTTAAGTTCCTTTATTACTGAAATGGAGTTCAGCAATTCGAATTTCCCGACTACGGCAATGCATGGATGCCAGAACAAATATTGGTCGAAATGTAATCTTCGGACCAAAGATACAGTGTCTTACGACACACACAGACTCTGAAAACGTTTAAATAATGTTCTGTGAACTGTGTTGCACAGAGTTACGATGTATGCTCTCGCTTACCAATGCACACTTACTCTACCAAATAGCATGAGGTAAGGAGAACAGCATTCTCCTAGACAGAGCAGAGATGGAGCTGTTGATTCCATGAGGAGTAAAAAGAGAAGGAAACAGGGCTGGCAAATCCAATGTCAGGAGACTCTTAACAGCTTACCTCTGGCACCGGCTGCGAAATAAGTGGGCAGATAGTTAGCAGCAATGCCAGCCAATCAAAACTCACCTTCAGTGAGAACAGTAAGTGGTGTAGTTGTTACATCCAACCTACGTATATAAGCTAACGTGTCTAAATAATATATAGCATAATATTCGTTTTAGCTGTTAATGAAAAATTCAACTGTATAAAAAAGTAATACAACAATAATGGCATCCTTTTGTCTAAGGCCGCTACACCCGACCCACATGACATATGGTTGCACTAGGAAGTGTGTAAATGTTTGTTAGTCATGTTTTGAGTCACTTTTCATGTGCCATGCATATCGAACATGCAAACTTTATCCAGTGTCTGTGATTTTAGAGATGTGCAACAATACTAGTGTAGCATAGGCGACACAGTGGTAGGCGTATTTCCAGATGGGCATGACTTCAGGGGCCTCAAGACAGTAGTGATGACTGCACAAAGATAACAATCTACTGTAGCTGATAAGAGATCTGTCATTCTAGTTTAACATAATGGTAGTGGTATGAAGCTTTGGAGTGGCCTGAAAGGTATGTAGTAGTGATGGGATTGGGGGGAGGATTCTGGCCAGCGGACTTACAGGGGAAAATTACCTGCACAGCACCTCAGCTCAGCCCTCAACTGTCTCCATCAGTAACTCACCAGCACATAGGACACTACTGCTGTTATATAAAAATAAATTATTAAACACGAGTTAAGATATATACAGTAATGGCATGAGTGCATAACTTTACTGAATTCAATGAGGTAACAAGTAGCAAGCAAACAAGTTCCTGGGCTCAAAATTACATTAATTTTAACTTCTCAGTTTCAATTAAGAATGCGAGAGAGCATCTGTTATGACATTACGACGACCACTGATGTGATTTATACTAACATGGCACAGTTTTCCTGGTGATGTTTGTGTTTAGAGGAAAAGTAACATATAGGAGGCCTGGTCACAGACCGGGCCGCGGGGGCGTTGACCCCCGGAACTCTCTCCAGGTAAACTCCAGGTAGGATGGAGTGTACCAGTGGCTGTCGATTTATGTTGAGGCACAGCAGCCACTGTATAATTGCTCGCATCAAGATGTAAGAAAAAAGGTTTGCCAAAGTTAGAACTTATCGAAACAGTAGCAGAGGAAAGCAAGAGCTTTAACCTTGCAAATGACACTGTGCAATCATGAGTCCAATGAAACGTAACTTTACTACTGGTGAGCTTAGTAAGAGGACCAGCGACTGAGAAAAGTTAGGGAAAAACGGCAGTAATAACCTGTCATTCCAAGAAATCTCTGAACTCCCTTGCTATCTTACGGTATTGAAAAAGCCGTAATGGCATGACTCTTCACATCAGTGGGAGCAACCTCACCTTGACCTATATAAAAAGCGAGATATGTAATCTTGGCTTTCCCATAACAACACTTAGACAAGTTCAGTGTGAAGTTGTAGTGTGTCATTCTCTACAACAATGATCTGAGACATGCCAAGTGTTGTTCCCAGCCTTCACTCTAAACCACTAAGTCGTCCAGGTATGCCTCAACTCCGTCCAAATTGTAAGTCATCACATTCATCAGGCATTGAAAGAAAGAAGCAACGTTGCATAATTCAAACTTTTTGATGAGATAGTTGAACAATCTATCTTGAAAAGTGAAGGCAGAGAAGTCTGGAGTATGCTCAGTAAGAGGAACTTGGTAATATACACACAGGAGATCTAAATGGCTAATATACAATGATTAACACAGTCATCAATGCTTGGGAGGCGGTATCCATCTGGTATGGTACTGCATTCAATAAACGATTATCGTTGCACATCCTGAAGCTGCCGTTAGGTACCGTCATTAACGTGCAAAGTGAAGCCCAAGAAATTTTATTTCGTTCTACCAATCTTTCCTCAGTGCTTCATGCTTTGGTGAGCTCATCCCATAACGAAAGTGTTTAACAGGTGATACACTTTGTACACCAACGTCATGAACACCCTGGATACAGCACTTAGGAACATCGCTAAACAAGGGCACTCAAGTATCATGTGTTTAATGTCAGCATCAAGGTTACTAAGAAATTTTTCAAGTGAATATAGTGTCACTGAATTTTCTAAAAGCACCTCTGTACGTCTAGAGATGTCAGACAGACTGATGTGATCTTTCTAGGTTATAGGAAATACATTAGCGGTAGGTAGAACTAACGTAGTATGTTTTGAGCTGGTTAACATTGTACACATGATCTAATTCTCTCTTCCCAGGCGTGTGTACTAAATTTCTATCACTAAGCTTTCTGACCTTTCAGGGGACCATCATACCTGGTTTGCAGAGCATGACCTAGTGCCAATTTTTGAGTTATCAATTTACCACCTAATATAATGAGAAACAGCATGACTCACGGAATCGTAATGACTCGATTGATAACAAACCGTACCACGGGTGGGGTTAGATAACGCTGGTCCAGCGTTAGCTGCTGGACCATCTGGCTACAATAAGATTCATTCAACCAGGTATATTTCTACACCATAGGAAGGTCCAGTGGCTAACGCGACGGTCTGGAGTTTTGTGACTCTTATCGCGGGTTCTAACCTCACCTGTGGTATGGTTTGAAAAACAGCATGCCTGTCATATTGTTTCAACCTAGCCTGGGCAGCAGCTAGGTTATTTGATGTTAGCTCTCTAGTCGTTTTTAAAATACTGTTGTATTAATAAAGGTAATTAATATAGTCAATCATGAATTTGACTTTAGTCAAATTAACTGAGATACATTATCTCTAACAAGAGAAGTTGGCTTGTTACCAAGTCCTTCGTGCTTTTGTGGCACAGATGGTGAAGATGTGATTTGTTTGGGGCTCCAGCCACACGATGATTTCTCATATTGTTTCCAGTGTATAGCAATGTTCCCAAGAATGTCATTTTCTCTTACAATACCTGCATTTAACTTTCTTTTCTTTATCCCATTTATGTCTTCCTACAGAGACAGATTTAGGAGTGTATGAGCAATGAGTGTAAGTATGAGAAGTTCTCGTGACAGGAGAGCTATATAAGTGAGGAAGTCGGAACTTATCAGCTGATTTGGCTGCCACCTACTGGGACATTTTTTTTCTGTTTCCATGTTCCTTTGTGCTTTAGTATGCACTAATTTGTGAGGCACCTCATAATTTTCAGCGAAAACTGCAGTTTCCAAAACATGTGATGAAGTATGATCTGTCAAACATTCCTGTATGTCAACAGTCATACAGTTATAGAAATCGTGCACGATTTCTATAACTGTATGACTGTATTATTTGAAAGAGTTTATCAAGACAGTTGCAATTTGAGGCCCTGCCCCATCTCTCAAAGGCAATCTTTTTCTCGCGTTCAAATTCAACACAGGTTTGACCTTGTCTTCGTTGAATATACGAAATACTCGTTAACTCACAGGTAACAAGTTGAAAGTCTCTAGTATAGCATGTGAGAGATTTTTACAAAGTAGAAGTGATACAAAGAGGGAGGAGTATACATAGAGAGAAAGAGAGAGGTTAAGAGAGTGGTGAAGGAATGTAAAAGGAGAGTAAATGAGAGAGATGCTATCAACAAATTATGTTGAGAATAAGACAAAGTTTTGGAGTAAGATTAATAAGTTGAGAAAGTCTAAGGAACGAATGGATCTGACAGTCAAAAACAGGAGAGGAGAGTTATTAGATAGAGAGTTAGAGGTATTGGCAATATGAAGGGAATATTTTGAGGAACTTTTAAATATTGATGAAGATAGGGAAGCTGTGATTTCGTATATTGGGTAGGGAGGTATGACATCTTGTAGAAGTGAGGAAAAGGTGGAAATATAGTTTTTGAGTGGTTGGTGGTATTATTTAACAAATGTATGGAAGAGGGTAAAGTACCTAGGGATTGTTAGGGAGTGTGCATAGTTCCTTTGTATAAAGGCAAAGGGGACAAAATGAGTGTAACAGTTATAGAAGAATAAGCCTGTTGAGTATACCTGGTAAAGTGTATGGTAGAGTTATTGTTAAAAGAGTTTAGAGTAAGACGGTGAGCAGAATCGCAGATGAACAAGGTTTCAGGAAGGGTAGGGGATGTGTAGACCAAGTGTTTACAGTGAAACATATAGATAAGCAATATTTAGATAAGGGTTAAGAGGTTTTTGTGGCATTTATGGATTTGGAAAAGGCGTATGATAGGGTGGATATGTAACAATGTGGCAGATGTTGCAAATCTATGGAATAGGAGGTAGGCTACTGAAAGCAGTGAAGAGTGTTTATGAGAATAGTGAGGTTCAGGTTAGAGTATGTTGGAGAGAGGGAGAATAATTCCCTGTAAAAGCAAGACTTAGACGGGGATGTGTGATGTTACCGTGGTTGTTCAGTATAATTATAGATGGGGATGTAAGAGAAATGAATGCTCGGATGTTGGCAAGAGGTGTCGGGTTAAAAGATAAAGAGGCTAACACAAAGTGGGAGTTGTCACAGTTGCTCTTTGCTGATGACACTGTGCTTTTGGAAGATTCTGAAGAGAAGCTGCAGAGGCTGGTGGACGAGTTTGGTAAGGTATGTAAAAGAAGGATACTAAAAGTGAACATATGAAAAAGGAGATGAGGATAACAAAAAAATTAGGTAATGAAAGACTGGATATCAGATTGGAGGGAGAGAGTATGGAGGAAGTGAATGAATTCAGATATTTGGGAGTGGACGTGTCAGCAGATGGGTCTATGAAATACGAGGTGAATGATAGAACTAATGAGGGGAAAAAGGTGTGTGGTGCACTGAGGATTCTGTGGAGACAAAGAACAATATCCATCGAAGCAAAGAGGAAAATGTTATATCAATCCTCTTATATGGGTAGGCAGGTAGTTAGCAGAGTTGGCAGACAATCAGACCTCTCCATCAACGAGCACAGTGAGAGGTGTAGTTACATCCTACCTATGCACATAACCTAATAATATAAGTCTAAATAATAATATATAGCATAAATTTTCGTTTTAGCTATTAACGACAAAAATCAGCAATATAAAACTATATGAAAAGTAATATATACAGTAATCATGGCGTCCTTTTCTTTCAGGTAGCTACACAGGTAAAGGGTTCTTGATCCAAGGTAATGGAAATAGAATCATCTCTCATGGGTCAACCTATGTCTGCATCTCATTTTCTAGACAGGTTTAGAGCTTTCCATAATAATAATAAACATTATTTCCTCATTACTATCTCAGTGATTTAGATGAATGTAGAGGATTTCGCCTGTGTTGGAGAGGACATTTTCTTGCTAAGTACCGTGTTACAAGGCGCTTTTAACTGGACTACCAACTGGGCTTCACGTTCTCTGTATCTAACATCCCCACCTCTCACAAGGACACGACCAGGGGAGGTACAGTCACTTTCAACACCACGAACACCACCACATTACTATCACTGATATCACTATCACCACCATCGTCCATATACCACCATCTAACCCATTACCACCGGCACTTGTGCCACCATCATCTGGAGTCTACTTGGAGGGTATTCCGGGGATCAACGACCCCGCGGCTTGGTCCATCACCAGGCCAACCGGTCAACTAGACTGTTACTGATGGCTGCACGTAGTCCAGTGTACGAAACACAGCCCGGCTGATCTGGTACTAACTTAAGGTATCTGTCCAAGTCCCTCTTGAAGACAACCAAGGCTCTATTGGTAATTCTCCTTATGCCTGGTGGGAGACTGTTGAAAAGTCTTGGGCCCCGGACACTTGTCTTTTCTCTTAGTGTGTTAATAGAGCCTCTACTTTTCACTGGGGATATGTTGCATCGCCTGCAAAGTCTTTTGGTTTTGTAGGGAGTGATTTCTGTGTGCATATTAGAGACCAGTCACTCGAGGATTTTCCAGGTGTAGATTATGGTGTATCTCTCTCAGCTGCGCACCAGTGTGTACAAGTCAAGTGCTTCCAAGCGTTTCCAGTAGTTAAGGTGCTTGATGGAACTTATATGTGCATAAAGGTTCTCTGTACATTCTCTAGATCTAAAATTTCACCTGCCTTGAATGGAGATATTAATGTATAGCAGTAGTCCAGCCTAGAGAGAACAAGTATTTTAAAAATGATCATTGAATTAGCATCTCTTGTCTTGAATGTTCTTATTATCCATCCTATCATTTTCCTCACAGACGTGATAGTGGCAGTGTTGTGATCCTTGAAGGTGAGATCCTCAGACATTACCACACCCAGGTTCTTCACATTATTTTCCGCTCAATTGTGTGATTAGAATTTGTAGTATACTCAGTCCTAGTTATTATTTCCTCCAGTTTTCGATAACGGAATAGTTGGAATTTGTCTTCACTGAACATCATATTTTTCTCCATTGCCCATTGGAAACTTGGTTTATATCTTCTTGAAGATTTGCCGTGTCCTCAATGGATGAGACACTCGTGCAGATCCTAGTATCGTCTGCAAAGGATAATACGGTGCGATGGTTTACACCTCTGTCTATATCTGATATGAGGATGAGGAACAGGATAGGGGCGAGTACTGTGCCTTGTGGAACAGAGCCCTTCACTGTGACAGCTTCCGATTTAACTCTGTTTCTCACTACTCCCTATGTTCGATTGGTTAGAAAATTAAACATCCATCTGCCTACTTTGCCAGTTATCCTTTTAGCACACATTTTGTGCGCTATTACACCATTATCGCACTTGTCAATGGCTTTTACAAAATATGTGTATACTACATCTGCATTCTGTTTTCCATTGTATCCACGACCATATCATAGTGATCCAGTAGTTGCGAGAGGCAGGAACGACCTGCTCTGAACCCATGTTGCCCTGGATTGTGCAGTTGTTGGAAACCCAAGTGGTTTGCTATCCTGCTGCTTAGAACTCTTTCAAAGATTTTTTTTATGATATACGACGTTAAATATCCATTAGCACCACCAGCACATGTATTTCAGTCAACACCAAAACTGATCACTACCAACGCATGTACCACAAACACATGCACCACTATCACCACAACATTAAGATATCCACCACCATATGTACCACCATGACCACCACTACAGTCACATAAAGATCACCATTAGTGCATGTAGCACCTGTTCCTCCACTCATGGATCACCATTCGCATATATACCACAACTACCACCACAATATAAGGGATCTCCACCAGTTCATGAACCGCCAACACAACCCCCATTCACGAGGGTCACCAATAGCAACAACACATATATCAACAGCACCAATACCAACACTAATACCAACAGCACATATAGCAACAGCACCAATACCAACAGCAATACCAACAGCATATATACCACCAGAACCACCAAAACAACGTACAAAGATATCCAACAACACATGTACCACCAACACCATGAGCACATGCACTACCAGCATCACCAGACACAAGGAACATCACCGGCATATGTACCACCAGCACTACCACATACAAGCATCACCACCAGCACATGCAACTCCAGTATCACCACCACCACACCATACGAAGATACGCAGTTCCACTAACACCATCAGCACATGTAGCACCTCAACCACAGCATACAAGAATCACCACCAACATAAAAAGGATCACCACCATTACATATATTGTTACCAAAATCACCACACTCAAGAATCACCAGAAGAATACGTATCACCTTTACGACCGCAGCCCAAACACCAACACATCTAAAACCACCACAAACAAGGATCACCACCATCTCCACACACAGAACACCATCTCCACACACATGGAACACCACCTACGCATCTACCACCACTACCACAAACAAGGATACCACCAGGACGTGTCCCACCACCACGACAACCAATGATCACCAGCATCTGTACCACAACCACCACCACACAGAAATAGTACCAAGAGTACATGTACCACAACAACCAACCAGCACATGTACCACAATAACCAACCACCACATGCTCTCCACCATCACTCACGAGGAGTATCACCACTTCAACTAGTTATCACCTGGTTTCCCCTCAATGTGTCTCTCTCTCCTTAATTTATTTTTCTCATTCTTCGTCAGTAATTTTCCCTTCTCTATTACCACTTTTCTTCCTTTCTCATTTCCCCCTTCCCCAACTCTTACTTCCTAATTATCTTCCACATTCTCTTTACTCTCCCTCCCTCATTTTCTCTCTCAGTTTTCTATTTAAGTCACTCATTCTCCCTCCCCTGCTTTTACTCCTTCACTCCCCCTCCTACATTCTCCCTTAACTCTATCTCTCTCATTCAATCATACCTTTCCTTGCAAAGCTTCCTCATTTATATCTAAAACACACTTTTCTTATTAAAAAAGGTAAACCTGAATATCATGCCTGGCAGTGATGTCAATATACTAGACACTCGGTCCTCATCCCTAGAGTCTTAAATCCTCCAGAGACTAAATCTGCATCAGTCTGTATTAAGCTACGACTTGCGAGTTAATAACCTCCAGCAGCGGGATATATATGCTGGTTAACCATGGATATTGTGGTTATAGATCATCATCAGCATTGTAGAAGCGCTCTGGTAGTGTGGCGAGGGTTGTTGGGTGGGTGGATGCAAGTGATTCTGGGGATGGTAGTATCTGTGGGGGATGGAAGGGGTGATTGTAGTAGTTTAAATATTTCAGGTAGTGTACTTGGGAATGCATGGGAGACAGTGGAAGTCTTGTAAGATCATACTAAGGCTATCCGGTGGAACTATATACATCTATCTGGATTATGTGTACGAGTCGAGAATTGGAAAACAATAGACTTTCTCTTTACCCTCCACTCCGGCGACTGGAGGCGAGAAAAAGGGAGGGGAGGAAGGGTAAATATACTCAATCTTATTAAAAAGTAGCATGGAATTTAGAAAAAATGGAGGTGGATGGATGCCATGGGGAACGATTACTCTTTGTAGATTAATACTGGCTATGTCTCAGTGTTCGTGTTACATTACTAGTAATTCTACGTTTTGTTATCACCTGTTCTGCTCAGGCTATCACAACCCTTTTCTTCCATAATTACTATTATTAACTTGATTGCTTTGCTGTTAACTGATCGTCCTGATATAGCGACTGTCCAAGCATCAAGAAGCCTTTAACTTCAAATAGCCACATTTGTTGTATTTATGTGAAGGTTCCTGTGGCGTGTAGAGAGGTTTCAGTGAGGATTTAGCGAGTATTGACGTAGTAGGTATCCAAGGCAACATCTCCTTCGTGTCCTAAATACAATATTCTACGCCTTCTGGGTCGCTGTAACAGCTCTTGTCCAACTGGTTCTTGAGTGAATACGTTGTCTTCACGCTTACAACATTACTAGGGTGTTTATTCCATGTTTTAATTCTCTTTGCTTAAAAACTTTTCATACGTTCGTGTTGCATCTTCTGTCTTGCGGTTTCATTTCATTCTATTAAGTTCTGCTCAGGTTTGTTTCTGAGATATATGCGAGATTGGTGGTTCTTCTCAGTACCCTCTATAGTATATCTTATGTCAGTATAACTACTGAATACTCTATACATATGCTTGTGTAGTATATTGTAGATCGTATCATCCATGTATACATTTAGGCTTCCTGCTCAGCTAGGCCCAGTGGCTAGCTTGTGACATCACACCGTGCCGCTTGTGGGCGGTAGTCACCCTGTCTCTTCCTTAGTCCATGGATAGGCCTACAGGCAGTTACAGGCAGACTGGGCTCCCCTCTCACAACTCTAATATAGTGAATACAACCCAACAAGTGTGTTTATCTCCAACCATCATATCTCCACGGAATCCTCCCAACACTTAGTCTTTTATGTAATTTAGAGGTAAGGTAAGAGCGGTATGGCAGTGGCATCGTTGGAGATAAATCCTGCTAGCGAGCTCGTAAACCGGGCAATCCACAAGAAAGTGAAGAACCGAAATAGGAACCCAAAAAAACTCACAGAGAGGAATAGGGTGTTATTCCATGAAATACCCATGGGTAAAGCGAGTATGGCTGATGCGTAGTCGGGAGAACACAAGTCTCCCAAGTACGGTAACGGTGGTAAGAAGATGGCCACAAACCTAAAAGCGGTTTAATAGAGTGCAATTTGTTATGATGCATGTCTGAACAACGTTGTTGCCAACGGCCGTGAGGACGGGCAGAGAGGACTAAAATAATCCCTAATGGAATACCTCTATAGGAAACCGGAAGATCATGTACCGCTGACCGCGCAGAAGCAGCTGCTTCAAGCAGCTGCTTTTTCATTGCCCTGCACATAAACATGTCCAGGGACACAACAGAAAATGACGTCTTTGTTTTTGCTAACCACACAGCGCATAATTTGCATAATTTGAGAACCCTTCCCCAGATGCTCCCCCAATCATACAAGGAATATAATGAGACTAACAGGAGCCCTTGTATCTCCCTTTGAAACTTTATATAACACCCTGATCTCAAGTTGTCCCGGCTCCCCCACAGACGTCATCACCCTCGACAACTGCAAACTATCTCTAAGATCTGTTCTTGTGAGCTATAATTTTACACATCATATACTCGATCCAGACACCTCTTAAAGACTCCTGCATGCTGCACTACCTTTTATACATAAACGCACAGCACACATTTACGACGATCGAATAACCCCAAACCGAAATATCCTTCCCTTAAATTCTTCATATCACAACACTAGTTAAAGGGTAAATGTTGTCAATGCAACAAGCCCTACTATACAGAAGGACATTCACAGTAATGGCGCTTTGTAAGTGTTAAGTGATGGGGCCGGATTTCTTGTAAGCAATTAAAAATGCTTTTCTTCAGCATCTCAGAATTTACTACCCTTGCCATATCATTGTCACCTGTTTACACAATCCCACAAATATGTGAAGACCCCTCCACGTTCGTTATGATTGAGTTATCCCAGTTCCTACGGTGAACCCACTCACTAAGGCCTAAGATTTTAGATTTATCGCCGTTCACGATCATTCTCGACGCCTTCCCAAAAGCCCCAACTACCCCTTCCAGTGCTAGAAAATTCGTGTGCTCGTTCACCAATAACGTCGTATCAACATCCCAAAACTGCTGAAAAACTCTTTCCCACACTCATCATCTACCAAGAACTCTGTCCCTTAGCTGCCTATAGAACGGGTCCTACACACATGCGAAGAGCACCTGAGAAAATGGACAACCCTGCCTCAAACCTCTACCCATTGGTACAACCCCACCTAATCTACCATTAACTTTTACTCTGGCAACAATACAGCATATCCACCCATCTCACTAATTGCTCCCCAAACCCTTGTTTAAGCAGTATACAATGCATAGTGTCTCGTTCCACCGAATCATGTGCTCCTTTTCAATCAAGGGCATATAATGCACCCTACCTCCCCTTCTCCTGCATTGCACTCACAAAATCATCAATAACGGAATGACCCGCTGACATAAGAACATAACATAAGAAAGGAGGAGCACTGCAGCAGGCCTCTTGGCCCATACTAGACAGGTCCTTCACAGATCCATCCTACTAATAGAATATTTGCCCTCATAAGAACATAAGATCATAAGAAATAAGCAACACTGCAACAGATCTACTGGTCTCTGCGAGGCAGCTCCAATTCTCCACACTGGCTTAAGCCAATGCCTTGACCTAGTGAGGTCAGACACGTCACTTAAGGGATTAGCACTGGGTCCGACCTAGTAGCTAGTGAGGTCCATTTCACACCCACCCACACCCACTCACTGGAACATAAGAACACAAGAAAGAAGGAACACAGCAGCAGGCCCACTGACTCACGCGAAGCAGGTCCATGTCCTCCCACCGGATTAGCCCAATGACCCACCTAGTCAGGTCACTTCCACTTAAGGAAGGAGCAAGGCATCAGACCTGGTAGCCCAAGCTAGTCAGGTCCAACTCACACCCACCCACACCCACTCATGTATTTATCTAACCTATCATTAAAACTACACAACGTTTTAGCCTCTATAACTGTACTGGGGAGTTTGCTCCACTCATCCACAACTCTATTACCAAACCAGTGCTTTCCTATATCGTTCCTGAATCTGAATTTTTCAAACTAGAAATCATTGCTGCGAGTCCTGTCTTGGCCTTGATCATATCCCCCCTAATTCTACGCCTTTCGAGAGAGTGCAGATTCAGGGCCCTCAGTCTATCCTCATAGGGAAAATTTCTGATACATGGGATCATCTTTGTCATCCTCCTTTGTACGTTTTCCAGAGCATTTATATCCATTCTGTAATACGGTGACCAGAACTGTGCAGCATAATCTAAATGAGGCCTAACCAAGGATATAAAGAGTTGAAGAACAACCTGAGGACTTCTAGATATGAAACCAAGGACTCCGTTAGCTTTATTGCAAATACTAATGCACTATTGTCTTGGTTTTAGATTACTGCTAACCAGAGCTCCTAAATCCTTTTTGCAATCAGTAGCATTAAGATCTACATTATTTAGTATATATGTGGCATGGTTATTTTCCAGTCCAGCATGTAGAACATTGCATTTGTCAATATTAAACTGCATCTGCCACTTCTCCGACCATTGCACGAGTCTATTCAAAGCATCCTGGAGTGCTCTAGCGTCCTCATTAGAATGAATTGGACGGCCTATTTTCGTGTCATCAGCAAATTTGCTTATGTCGCTATTTATTCCCTCATCTATGTCGTTTATATAAATTGTGAACAACAATGGGCCCAACACTGACCCATGCAGAACACCGCTTGTGTCGTGCCCCCATTCTGATTTCTCCCCATTTGTCAGCCATGCCTTCACCCAGGAAAAAAATTCTCCTATTCCGTGTGCCTTAGGTTTCCTCAATAGCCTCTGATGTGGAACTCTATCGAAAGTCTTACTGAATTGCTTTGGAAATTATTGATTCCATAATTTTTCCCACTATGGAGGTAAGGCTTATTGGTCTATAGTTCGAAGCTAAGGACCTGTCACCTGCCTTGTAAATAGGTATAACATTTGCAATTTTCCACTTATCAGGCACTATGTCAGTTTGTAGTGATATGATGAAAAGATTAGCCATATATATGCTAAGTTCCTCTTTACATTCCTTTAACACCCTTGCAAACAGTTCATAAGGGCCTGGGGATTTGTTAGGCTTTAATTTCTCAATTTGTCTGAGGACCATGTCACTAGTTACCACAATTTTGCATAGTTTATTATCGTCCTGTTTTACATAATCTATTATTTCTGGAATTTCGCTAGTATTTTCCAGTGTAAAAACTGAGAGGAAGTAGGTATTGAAAATTTCACACACATCCTTATCACTGTCAGTGATCTGACCAGAGTTACTCTTAAGTGGGCCAATCTTGTCCCTAATCTTACTTCTGTATACCTGAAAGTACCCTTTTGTGTTAGTCTTCGAATCCCTTGCGACCTTAGCCTCATAATCCCTTTTTGCTTTTCTTATTCCTTTTTTTATTTCTCTCTCTAAATATATTGATTTCTTAACTGCCTATCCCCTCTTCTGATACGCCTGTATATGCCTCCCTTTTGACCATTGAGATGTTTTAATCTATTGTTCATCCATTTGGGATCATTTTTGTTAGACCTAATTTACCTACTCTGAGCAAAAGTTGTCTGGGCAGCTAGAACTATGCTCAGAAAAACGTCATACTGGCAACCAAGATCACCTACCTGACCCATAGTCAGTTTATCCCAATTTAGCCCACCAAGGTAATTTTTCAGTCCCATGAAATTGGCCAAGCGAAAGTCTGGGATAGAGATTTGATTGCAGTTGTCTGGGCAATTCCATGATATATTGAAACTAAGTGATTTGTGATCACTTTCTCCAAGCTCATCATTAACCTCAAGGTTATTAATTAGTGATTCTTTGTTGGCAAAAACCAAGTCAAACAGATTGTTTCCTCTAGTTAGTTCTGTCACTAACTGCTCTAAAAAGCAATCCTGAACCGCATCAAGAAAGTCACTAGACTCAAGATTTCCTGTCATATAGTTCCAATCAATTTGTCTAAAGTTAAAATCTCCCATTAATACAGAATTTTCATATCTAGATGCCTTATGAATTTCGTCCCATAACAGCTTACTGCACTCCCTATCAAGGTTGGGGGCCTATAAATTACACCTAAAATTAATTTGTCACGACCCTCGAGAAACTGAAGCCAAACAGATTCTGTGTTCGATGTTTCTAAATATATCAAGTCTAAAATAATTTAAATTATGTCTGACGTACATCGCAACTCCACCACCCTTCCTGTTGACCCTATCAGTGTGGAATAGTTTATAACCCTGTATGTCGCATTCAGAAGGCATTTTTCTATCTTTCAGGTTGAACCAGGCCTCTGTTATACCAATAATATCTATATTACTATATTACTCCTACTATTTGTATAGTAAACCCTAAGGGAGCTAGTAACTCGTTGCCCTCTACTATCTCTCTTTGTTGATCAATTGATTTGCCTTTACTTTTAAACATAACCCCGAGGTATCCCGGTAATATCTGCTGTTTTCAACCCTAATACTGCAGCCTGATTATTTCCCACAAACACCCATACCTCTATAATCTATCAGTTTAAATTCCTTGACAAGTCATCAATTACCCCCTCAATCCAATTGGCTAATGTAATCACTCCAGCCTCTGAGATATGAATCCCATCCCTTGCATACATATTACATTTGCCATAGAATATGCCCCAGTTATCAATAAATGGGATTGCAAGTTCCTTGCAGTACCTCTCTAGCCAGAAATTTATACCAATTGCCCTAGACATCCATTCATTGCCCACTCCCTTTCTAGGGAAGATGCTACATATGACTGGGATCCCTCCCTTAGACCTGACTACTTCTATGGCTGACCTGTACTTATCCAGCAGCTCCTGTCTCCTGCCCTTCCCAATGTCATTACCCCCAGCACTAAGACAGATAATGGGCTTGTTCCCATTACCTGCTATAATATTATCCAACCTGCTATGTCACCAACACCAGCTCCTGGAAGGCACACTCTCTGTCTGACCTTTCTATCTCTGTTACAAAATGCACGGTCCATATATCTTACCTGAGAATCACCTACAATTAAAACATTCTTACCCTGATTAGCAGGGGAATCAGTGGTACCTTCAACCTCACTAACCACTGAAGTGCACTCGTCTTGGAAACAGAATCGATTTCCTACCTTCACGTCTTCCTCTGTTAACCCTCCTTATCTTCCTTCTTCCTGTACTGTGAACCACTTGCCCCTTATAGCGGCTGCCACTCTCACTGTTGGTGACCAGTTCCTCCTTACCAGCTAAATCCTTCTTACACTCACTCCCAAACTCATCTAGGCGAAGCTTCAAACTCCTATTTTCCTCCTGAAGAAGTAGAACCTCCTCCTTCAACACCCGAACCTGAGATTCTAAAACACTACAACAAGCCATGGAGCTTGGTAACACCCCACACTAACTCCCAGAGAGCTTAGGATAGGTATGACCACACGTGACCACTGACCTCAGCGACAGGGATCATCTTTGAAAGCCATACTGACCTGGTGCAACTATACAACCCACGACACACTTTAGTTGATTACTCAACACCTTAGCAGAGAGTTTATAATCCACACACAAAAGTGAAATTTCACGATAACCACAATTTCCCACCTGAGTTTTACCCTTTGACACAAGTACAATGCCCACCGTTGCCTGAATGGGTTCCAATCTATCCCCTCGTTCATCGCACTCATGAGACGTACCAGAAACACAATAACTCCCAATGATTGACATAAAATTCAACTGGAATATCATCAATACCCGGGATATACCCGTTACCATTGCTAACATTGCCCTAAAAGTTCCTCCTCAGTAGCTCCCCCCAGCACTGTTCTTTCTCTCTCAAGAATACATGAAATTCCCTTACAAACGTCGGACAAAGTGCTTCCCTTCACTACCTTCTTTTCCCAATACTTCTCATACCACATGTCCACAAAAACACCAATCGCACCAGTGGTCTGCAGGACTTGCCCCTCCTTGAAGCCTCTGGCATTTACAATTCATGCTAGACATGGAATAGTTGTCGCCTGACTCCGCTACTGCTGTGCTTGTAATACACTCAGAAGGTTTGTCTCCGCTGCCTGTACCCTCACTGCATCATACCGCTCTTATGCAAGCCCCTGATTAAAAACTTCAAACCCTCCATTTCATCCATATGGTACACCCCATTAGCTGTCCCTTCCCTATCATACTGACGCAGTCAATCCTCAAAATAATTCATTAACTCATATTTCGTAGTACTAAGCCTCCACCTCCCCTAATGTAAAATTTATGGCTCACAGGTTTTCCCACCTCCTCACACCCCGTATATTTACTTCCCACCATCCCTCAAAACCCACTATTGCTCCCTCGTCTTGACTTCGTCAACGGTCCAAGTCGGACCGAAACGTCGCCGTAAGCTTCTCTCTTTTATGTGAGGGTTATTTGTGTATCGTTCTAGTCACGGTATTGTGCCTTTTTTTGTTATTTCTAGAATTTAATTTCCAGTAACCCCTGTGTCTCACCGCCAGTGTATCCTATCCTACTTCCATGAGAACTTGCTGATGATCTGAAAAAGCAGCTGTTACGATTTTTACCTATAGCACTGTAATGGATGTAACAAATTCTATCCAGTCTTGCACCTTGTTTCCTTCATTCATTCCTGTGGGCACACATACCCCAAGTGCATATCGCGTAACAATTCGCTCAAAATGGGGCATAAGGCTCCATTCCTTTTGGGGTTACATACTCTTTCCTAACCACATAATTCCAGTCCCCTTTCCCTATAAACGATAAGGCCGGTAATCACCTAAGGAAAAAACTAAATCTTCCCTAATAAAATTATTTTTAACCCTCACATCCCCATCACAAACAAGCAGGTGGCCCCAGTTAGTGCTATACCATAGATATCCTCGTCGTCTATCCAATATCTATTCTTGTTAATGAGAGTTATGGCCCCATTCAGTAGCTTTATGCCCACTGTATTAACAAGTTTCCTCAGAACCTCTGCCATGGTGCACACTGACCAATCACAAAGGTGAAGGTGTTTGGGAGCTCCAGGCACACGTCTGTCCCTGCCGCTGTCAAGGCGGCAAATGCTCTGTTATTTTGATCATGTACTCATCATAACTCCTAGACACTTCGACGTTTCTCTAACCTGTTCGATCAGGTTCAGATTAACCGAGTAAAACTATTTACGAAGCACTTACAAAACTTCGATGGAGAGAGATTTGAAATTTTGCGACGTCTCTTACGTACACAAATATCTAGTGAGCTGAATTATCAGTGATAAAATGGTTGAAAATGAGTTAATTGAAGGAAATTCTGAGCAAATAGATAGGAAGGTTTTATGGTCTTGATTATTAAACATTAGAAATAAAAATATATAAACGTTTTTATTAGTTGGTCATTTACTCGTGAAAATAATTTATGTATTTTTTCAGCAATGGTGTAATACAGAAATCTGGAGACATGTAACACAAATTTTTCTCAAAAAACTGAAGATTATACTTCAGTTTTTGAACGTAATGAATAGGAAATTAATTTTTGGTGATTATTTGTTAATAGTAGTGGTCAAAGGGATGTTCACTTGTGTGTGATTTTGAGAGTTAAGGAGGGAGGGTGAGAGCTCATCTGATTGAACATAATTTGATGGGATTACTAGAATTGATAACGTTTTCAATTAATTCTGATTGAATGTGTTTTTGAGAAGTTAATATGAGATACTTGAATATGAATGAGGATCTCAGGGAATAGAATGAATGGAACTAATGTCAGGAAATAATTGACAATATATTGAAAAATGAGTGAACTGGAGGATAACCTAATATTAGGAGGGTTGGTGCAAGAAGTGAAAGAAAATTTAATGTATATTGAGGGGGGGACAGGTAGTGGACTAACACTGATTACGAACAGATTTTGCCAGAAGTTTCAATACTTTAAAAAAAAAATGCCTAGTATAATTTGTTTCAACTTCTATAAAAAATGTAAAGAATATGTTTTTGTATACATGTAACTTGTCTCCATGGGGAAGTGGAAAAGAATTCTTCCTCCGTAAGCCATGCGTATCGTAAGAGGCGACTAAAATGCCGGAAACAAGCAGCTAGTAACCCCTTCTCCTGTATAAACTCCTAAATTTAAAGAGAAAAACTTTGATTTTTCTTTTTGGGTCACCCTGCCTGGGTGGGATACGGCCGGTTTGTTGAAATAAAAATACATAACTTGAGAAGGATGAAGTGTGGATGGAAAACGAGACAAATGTGAATAATAGAAAATACGGGTGAATAAGAATTCACCCAATGAGGTATTTGAGAGAGAGATGTCATGTATGGATTTAGTAATGAAGTGGTCGTTTAGCAGTAAACTTGGAGGTCAAGGTAGAGCTTCCTGAATATAGATTTGAAAGATATGAGCTTTTATCAGCGAGACAGATCTTCCTAAAAAAAACATTTTAAGACTCGGAAAAACAAATTTTAGTATTAGATGGTGTGGGAACTAGTCGAAGGAAATTTGAACGAAATGATGAAAGACCGGTGTAAATGTGCAGTTGGATATGTGGAGAAATTGTGACCCATTATAAATAATAGAGGAACCTTAATCAGGAGGAAATTTGCTGTCCTCATTATTCACAAGTGCTTTAATATTCGATCAGGGAGGAATATTTTAAGACTTCTTGAAAGTGAGCATCGACTGTAAGTTCTTCACAGATTTCAATGATTATATATATATATATATATATATATATATATATATATATATATATATATATATATATATATATATATATATATAGTGTGTGTGTGTGTGTGTGCTCACCAATTTGTGGTTGTAGGGGTCAATTCACAGCTCCTGGCCCCGCCTCTTCGCTAGTCACTAATAGGTCCTCTCTCTCTCCCTGCTCCATGAGCTTTATCATACCTCGTCTTAAAACTATGTATGGTTCCTACCTCCAATACTTCGTTTGCCAGACTATTCCACTTCCTGACAACTCTATGACTATAGAAATACTTCCTAACATCCCTGTGAATCATATGAATCTTCAACTTCCAATTGTGACCCCTTGTTGCTGTGTTCCATCTCTGGAACATCCTCTGTCTGTCCACCTTGTCGATTCCTCTCAGTATTTCATATATCATTATCATATTCCCCACATCCTCCCTGTCCTTCAGTGTCGTCAGGTCTATTTCCGTGAATCTCTCCTCGTAGGACATGCCCCTTAGCTCCGGGACTAGTCTCGTTGCAAGCCTTTGCACTTTCTGTAATTTCCTTACATGTTTGGCTAGATGTGGGTTCCAAACTTGTGCTGCATAATCCAGTATGGGTCTGACGTACACTTCAGGGCCATACTGGAACATGTATGTGTATGTGTGTGTGTGTGTGAGAGAGAGAGAGAGAGAGAGAGAGAGATTGGTACAATACTTGTGTGTATATACTATGTGCCTTCCTTTGTGGGCATCTCTGTCCGTAACTCTAGTGTCGAGTGACACTATCTGAACAGAGTGTACCTGGGCAGTAGACCACAAAGAGATTGGTCCAATACTTGTATGTATATACTATGTGCCTCCCTATGTGGGAATAGAGAAATCACTTTCAGTATGTGTTGCAAGTATCAATTCATGCAATAAGACGCATGTATCTGAAGCAGTAGGTGGAAACTAGGAAGCACGAAGAATTGCTTCATTTTCTGACCAACTTTTCATATGATCAACATCACGGTTAGTGAGGAGGTTCCTAATTTCTCCAGGTGAAGGAGATCTGGTAAGGCTGTCTTTGGTAACTCGAATTTTGATACCCTCTGGCGCTTGACCACCAGAAGCATTATTTGCCTCATTGCAAACAGCAGTGAACTAGGCGTTAAGGTTACTCGGACTGCCGTTGAATGTTAGGACAGTGTCAAGAAGTTCGAGAGAATAAACGGTCTGAATATTTATCAGAAGCCAAAAACCCACTAAGGTTCTGACATTGTTCATGGGTATTTTGCCTTATGTTATTCACAATCGCATAACAACGCTAATTTCAGGAGACTCAGACATAATTACAGTGAAGACGCATAAATAAGAACATGGAATATTAAAGTACAATGAAAAAAAAAAAAGAAATTACATAAAAGCCAAGTAAATGACACTGAAATAACTTTGCATGTACAGGATGGAGCAGAGAAAACGCATTTTTTTTCACAACAGAATAACTGAGTATTTTAAAGATAAACAAATCTTAATTACATCAAATAAAAGGCATTTTAATGCATTTTTTAAATTCACATACAAAAAAAGCACATTTTCATCTGTATGGCTATGTTAACAAACAGAACTGTCGGCACTAGGCAGCGGGGAACCCACCAGAACTACACCAAAGTCCTCTCCACAGCTCAAAAGTGACAGTGTGGTGCGGTGTCTCCACGATAGGAATCGTTGATCCTTACCTTTTTGAAGAGGAGATCGCAGATACAGCAACATCAGCGCGCTACGTCGACATGTTCAACAGCTTCCTGCATCCAGAATTCGAAAGGCGTCGGGTACACATGAGAAAAATATTCTTCCAACAGGATGGTACCTAATTAAGGTATGTAAATTTCAAAAAATCATTAAAATGCCTTTTATTTGATGTACTTAAGATTTGTTTATCTTTAAAATACGCAAAGTTATTCAGTTGTGAAAAAAAACGTGTTTTCTCTGCTCCACCCTGTATAAAATCACAGAACACAATTAATGGAGAGGAAACTCAGTGTGCGCTGCTTACCTGGAGTAAAGTGAAGTGTGCAGAAAATCGAAGCCAGTACTTAATTTTCTGTAATATTTCTTACTGTGTGTAAATTTTTAATCATAATAATATCTTTATTTACATGTACAAGGTATACAGGCCTAGCTGACATCAGTGACATACTACTATATAGAAAGCCCTTTATGCTGACCATTTCCAGCAAATTGGGTGAGTTTTGTCCCAGGATGCGACCCACACCAATCGACTAACACCCAGGTACCCATTTTAAACTGATGAGTGAACAGTGATTGGGACAGCAAGTGACTTATGGAAACACGTCCATAATGTCTTTTTACAGCCATACCGGAGGAGATTTGAACCCCGGACCTCAGCGATCGAGCTACGATCTGAGTTATAACGGTAAAATCTTGAGCGCACTCAGTTTGAATTTTGTTTCTAACATTTTCTTTTCTGTATATAATTTCCCCCCAAATCCGTAGATCACATGAATAATGATCAGTCTCATTTACTTTCCGTCATATACCATGATTAATTATGCATTATGTTCTAGTATGTCATATGTCCTTGTTGTATGACATTACATTGTATGAAATTAGCCAAGAGTCTGAAACATCTGTTGCTCAATTTATATTTTATCTGCCCAGCTCCATTTTGAAGATGCTGAGCTGTTAGTGGCACATAGTATAAACTACACAAGAATTGTGCAGTTTATACTGTGTGCCACTATGTGGGCATCTCTATTCATTACTCAAGTCACGTGACTCCAATTGAACAGAGCCCAGTTAGAACACAGTCCGAGCAGTTAGAGTCAGACCTGGATAAGGGGAAGACGAACAAGAAAACTGGACCTCGTCTTACTCTGCCAATCTAAGTATAGCAGTCCCTCCAGTGGTCATTGTTACCACAGTTCCTTGTATCGAACCCCCTACACGTGTGTGTGCGTGTGTGTGTGTGTGTGTGAGAGAGAGAGAGAGAGAGAGAGAGAAAGTTTACTTAGATTTAGGTAAAAGTAATGAGACACGTTTTTTCTATCGTAGGAGACGCGAGTGAAACTGTAAAGATAGTGAAGGTACTCTTGAAATGACTTAAGAAATCGTAATGAATCTTATTGTGGCTAGCTGGTCTAGTGGCTAACGCGACGGGCTGGAGTTTTGAGACTCTATGACCGCGGGTTCAATCCCGGCCGGGGGTATGGTTTCTCTTGAAATGTCATGTGAAACACCTCTGGAATGGCAAACAAAACATGTGATGGGTGTCCTTGCAAGACATGACGGCTGAGATGACTGTGGAAGTGTTATATTTCTGCAGATTATCCCGAGTACTAAATCTATTTTAAAGTAAAAATTATTTCTATGTGAAATAAATCAGTGATTAATGAGATAATCCTGTGATGAATAAAGGAATTAGGTTACTGATTAATGTTTTGCAAAAGAGAATTGAAGTGAATGAATCAAACCTGAATAATAATTTTTTATGTACGTTTCTCTTACCATTTATCCTACATCTCCTGTATGTAACATATAAACACCATGGAAGTAGTTCTGCGGCTTCTCTCTCACCTTCAGCTGCTTTATTTATATTTAAAAAAATCATATTTACTTTGCTCATACCTCTTTTTTTTTTTTTAATATCCGTGTCTTTTGTTCGGCTTGATCCCTGGGCTTTTGTTGTTTCCAGGAATATTTTGAATCAAATAATGTCTGTTCTCATGCTCTTTGTTCATCATCTTGCAGTATTTTTCCTTAACTCATTCGACTGTAACTTTTCACGTTCTTTCCTACTTTCTGTTTCTCTTTGCTCTTCCTTAGTTAGTTTTTCTCTCTCCTTTTCCTCTGTCATAGCATGTCCTTTTTTCTCTTTTGTTAATGTTCTATCATCTCTTTCTTCTGTAACTAACCATTCTAGAATTATAGCAGAGATGAATAATTCAAGAACAGCTGCAGATAATCCAGATTCAATACTGTCTAAATATATTCAAACCAATTACAAATTAAGCTCTAAAATATACCACAGTAACTTCCCGACAGTGTTGACGGGAAATTGTTTCCACAGAAATAGAGGCAGAAATATTGGTGTCTCTTGACTGTCCAACAATTCTGAGAGTTCCTTTGTCGAACAAAAAAAAAAAAAACTTCAGTAATGTTGTTCGATGTCACTGGGTATTAAGGAACCTAAAATGATAAGAAAAATCTGTATCACTTACTATTACCTGTCATGAGTTGAACTCCTGATGGTGTACAAATAAAATAATACTGCTTATGAAGATTGAGACACTTATACAAGGTATGGGAAACTTTGTTATGGGAGCGTGTCGCCACACAGTGGCTTCATCAGTCCAGTACAAAGGAGTGTAGTAGTTTGAGGTAATCAGTCCCTCAACCTGGAATCGATGTGTTCAGTCCATCACTCTGATTACCTCAAACTCCTCTCCTTACCCCTCTCTACTTTGTATTGGATTGAAGAAGTCACTGTGTGGCGAAACATTTCCTTAATAAAGATTCCCATTTGTTGCATAAGTGTCTCAATCTTCAGCTTGTCAGTTTGCAATCCATTTATCACAATACTACTCATGAATTCGTTTAAAAGCTCAGCTGAGGTACCGAGAGATCACCTGACTAATGACGGTAATACGGTGTCGTATGTCTTCTCGGATCTTTCTCGATCCTGACTCCTCAAGGAAGGTTCCTTGATGTTGGTGAGGGGCTCTTGATTTAGGGAATTGGATCTGTGCTCCAGTTCCCCAAATTAAGCCTGAATGCCTTCCACATCCCCCCCCCCAGGCGCTGTATAATCCTCCGGGTTTAGCGCTTCCCCCTTGATTGTAATAATAATAATAATCTCGATCCTGAAAAGATGACCAGTGTGAGGAATATGTTCGTGGATCTTCGTGAAGGATCCTAACTTAGTCCTTCATGTAAATGTAGATGGAAATATTTATATCACATTAACGCTAAAAAGGTTGTGTAGTAAGAGGTGATCAAGTTACTACAAAATTTAATTACAACTGATATAAGAAAACACATTAACATAACCTAAATTCCTAATTTAAGGAAATATAAGCAACATATAAATACATGGAAACTAAAGTAAGCTGGCGAAACTCTCAGTGTAATTCAGCTGTTGTTGTAGTGGGGGCAAGGATGCCCTCCACAGGAAAACCAAAGATAAACAGTAATAGGACAAATCTGACTCACGAAATCGTAATGACACGATTGCAAACAAACCATACCACGGGTGGGGTTTGAACCCGCGGTCAGAGTCTCAAAACTCCAGACCGTCGCGTTAGCGACTGAGTCAGCCAGATAGGTAATTATTTTTGTTCCTAGAAGGTCAGGTGAACCTTACGGAATAAAGAAAGAAAGAAAGATCATCAACTACTATCGAGACAAAATAGATTTCTCACAATTATAATATATATATATATATATATATATATATATATATATATATATATATATATATATATATATATATATACTTGTTATTTCAAAATAATTTTATGTTATATTAACAAAGACAAGATAACAGCTGAAGAAAAGAGTTGACAAAACATCTACATTATGCCAAGAAGCATTTGTTGTGAAGAAAGATGATCACGTCTCAGATACTTACCATGTACCATATTATGACAAAACATTCACAGGATTCGACTGGGCGGACTGAGGCAGAGAGTTGGAGAAGACGGTTGGAGAAGACGGTTGGAGAAGACGGTTGGAGAAGATAGTTGATGAAGAGAGTCCGAGAAGACAGTTGGAGAAGACAGTCGGAGAAGACAGTTGGAGACGACAGTTGGGGAAGACAGTTGGAGAAAACAGTCGGAGAAGATAGTTGGAGAAGACAATTGAAGACAGTTGGAGAAAACAGAGAAGACAGTTGAAGAAATTGGAGAAGACAGTTGGGGAAGACAATTGGAGAAGACAGTTGAAGAAGACAGTTGGGGAAGACAGTTGGAGAAAACAGAGAAGACAGTTGGAGAAGACAGTCGAAGAAGAGGGTTGGAGAAAACAGGATAAAGGACAAGGGAACATCGAGAGAAGCTAAAAATTCGTCAAGAGCTACAAAACATTAAAAATAATGCTTTAGCTAAAAAAAAAAAATGAAAACTCAACAGCCTGGAATTCAAATTATATTATACACTCTTTCAGAGTAAACATGAACGATCTCATGGGACCAGAAGCAATAATAATAGTAATAATAATTATTATAATAATAATTATAGATAAGGCAAACCATACCCCGGCCGGGATTGAACCCGCGGTCAGAGAGTCTCAAAACTCCAGCCCGTCGCGTTAGCCACTAGACGGGCTGGAGTTTTGAGACTCTCTGACCGCGGGTTCAATCCCGGCCGGGGTATGGTTTGTTTGCAATCGTGTCATTACGATTTTGTGAGTCATGTTGACGGCAGTGAAGGGACAGAGCTAGAGTTCGTCACGGCCACGCTAGCTGGAGATTCGTCTGTAAAAACTTGCATTTGTGGTCACAGTGGTGCCTATGCTAACCTTCCTATGGTGTAGAAATATACCTAGTTGGACGAATCTTATTGTGGCTAGCTGGTCTAGTGGCTAAAGCGACGGTCTGGAGTTTTGAGACTCTCTGACCGCGGGTTCAATCCCGGCCGGGGTATGGTTTGTTTGCCTACGTGTCATTACGATTTCGTGAGTCATATAGATAAGGCAGTTCAGGACCCACGAAACTGCACTCGCAATTACAGCTAGGTGAGTACATAATTACATTCATGTACATGCACACAGACATTAGCAAATACTCACGTGTAGATATGATTAGTACATACAATAAAATCCAGGTCTTAGACAAGATAGACGAGGATTAACTCGTTGCCGGAGATTATAAAAAAAAATAAAATATACATGGAAGGGTGTGACACTCGAATGAGAAACTTGAACATCAGAAAAAAATTTTTAAAAATGGGAAATGAATAAAATTAATTGAATAATTGCAAAGTGGAAGTTGTCTCCATACAAGAGTTAAAATATATCGGTTGAAAGATACGAGGCGGGACGTGGTAATCGGAATAAAGCAATTATAACTGTTATTACACACACACACACACCACACTTCTCATAACTAACAAATTATTATTTATAAGATACTGACAGTCTTATCATTATCATGCTGAGTCGTAGTTGCCTGGCAGAGAAGCGAGTCTTGGAACACTCAGATATTAAGACGCACCTGCCTCACTCAACACATTCTTCCATTATTAATTCTTAATGCGTTTCTGTCACAGGATTTCACGTTGCTAATTAGTAAATTTGAGATGAAAGACAAGTTTGTTTGCGTGTGCTTCCTTTAAGTGGATATAATTCCAGCAAGGAGGATGCTTAACTTCAAAGATAGAGAATCTCTTTTGTGGTCTTGCTTCCCTGGCCAACATATGACTTATATAGTGAATGTGTAGTTTGGACCGGACTTCCTGTCCTGGAACGACCACAGAAAATTTACGTCTCAAAGATCGGAGCTCCAACAACACTTGAAGACTGACATTAACTCTCTTGTATTAATATTGGTGGAATTACTGACAATATGCTAAGTAAAAGGACACAAATGCAACTAATGTGACGTTTTATTGTGACAACATTTCGCTCTCCAGGAGCTTTATCAAGCAGGCGAAACGTTGCCACAATAAAATGTCACATTAGTTGCATTTTTGTCCTTTTACTTAACATTAACTCTCTTACCAAGGTATTGCATCTCTTCTGGATTTAAAGGATTTATCTGTATCATAGACATACCATAAGGTACCATGTATGGGTAAAACACTAAAACGTTGCTTATTTATGTAGGATTTTTCTTTCAATTTTGTCTCCTGCTGCTCATAAAGAAAATCATTCGTGAGAGTTACTTTCATTTTATTTTTCTCGTCATTTAAACAACATGGGAAATTGTGTACGTTTGTGTGTATGTGTGTATATGTGCACTCACAAATTTGTGCTCACCTGTTTGAGTTTCCCGTGACAGCCTACGTCTCAGCTCCTGGGCTCCGCTTGTTAACTTGTTGCTTGCCAAAATTATTCCTTCCTAGTCTCGTCAACCCTGTCATACTGACTTATAAATCTACGTACAGGTTGAACCTTCAAACTTTTTGGAGTCCGATTTATTCTTCTGACTTATAAATCTACGTACAGGTTGAACCTTCAAACT
Source organism: Cherax quadricarinatus (assembly GCF_038502225.1). Taxonomy (NCBI): domain Eukaryota; kingdom Metazoa; phylum Arthropoda; class Malacostraca; order Decapoda; family Parastacidae; genus Cherax; species Cherax quadricarinatus. Next base: position 23,520,209 of record NC_091354.1, on the reverse strand, counting down.
TTTTGGAGTCCGATTTATTCTTCTGACTTATAAATCTACGTACAGGTTGAACCTTCAAACTTTTTGGAGTCCGATTTATTCTTCTGACTTATAAATCTACGTACAGGTTGAACCTTCAAACTTTTTGGAGTCCGATTTATTCTTCTGACTTATAAATCTACGTACAGGTTGAACCTTCAAACTTTTTGGAGTCCGATTTATTCTTCTGACTTATAAATCTACGTACAGGTTGAACCTTCAAACTTTTTGGAGTCCGATTTATTCTTCTGACTTATAAATCTACGTACAGGTTGAACCTTCAAACTTTTTGGAGTCCGATTTATTCTTCTCTATTCCAAAAAAAAAAACCTCAAGGGAGGTTCCTTGACGCTGATGAGGGGCTCTTGATCTAGAGAATGAGATCTGTGATGGAAATAAATGGTATAAAATACCGACACAATGGAAATATAAACACATATGCAGTATAATGTGATCCTTTATTGACTACGTTTCGCCCACACAGTGGGCTTTTTTCAAGTCACAAACAGAACTGTTTGTTCTGTTTGTGACTTGAAAAAGCCCACTGTGTGGGCGAAACGTAGTCAATAAAGGATCACATTATACTGCATATGTGTTTATATTTCGAGATCTGTGATCAAGTTCCCTGAATTGAACCAGAATGTCTTCAATCAACCCTCTCCATAGGTGCTGTATAATCCCTACGTGTTTAGCGCTCCCCAATAATAATAATAATAATAATAATAATAATAATAATAATAATAATAGTAATAATAATAATCTACTCTAAAAATGAAGAACTATATCCTGATATCCCTGTGACACACTGGTCCATAAACTTTTAGGAGAATCCTGGTGTACCTATTTCCCAACTGTGGAGGAACCTAAGCCCTTCCATTCAGTCAAGTATTATGTGTATTGTGTATGTCATTATCATCTTTACGAGGTCTTTTGTATTTTTTATGTCGTCAAAATCTCATTAATCACTGCCATTTTTCTTTTTCTTTTTTTTTCTTTTTTGTGCAGGGCTTGTCAAGGTTAGGGCAAAGATTTCTAACTTCATTTACAAATTAAGAGCTGTTGACTATATCAGCTTACTTAAAAGTCTTTTTATTGTTATGAGATATAAAAAGAGAGAACAGGATGAAGCTAGAGCCATCTGTAGGCCAGGAATTTCATTTTATTAACTGACTTTACTTCGTTGATCTCTCTCTCTCTCTCTCTCTCTCTCTCTCTCTCTCTCTCTCTCCCTCAATGTTGCCAATACATTTTCTGGAGCAATACAGTGTCGAAAGAGGTTTAAAGTATAGAAGACTATCAGAGGTAATAAGACAGTGTGCTCAGTGCCATACCCTACCCTATCTCTAAGAGACACACGAACACAAACACAGACACACACACACACACACACACACACACACACACATAACAGGAAAGGCACTGCAATGGATCAGAGAACATCTGACAGGGAGGCAACAACGAGTTATGATAAGTGACGAGGTCTCAGAGTGGGCACCTGTGACGAGTGGGGTTCCACAGGGGTCAGTCTTAGGACCTGTGCTGTTTTTGGTATATGTGAATGACATAACGGAAGGGATAGACTCAGAAGTGTCCTTGTTTGTAGATAATGTGAAGTTAATGAGAAGAATTAAATCGGTCGAGAATCAGGCAGGACTAAAAAGAGACCTGGACAGGCTACAAGCCAGATCCAGCAGCTGGCTTCTTGAATTTAACTGCGCCAAATGCTAAGTTATGAAGATCGGAGAAGGGCAAAGAAGACTGCAGACAGAGTATAATCAAGGTGACCAAAGACTGCCAACCTCACTCAAGGAAAAAAATCTTGGGGATGAGCATAATACCGGGCACATCTCCTGAGGTTCACATAAATCAGATAACTGCTGCAGCATACGGGCGTCTGGCAAACCTGAGAATAGCGTTCCGATACCTCAGTAAGGAATCGTTCAAGACCCTATACACCCTATACATCAGGCCCATATTGGAGGATGGGGCACGAGTTTGGAATCCACACCTTGTCAAGCACGTCAAGAAATTAGAGAAAGCACAAAGGTTTACAACAAGACTAGTCGCAGAGCTAAGGGAATTGTCTGATGAAGAAAGGTTAAGGGAAATTGGCCTGACGGCACTGGAGGACAGGAGGGTCAGGGGAGACATGATAACGACATGTAAAATACTGCGATTAATTGACAAGGTGGACAAAGACAGGATGTTCCAGAGTTGGGACACACAAACAATGGGTCACAGTTGGAAGTTGAAGACTCCGATGAGTCACAGGGATGTTAGGAAGTATTTCTTCAGTTGTAGAGTTGTCAGGAAGTGGAATAGCCTAGAAAGTGACGTAGTGGAGGCAGGAACCATACATAGTTTCAAGACGAGGTATGATAAAGCTCATGAGAGAGGACCTAGTAGCGTTCAGGGAAGAGGCGGGGCCAGGAGCTATGTCTCGACCCCTGTTGAGAATTTTGGCCTTACCAGCTATGTGTATATATATAAATATAGGAAACACTTAGCTGATAAATGACAGCAAATCGTCTACACAGCCGCCCCTGCAGACGAGGTCTAGAAGCTGTCGAAACCATCACAACATTAGGCTGTCAAGAGATACAATTTGTAAGTATAAATTACCCCTAGGGGGTGTTATGTCAGCATATTTCATTCGATGATGGCTGACGAAATACCTACTTGTTTGGACTCAAAAGTCCACACCTTACTGTCGATTATAGGTTGATTACAAACTCCTTGTGACTCAAGAATTGCGCAATTCCCCGATCTACAAGAAATTCGTAACATACCTTGCTCTTTGTAACGTGAGGTATGGTGTTCTCAACACCTTCGACAGGTATCGGTGACTTGATAGAAGCTGAAGTGTCCTTGGATGTCCACGTCTTCCATTGTCTAGGAAACGCACACTGGTACACTATGTTCCACAAGATTTGTCTTTATTGTTCACAATGTATCACAAGAGAAGCTGATCACACTTCTCTTAAGTGTTTGTGTTAGAGACACTTTGTTCACACTAACGCACAGATCAGTATCCTGGCGTCAGTGTCACTCTCCATAGAGTCGAAGATAGTCTGGCCTCGCCACACCGCCCCAAGCCGTCACTGCCCTAGCACAAAAAAAAAAAAGCTGACCTAGTACCTTACATCCTTGTCACCTCCTCGATGAAGCAAAGCAGAATGTTTGTTTCTTGCTGTCTTAAGCATAGACAACAATATTTTTACTATGGTAATAAAGTGGGAGCAGGATTTTCCTTAATTGTCCTGCTAAGTAAGAGATATACTGTCTCTTATAAAAATACACTTTGCAACACCGCTGCAAGGAGCAGAGGTCACTTGACTACGTGGCATAGCATCTGTGATCAATTACTCACTCTAGCAGTAAACAAGATGCTCGCCCCTTCTGAGGGCTTGGCCACTCAGGGCTGAAAGGGGCTGAAGGGGCTGAAAGGGCTGAAGGGGGCTGAATACCCCCCTCCTGGAGAAAATTTCTCCACACTGGGGGGCGGCGGAGGTTCGCTGCAGGTGAACTATTCATCACTTAACATTAATTTAATTTTCTCACTCGCCCCCACTGCTGCTTGTCTTTTCTGAACAGCTTTAGTCTGTGTGGTTTCTGGAGAATCACTAATTTTGTTTCCAACACTGTGTAATTCTAACGGCACTAGTTTATTTATTGTCCGCTTATTCACTACACCTTTGCTCAAAACATCAACTGTCCTGATGATTCCATTTGCATCAGGATATATGGTCACAATTTTTCCAAGTGGCCATTGGGACCTCGGACCATCATTGTCGATAATCACTATGTCACCAGGTCTTAAGGACTTATGATTTTCAGGAACACCAGCTCCATAGAAGTGTTCTCTCAATGAGGTGAGATAGTCTTCTCGCCAAATTTTCTCCCAACGTTCAATCACTTTATTAAGGTGTTTGAATTTACGTCTGAGTTGCTCAGGTTCGAAATAAGTAGGATCCTCTATGATTTCTTTATCATTCATGGGAGGAACAGGTTCGAGCCCTCTGCCATGGAGTAAATGAGATGGACTTAACACTTCTAAATTGTCCAGATCATCGGTAACATAAGTTAGAGGTCTGTTGTTGACTCTATTTTCTATTTCAGTCACAACTGTACGGAATTCTTCTAAGTCTATTCTCTGACGATGAAGAGTCTTCCTTAAACAGCGCTTTACAATGCCGATCATTCTTTCATAAAATCCGCCGTGCCATGGAGATTTAGGAGGAATGTATCTCCAACGACATCTGCGTTGATTCAGCATCTGTTGTACTTCTGGCTGATCAAAGATCTTGCTTATATAAGCAGCACCAGCAACAAAGTTCGTTGCATTATCTGAAATCATCAGTCTGGGACATGCCCTTCTGGCTGCAAACCTTCTGAATAATTTGATAAAAGTTTCAGCAGACATGTCAGTGGCTACTTCTAGATGTACTGCTCTAGTTGTAGCACAAGTGAACAAACAGATGTACACCTTGATGGGAACTTTGTCAACTGTTTTGGTTAAAATTATTGGTCCAGTATAATCTACACCTGTCACCTCAAATGGAGTGATATGACAAACTCTTTCAGAGGGATATGGAGGTGGACCTGGATACTGACATACTCGCATATCGTAGTGACGACAAGTATGTCAGTGGAACGCCTTCCAACTGAACAAAAAGAAATTAATGGAAAAATAAATAAAGAAATAACTTAGGAAAAATGAGAATAATGATTTTTGAGAATTTTACTTAAAATTTAAATATAATAAAAAAAAATTGGCCTTCAGTTTCTTTTAGTTGGGCAGGAGTAGGTATGGCCCTGGATAGTTCCTCTGATGTTATTTATGTGGGTTATCCTGGGCAGATGGTAACAATCCGATGTTCTGGAATCTCCTACCACTTGGATGGAGCACAAGTAGAATAGGTAAGGGCCGGTAGTAGTAGAATAATGTTAATAAGTATTATTAACACGTCTTGCTCCTTTATCTGGCGTCTATCCTGGAAGACCACGCCAGGAACAGAGCTGGTAAATAAGAGAAAATAAACTGGTTACCCATAGTTATGATAATATAACATTTAAGAATTGAAAAGAATGATAAATGCCAAAATCATTACTGGTAACCAGCAAACAAAATAAAGAAACAAACAGTGATACTCCTGGTATATCACCCTACCTGATTAGGAGAAGAGTGGAGGTGAAGTGACTCTCCAAACTTCAACCCACACCAGGTAAGGTCAATATTACCAGGAGTAGAAACTAACAAATCGGACACCAGGAACTAGTTTCGCCCCAGCCCGCCAGAGAGGAGGGGGGGGGGGTGCACGCGATGTAACTAATGGTTCCTGGTTGCCCGAACAACCTTAACCCCACTTACACCTACTTTTCCCTCACAAAGTAATACAGTCCTTTATTTGTTTTTTCACACTTTGTCGACCTTGAGGTATCCAGTAGGATTGTCGTATATGACAAAGTGTGTCAGCTACTCCACCATGTAACACGTTACTGTGGGCGTTTTGCACAATCAGTTTTGTTAGCCAATGATTCTTGGGGATCAATATTGGATGTATGGCTTCTTTAGGTAGTGAAGAATTATGAATTCTTCCTCGACATCTTATAATCTTTTCTGAGTCGAGATAAAGTCCTAAAGAATTAATCATAACAGGTTTCTTTGGGGATTTATCTTGTGTTTCTAGAAATTTATATTCTGTAGAGAAAACATCTTTCTGTATTAGTTTCACCCAGTATTTAATGGGTTCAAGACATTCATAATCAGGTTTTATTCCTTTAATGAATTCAAAGACAAGAGCTGTAACTCTTAATAGTTTACCCAAAGATGAGTATTTAGATCCATCAATGACTATTTCTGATTCTTGCCACCTCAGCCAGTGTGTCGACGAGAGGAGAGACAGCCAGCTGACTGCAGGTGCCTCTTCTACGGGAATGGTGACCGTGGTCGAGGTGGCGGCGGAGGTGCATTGTGAGGCATCCCCCGACCAGACCATGGATGCAGAGAGTGTTCGGCGGAAGAGGGCGGCAACGCACTCTGATTCCGATGATGTCTTGACCCCGGCGCAAAGACCGGGGAAGAAACCGTGGGCTGATGTGGTGAGTGGAGGCGCCACAGGTGTGTCCGGTCAGGTGTTCGACCGGGGAGGGAATAGAGCTCACTGTGGTGAGCATGGTGGGAAAAATAGGAAGGCTGGTGACGTGTCTATGAAAGGAGTTACAGGGCAGCGTGTAAAACCCTTCAAGAAGGTTTCAGGTGTATGACTGTGAATGTAAATGGGTTGTGTATGAATGTGAAGCGTTTGTGGCTCCAGGGGTTTCTGAGGCGTCATGCCATAGATATTGAATTCATGCAGGAGCATAACTTTAAGGCGGGTCGGGATTTGAATGTGGACGGATATCGTGTGTTTGTGGCATATTCGGACCGTTTGAAAGGTGGGGTTGGAATTCTGATTCGGGAGACAAGCCCGTTTGTTGTAATTAGATGTGAGGGAGGGGAGGAGGGTAGGGTACTCCGGGTAGATGGATGGTGGAGAGGTGAGCGACTGGCAGTGGTTTGTGTGTATGCGCCGGCGGAGCGTGATGTACGGGTGAAGAATGAATTTGTGCGTGATGTTTTGGTTTATTATTTGAGATCTCTTCCCTCGGTAACAATCATGGGCGGTGATTGGAATTGTATAGTACGTAGAAAGGATGTGGAGCCACGGGGGGCAGGGTGTTTTTTGGTTAGCCTAAGGGATCTTTGGCTGGGCGTGGGGTTCAGGGATGTTATTGGAGGTGGGGACCTAATGGTTGAGCATACGTTTCATAGACAGGGATACGCGGCCAGGCTCGATAGGTTATATGTGACGAGAAGTGTGCGAGTGATGTGTGTGCGTACGGTGGAAGCTGTTTACACGGATCATAGAGCTGTTTATACGGACTTGACTTGGGCCAGCTTACCTAAGAGGTATCCAGGGTATTGGAAGTTAAATGTGAGACTTCTTGGGGTGGAGGAGGCGGGGTTAGATTTTAGGACAATGTGGGAGAATTTGTGGGGAGAGGGTAGGGATGTGGGTGACTTGCTGGGGTGGTGGGATGGGGTAGCTAAGGAGAGGATCCGGCGGTTTTATGTGCGATGGGGAAAGTACCAGGGTTGGATGACGTACGGGTTGCAGCAGTATTTCGAGGCTAGGTTGCAAAGTTGTTATGAGAGGGGCGTGCAGGCAGGGCAGTATCCCATGGAGGAAATCGAGTTGTTAAAAGGAAGGATTCGTGATTTGCAGAATGATAGATTTGATGCGGTGAGAGTGCAGGGTGGAATTGAAGAGGCGGTGTGGGGTGACCGACCATCGGCCTGTGTGTTAAGGGGACAGAGGCAGCGACGTATGGCTATGGAAATTGATAGGCTGGTGGTACATGAGGACTTAGGTGGATATAGGGCGGGACATGAGCTAAGAACAACGGAGGCAATGAGTGATTACGTTGATAGGTGGTTTGGAAAAAATTTACTGAGTGTAGGGGTGGATGGGGAGGCTTTCGGGAGGTTGGGGGAGAATGTATCTTGTGTGCTAAGTAGCAGTGATCGCATGGCGTTGGGGGGGGATATTGAAGAAGGGGAGGTGTGGAGGGCTTTGGAGGGGATGGCACGTGGTAAGGCTCCAGGTCTGGATGGCTTGCCCTGCGAGTTTTATGTGAGCCATTGGAATGTGTTGAAGTCCTTCTTAGTAGAACTAATGAATACGATGAAAAGGGAGGGGAGGATGGGCAGGTTGCAAGGAACTGCGGTTGTGGTTTTAGTGCCAAAAGGTAAGAAACAGGACACGGTGCGGGACTTTAGGATAATATCATTGCTGTGTGCTGATTATAAGATTTTTGCAAAAATTTTAGGAAATAGGATGAAGTGTGTGGTGGATAGAGTGGTTGCGAGAGGACAATATGGTGTGTCTGGGAGGACGATGTATGACGGGCATAGTATTATAAAGAATTTTGTGGAAGGGTCGGGAGGGGCGCCGGGGGGGGGGTGTCTTAGCGTTAGATTGGCAGGCGGCGTATGATAGTGTAGAACGTGAGGTGTTGTGGAATATATTAAGGAGGCAGGGTTTTGGGGAGGAGGTGGTACGTTGGGCAGAGACATTGTATACAGGTGTGGGAGTGTGTGTACAAGTAAATGGGAAATTGGGGAAGTGGGTATCCATGGGTCGGGGTATTAGGCAGGGTTGTCCCCTGTCTCAATTGTTGTTTGCCTGTTTAACAGACCCTTTCTATAGAAAGGTGGAAGCGTGTATGGAGGTGGATTGGGGAGTAGGAAGTGGAGTGCAGGGAATAATAGGGTATGTGGATGACACGACAATACTCGTGCGAACGCAGAGGAGTTTACGTGCGGTTGGAGATGTTATTGATAATTTCGCGGGGGTTACCGGGTTAAGAGTTAATGTGGAAAAATCAAAATTACTGGTCTTAGGAGATTGGGTGGGAAGAGAGAGTTGGGGAAGGAATGTACGTTGGAATATGGTGGACAGGATAAAAGTGTGTGGAATAGTGTATATGCGTAGTGCGAGAGAGGCGAGGATGGTTAATTCTGGACTTGTTGTGGATCGAGTGGTGGGGCGATTGGATGGGTTGAGACCAACTCATTTGACAGTACATCAGCGTGCGATTGTTGTGAATGTGTTGTTATACAGTAAAGTCTGGCACGTGGCTGCGGTATATCCGTTAGCAGGTCCGGATGTTACGAGGCTGTTAAAGAGGGTTTTCCATTTTCTTTGGGGTTCCGGGTGTGAATGGTTGAGTAGGAGTGTGGTTACTTTACCGGTCAACAGAGGAGGATTGGGGTTGATTGATTTACGGTTAAGAGTCAAGTGCATTTATTTGAAGTGGGGGTTACGCCGTGTGCGGGGTCATGCAGGGAGGGGCGTGAATGGCTTGCATGAAGAGGTGCGAATGTGAATGTGGTGGGGAGGGTCGGAGACGAAAGTGTGTGAAGACGTGTTGCGGGCGTTGCTGCATGTACGGGACCCTAATAAAGTTCGAGTAGGTGTTTTAGAGCGTGTTGTAAGGGCGAAGGTAGTCGTGAAGGCTGAGAGTATCTACCCTATGTATGCGTGGAAGGATATATGGGAAAGATTACGGTTGATGCGCGTGCGTCCAAATGTGCGAGAGGTATTTTTCCGTTTTCTCCATGGTATACTGCCGTCGGGTGCTGCACTTAAGGAAAGAGGGTTGATGGTGGAGGGCGCGTGTCGGGTGTGCGGGGATGAGGAGACTGCGTTTCATGTAGTGTATTTTTGTGATAATTTGGGGAGTATCAGGGAATGGATGGGTAAGGTTCTGAGGACAGTGGGAGGAGGCGGGATATTAGTATTGAGGGCGTTAAGTTTGGACGTGGGAGGCGTCGAGGCGCCTGTGCAACGTGCAATCACGTATATAATTGCGGATTTTGTTTTTGTATCCTGGGCAATGAGAAGGAATGGGGATTGGGAGGTGCGCAAAAGGGTGTTGGCGGGGACCATTTATAGAACGTTGTGTTATAATCGGGAAATATATGGAAGTCGCTGGGACCAGGCTTTTTCAGCAGGGTACCGTAGTATGAGTGTGAGAGCATTGTTAACGTTGTGAAAGGGGGGGGGAGTGAATTTCAGGGGATGGAACGGGCTTGTCTCCGGGGTTGGGTATGCACAACGGCTGGTTTACTGTGTGTATCTGTGTAATGCGTGGTTGAGGAAAATGTGGTTGTGTGAGTGGATGTGGTGGTGAAGTTATATGTGTTATAGATGTCTTAAGTCAGAGTCTACTGCCTTCTTTCTTTGTTGAAGTACTTGATGTACCTTTCGGCTATGGCCTGGCAAACGGGGTTTTGTGTGTTTGTACCGAGCATTTTATAGCTATGTTATATAATGTGTATAGCCTGTAGATGAGTGCGGAATGATTATGGCTTTTCTAGTTTTGTGGCTGACTCGTAAGACTTGTGGTAAGGCGAGTATGTGTGACTGTAGGGAACTTATGTACTGGGAGTTAGGTGAGTAAGAGTATGTACTTTGTTTTATCATGAGATTGTGATGTAGGTTCTTTCGGTTATCGATTATTTGTGTTGGTTGTGAGTAACCGATATATTTATATATTTATCATACTATTCTTCTTATTGTATTGTATTGTGCATTGGCAATGTCCCAGTATATTATGTAAATAGTGTATACCCGAAGGGATTATGGTTTTATTTATATTATTGAACCTGCTACAGGGGTCACCTACATGTTATGTTCTTGTTGTTGTTCTTGTGTACATAGGGTTAAGATTGCCCATCTTCTTAATGTTATGTTTTGTCACAAGCGATATTTTCTAGTATAATTGTGTAACCTCTTGTGTTTGTTAATATTGTGTTTATTTGCTATTGTACGTTCTGAGAGATTGTTTCAAAATGTGTTTATATACAATGTGTATCAACCCTAGTTTAAGGGTTTTTATGTTAAGCTATGTATTGTATTTTAAATAAAAAAAAAAAAAAATGACTATTTCTGTTGTGTCTGCTGCAGTATTTACACAACTTATTTCTGCTGTGTTCAAGCAGACTGTTTCTTCTGGCATAATGTGAGCTTTTTGCTGAGGCCAGTTATTTTCATTAGAGAGCCAGTTCGGTCCGTGGAGCCATAATTTATTATCCACAAATTTCTTGAGTGGGACACCACGTGACATGTCAGCTGGATTCTCTTGGGTAGAGACGTGAAGAAAGAGATAATCTCTCTGCATCTCTTTTATTTCTGCTACTCTGTTCTGTACATAGACCAACTTACTCTTATTATTTCTTAACCACTGGAGAACTGCCTCATTATCACTCCAGATCACGGTTTTCTCAATAGTGAGATGATCAAGTACTTTGTTGAGATAGACAGCTAATTTTGTACCTACATAGAGTGCTGTCAGTTCCAATTGTGGTACTGTTCTGACCTTCAAGGGTGCTTACCCTGGCCTTTGAAGTAATTAGTGTACTTCCTTCAGCATTAGTCATGTAAGCCACAGCGCCATAACCTTTGGTTAACGCATCACAGAACACATGTAATGTGTACTTGTTTCCCTCTTGACCTATTTGTCTGGGAAATTTAATTTGATGAAGTTGTTTAAACTCCTTGGATATTTCATCCCATGCTTGACTCATTTCTAGAGGCAAGTTCTCATCCCATCCAATTATGAGTTTCCATGGTGAGACGAGTCCTAGAGGATCAAAACATTGTGATACCTCTGACAGTAAACTACGTTTAGTGAGTGGACTGCATGATTTATTGTTTATCTTTTTGAGACTCAGAGTATCTTCCTGTGTGTTCCAATTAAGTCCCAGCATATTGTTGCAATCAGGAATTTCAGTTTCAGGGAAATCTTCTTTGATAAGTTCCCTTAATTGCTTTGAATTTGTATTCCACATCCTTAGAGGCATATTTGCTTCTTTCATCTCCTTGTTAGCTTCTCTGTATAAGGATTTCAAATCCTACTCTTTATTCACAGTACCTTGAAGATTGTCCATATAGAAACTTTTCTTTAAGACTTCTTTGATGGGACTTTCAGATTTCTTCAAATGTGTATTTAGAGTAGCTTCTAGTAAGAATGGAGAGGATGTTGCACCAAATAATACTGATTTGAAACGATAAGTTTTCACAGGACTTTGAGGATCATGTGGATTTTCAGGCCACAAGAATCGAGTATAATCTCTATCTATTTCTTGTAGTCCTACTCTTAAGAAAGCCTTGGAAATATCCGCCGTGTAGGCATATGGGTTTGTGCGAAATTTCATAAGCACGTCTCCAAGCTTCTCAGTTAGTGAGGGTCCGGTCATCAGACAGTCATTAAGACTTGCTACATCTTTATTTGCACGTGCGCTGCAATTATATACAACACGTAGTGGAGTGGTTTCAGAATCTTTTCTGACTCCATGGTGCGGGAGATAATGAGCTTCTGTCTTCAACTTATCTTCGACTATTTCCTCAATGAATTTATTGTCCAACTGTTCTTGTATGATATTATCATAAACAGTCAGTAACTCTGGATTCTTCCTGAGCTCATGTATTTGTGCTTTCATCTGTCCGAAAGCCATGCGATAATTGCTAGGCAGATGTGGTGGATTTAATTTCCATGGTAACCTAACCCAATACTGTCCATCTTTATATTTGACAGTGTCCAAATATTGGTTATAAGTCTGAGACTCTTGTGGGCTTGGTTTATTTACATCAATACCTATCGCATCTAAATCCCACAACTTATCAACTGGTTCATTCATTTCTTCCAGTAATGATAATTTTTGCTGTGGTACATGATCAGCGGTTATTCTCGTAACTAGTACATTTTCCACTGAATCAATATCAGCTTCTTTCCCACTTTGAGAGGGAATGGGACCACATATCATGTGGCCTCCTGCTGTTTTCAGCAAGTGAACATCATGTTTACTTACTATATTTTGCACAAAACAGTGATAATAATCACTTCCAATGATTAAATCAATTGGACTAATTGTGTCCGTCTGTATGTCAGGACAGGCTAACTTGACCTTAGCTGCTTTCAGTGCTGCAACTGTTTCTTTTAATCCCTGGATCTGCACAGACTTAGGCAAATCATCTACTACCACAGCTTCTACTGTCTTTTTCCTGTTTCCTAGACCAACAGTGATTCTGGCTAAGTCATATGTCTGTTTACCAGAATTGTGGAAAAAACCAGCTATATCTAACTGTATTTTGGCATAGGGTTGTTTATTCAGTTTCTGCAACACTGATCTTATGAAGGACCTTTGTGAGCCTTGATCAAATAGTGTTAGCACATTGGTTTTGTGTAATTTATTAGATAACTCAACTCGAGCTATCGGGAGAGCAGTTGCTTTAAACTTATCTCTCACATTTAATGCTGTTGCTTGTTGACTTCCTGATTCTGTGGAAGTCTGCTGCTGTTCAGCAAAAGTATTTGGGCATAATGCTGTATGATGCATACCCTTGCGTTTAAAACACTTCTTCAGTGAGCATTTTCCTCCCTTGTGTTCACCTAAACACTTGATGCATCTTTTCAGCTGATGAACACGTTGTTTACGTGCCTCCATTGATGTGTATTGAATACAATACTGTGTCCAATGTGTTCCATCACAAAGTACACATTTTGGAGTACGTTTATGTATGACAGTCTGTTTACTGTCTATTGTATTCACAGCTTGATAAATGCCTATATGGGATTTCCAATTATGTGGTTTAATGGGAGTAGGTATACTCTTTTTATACTGAGTTGAAGGTTTGTTATCCACTGGATTTGTGGATTTTTCATCTTGTCTCGTTGCTTGCATGCATGAAACTATTGTTTGTAAACCATTGCTAATTTCTTCACAAGTGAAATAGCGTTTATTGAACATAATATTTAATCGTTCAATAGTTTGTGGTGACAACTTATCTTGTACAATACCACTGATAAACCAATCACATTGTCTTAGGTCATATTTAGCACCTAGAGATATGAGACTATTGTCTAATGTGATTCTAAATGCCTGTAAGTCTGAATAACAATGTTTGGGTGGCTTCAAGCTTGATATTAAGACTGCATGTCTAACTCTAGCCTTGTCAGCATCGAAGTAATTGTCTGCTAAGACACGTAAGGCTATTTGATAATTACCTTTAACCACCAGAAATGACTTAATCAGTTCATAGGGTTCTCCCTTCACAAGACATTTAAGGTAATTGAACTTAGCAATCTCATCTATGTCAGTTCGTGAATTTACTCTGGATTGAAAACCACTAATGAATTCTTCATAATTATGACCTTGGAAAATAGGTAATGACAATGTAGGTAAGCTTGGTAATGGGACACTTGTTGTTACAGGTGTAACAGGTGGTTGCCCACTAGTTATAGTAGGTCTCTGTGACGGAGTTTTGCGGCAGAGAGCCTGTACTCCTGTCCACCTTAATTGTTGATCACTAAAAGTATCCAAAACATTTTTAATTTCATCCTCAGATGGATCTGATTCAAGAAATTTATTTTCATAATGTGTATAGTCTGAATTAATTATTTCCAGACGTTGTGTAAATAATTCAAACTTGACCTCAAGATCATCAAAATCTATGTTTGTATCTTGAGTTAATCCTAGACAGACTGAAATTAGATTTTCTAATTGTGTAATCTTAGTCTGTAAAGACTGAAACTGAGTTTTCAAACAAGCCATTTTAATGGTATACTGAAAATTCTAGCACCACACTTAGAGTGTTTATAAAACACTGTACTACTATAGACAGCTGAGTTTTTGTTATGCTTAAGTCAGCAATAATCGAGTCAGACACTACTGACCCACTAAGCTTAACCTCAGGGTCAATGACCATGAAGGGTACAGGGTACATGTGTCTGGTGTTTATGGCTTGTTTGCTGTGTCAGCCTGACCATGATGATTAATCGTAAATAACGATGTTATACACTTCATTCACTATACACTATAAATGTCACTGTATAACTGTAAATCACATGTGAATATTACTTACACATATATAAATTTCACTGTTAATATATATTTGAAAGCTTACACTTTATATATAAGTTCCTTTAATATAACAGGTAGATCTATAAGAAACAAACTTTAACACAATCTTGTCTCTTAATTTCTGTCTATAAACATTATAAACACTATGTGTATATATACACTCAGACAAACAACATCAGTTGGTGGTGTTGTCTTAATCAGCAATTTCTCGAGATTGGAGCAGTGGGTGCAGGATGTGGGTGAGTCACCCTGCTCCTGTTTTCTTTGGGTGTCCGCTGGGTGAGCGCCCGTTTTCTTTTGGGTGAACGCTGGGTGAGCGCCCGTTTTCTTTTGGCTGCCCATTCTCTGTGATTGAGTCTGGAGGGACTCATTTATACTGATTTAACTTGTAAAACACTAGTTTTACAGCTTTTTTCGAAGGACCTTGGCTCATAGGTTATTTGTACACTGTAGTACAACATATTTGGACCACAGAGTGGTCTTTATCCGGTTCGAGCACGACCAAATTCTGTTGAGAATTTTGGCCTTACCAGCTATGTGTATATATATAAATATAGGAAACACTTAGCTGATAAATGACAGCAAATCGTCTACACAGCCGCCCCTGCAGACGAGGTCTAGAAGCTGTCGAAACCATCACAACATTGGGCTGTCAAGAGATACAATTTGTAAGTATAAATTACCCCTAGGGGGTGTTATGTCAGCATATTTCATTCGATGATGGCTGACGAAATACCTACTTGTTTGGACTCAAAAGTCCACACCTTACTGCCGATTATAGGTTGATTACAAACTCCTTGTGACTCAAGAATTGTGCAATCCCCCGATCTACAAGAAATTCGTAACATACCTTGCTCTTTGTAACGTGAGCTATGGTGTTCTCAACACCTTCGACAGGTATCGGTGACTTGATAGAAGCTGAAGTGTCCTTGGATGTCCACGTCTTCCATTGTCTAGGAAACGCACACTGGTACACTATGTTCCACAAGATTTGTCTTTATTGTTCACAATGTATCACAAGAGAAGCTGATCACACTTCTCTTAAGTGTTTGTGTTAGAGACACTTTGTTCACACTAACGCACAGATCAGTATCCTGGCGTCAGTGTCACTCTCCATAGAGTCAAAGATAGTCTGGCCTCGCCACACCGCCCCAAGCCGTCACTGCCCTAGCACAAAAAAAAAAACGCTGACCTAGTACCTTGCATCCTTGTCACCTCCTCGATGAAGCAAAGCAGAATGTTTGTTTCTTGCTGTCTTAAGCATAGACAGCAATATTTTTACTATGGTAATAAAGTGGGAGCAGGATTTTCCTTAATTGTCCTGCTAAGTAAGAGATGTACTGTCTCTTTTAAAAATACACTTTGCAACACCACTGCAAGGAGCAGAGGTCACTTGACTAAGTGGCATAGCATCTGTGATCAATTACTCACTCTAGCAGTAAACAAGACGCTTGCCCCTTCTGAGGGCTTGGCCACTCAGGGCTGAAAGGGGCTGAAGGGGCTGAAAGGGCTGAAGGGGGCTGAATACCCCCCTCCTGGAGAAAATTTCTCCACAACCCCTGCAAATACAAATTGGTGAGTACAGTTAGTGAGTACACATCTACACACACACACACACACCTACACACACACACCTTAACACACATTTGCACAAGCACACACATGCACACTCCTACACACACACACACACACACACACACCTACACATCTACACACCTACACACAGTATTTGGTTCTTAAATCCAGAAGTCAGGGCCGGTAGGCAGGTGTGTCTATTAGACTAGTGCCACTAGAGAGAACAATAAATTGAAAAGGTTAGATTCTACTAGGAAAGAACTGTCTAGTAAATACAAATCTGGATACAATAACTTGACTCTGGTGTAGTCTACTAAGTCTCACAAACTTGTGTCTGGTGTAGTCTACTAGGCCTCACAAACACTACACAAGCGTGTGTAGTCTACTAGGCCTCACAAACACTACACAAGCGTGTGAGAACATAAGTTGTGTGTACACTCACATGTACATGAACCGCTGTAAAGGCTGCTCCCTGACACCTACACTCTCACCATCCTCTGCTACACATACTCCCCCGCACTATCCCACACTCCCTCTCACTGTCACACTCACTCATACACATACTCTCCCTCTCTCTCTTCCTCTCCCTCTTCATCTTCCTTCTCCTCCTCCTTTCTACTCCCCCTTTCACTCCCTACCCTTCTCCCCCTTACCTCTCCTTCACTTCCTCTTTCCCTCTCTCCCTGTAACCCTCTATCCTTCCCTCCATCTCTCTCCCACTCTGCCACTGTCTCCCCCTCCTACTCTTTATCCCTCTCCCACCTCCCTACTTCCCTCCCCCTCTCCCTCCCTACAACAAACACCTCCACACACACACACACACACACACACACACACACACACACACACACACACTTGGACTGCGAGAAAGCCTTTGATACAGTTACATAGTATAGTCCAGGTGGCCCAAAAACTACAACTCTCACTCTGGAAAAGGATCTTGGAGTGAGCATAATACAGACCACATCTCCTGAGGTGCATATCAACTAGATAATTGCTGCAGCATATGGTACGTCAGGCCCATATTGGAGTTGCGGCACCAGTTTGGAATCCACACCTAGTCAAGCACGTCAAGAAATTAGAGAAAGTGCAAAGGTTTGCAACAAGACTAGTTCCAGAGTAAGGGGAATGTCCTACGAAGAAAGGTTAAGGGAAATCGGCCTCACGACACTGGAGGAAAGGAAGGTTATGGGATATGAAAACAACTTACAAAATACTGCGAGGAATTGACTTGGTGTAGAGAGACAGGATGTTCCAGAGATGGAACTCAGAAACAAAGGGTCACAATCAGAAGCTGACGACTCAGATTAGTCAAAGGGATGTAAGGAAATATTTCTTTAGTCATGGAGATGTCGGGAAGTAGAACAGTCTGGCAAGTGACGTAGTGGAGGCACGAATCATACATAGTTTTAAGACGAAGTTTGATAAAGCCCGTGGAGCAGGGAGAAAAAGAACCTAGTAGCGATTAGTGAAGAGGTGGGGCCAGGAGCTATGAATTGACCCCTGCAACCACAAATAGGTGAGTACACACACATAAACACAAACATACACACACACACACCTCATGCATCAACATACTAGGGACACTACCAGAGAGAGAGGAGACGGTGAACCAGCACAACTGGACATATTCGCCTTGAGAAGTTCAGACATTGAGGACATCACATATGGCCCCTTTGGAGGTAGTGATCACATGGTCCCGAGCTTTGAGTACATAGAGTTGTAAGTGGAGAGAGAAGCAGGAACATTGGGGCGGGAGAACTTAAACTGCAAAAGAGAAGACTACACAAGCATCAGGAATTTCTTTCCTGAGGTTCAAGAGGAAAAAAGTCAAGGACCAGGTAATTAGGCTGAGGAAGGAAGGATGGGAGTTCACAGGAAAAGACCGAAAAGTATGTGAAGAGCTCAACATGAGATTTAAGGAAATATTTTCAGCAGAGACAAAGTACTTCGGGAAGACGGATTAATGGGGAACATCAACTGATGCTGAACTCAATACGTATAACCGAGGAGGAGGTGATGAGGCTAAGTGAACTAGATATCTCAAAGGTGGTGGGACCGGACATCTCTCCGTGGGTCCTTAGAAAGAGAGCAAAAGCGATGTGTGTGCCACTATCACCAATATTCAACACATGTATCGCAACAGGTCGACTACCTGAGGTGAGGAAGACAGTAAATATAGTCACAATTTTTAAGAGAGGAGACAGACACGCAGCATTAAATTACAGACCAGTGTCAGTGGCATGTATGTTATGCAAAGTCATGGTGAAGATTGGCAGAAGAGTGTTGGAGCACAAAGAAACAAATGAGCTTATAAACGACAACCAGCACCGTTTCACGGAAGGAAAATCCTGCTGCAACTGGAGCTTTACGACAAGGCGACAACTAAAACAAGAGAGGGGGTGGGTAGATTGCATTTTCTTGAACTGGAAGAAGACTTTCGACACAGTTGCAAAAGATCAGTGCAAAAGCCAGATGTTCAGGCAGGTATAACAGGAAAGGCACTGCAATGGATTAGATAATACCTAACAGAAAGGAACTATGATTTATGGTACTTGACGAGGTGTCAGAGTGGGTGAATGTGACACGTGAGGTTATACAGGGGTCGGTTCATGGACCGTGCTGTTTCCGATGTATGTGAAGGACATGATGGAAGGGATAAACTCAGAAGCATCCCTGCTTGGAGACGATGTGAAGCTAATGAGGAGAATTCATCTGGACGAGGTCCAGGCAGAACTACAGAGGGATCTGGACAGGCTGTAAGCCAGGTCCAGCAACGGGGAAGAGCAAAGAAGACAATAGAAAGAGTACAAGCTGGGGGAGGGGGGCAAAGACTGCAAACCTCACTCAAGAAAGAGGATTTTGGGGTATTATACCGATTATATCAGAATCTCGGAACATTTCCTCCTCACTCCTTCAGCTGTTGCCTTGCAACTTTGCATAGCTCGGTAAACAGAAGCAGAACAACCACAGTGAAAAAAATAGTGAAATTCCAAGCACTAAACATCGCGGTCACCTTACAACACCTGACTTTTTTATGATGATGTAGTAAGGTAATAAGTACCTGTTTAACACAGCTTATATATTCTACCCAAGCTTAAAGATTTTAATTTGTCTAAAGTATCGTAAATTCTTCCCACATTTTGTTAATTATAAATAAATCCCATTTGTATAATCCAAAAGCAAAATTCAAATCATTTTGAAAACTGTTTATCATGAAACTTAATTCTATTTCTCTCGACCAAGGACCTGCTAGATATAACTTATGAAAATCAATTGGATGATTAAAATCTCTCACATTAATAAACAAAACATTCGAATCTTGTCCACTTCTAATGTTATATTTATGTTGTTTTAATCTTAGTTCAAGACTTTTACCAGTTTGACCGTAATAATCTTTATCTCATATTTTACAAGGGATCTTATAGACAGCCATTAGCATTTTCGGGGGATTTTTTTATCAAAAGTTTTTTTGCTGTAACAAGATTTTTAAATACAACTTTGATATTAAAATTCCTAAGTAGAGAAGGTATGTCTAACAAGTTTTCATGGTAAGGTAGAACTAACATACCTGAAGGTGGATAAGGTTGGTTTTCCATTTCTGAAATGTAAATACTATTAGTTGAAATTTTAAAAGATTAATCAATTAAGTTTTTTGTGTATATAATTGGCTATTTCATAAACCTTCAAAATTTCTTCGTCTATGAACTCCGGACTGTAAATACGCAAAGCTCTCAAAAACATTGATATGAATACAGTAAGTTTAACTTTATCTTTATGTAAAGAATAATAGTACAAATAGGAACAGTTATTCGTTGGTTTTCTGTAATTTAATTTAAAATCATGGTTCTCTTTAATAATTAAAACATCAAAAAAAGGCAATGAGTTATTTGGTTAAAACTCAACAGTAAAATTTATGGAATGAGTTAGAATTTTTAATTCAACAAGAAATTCTTGTATGTTTATATTCTTAGGCTTAAGACATAAAATATCAACAACATATCTGTACCACTTAGGTCTACTGGGATTTTGTTAAGCAATATTGTTTCAAAATATTCGACATACAAATTACTGAGAACAAGTGAGGGAGGATTTCCCATTACCATACCAAACTTCTGAGTGTAAAGCTCGTTATTAAGCACAAACTTTCCATCAACAACATCAAGTTTCATAAGTTTTATGATGTTATGTACTGGCAATGGTAAATTGTATTTAACAAGTTCTTCAGAGAAGAAACTTAATAAATCATTAACTGGAACTTTCGTAAACAAGGAAGTAACATCAAAGTTAATCATGTTGAAATCATTAAATTAGTTACAGTGCTTAATTTATCCACGATATATATATCTATATTGTTTTTAACATTAGAGTTACAATTTTTTCCAACTATTGAGCTCAACATAATTACCAGGTATTTACATATTTTGTAGGAAACTGAACCCATGGAACTAATAACAAGTTTGGCTGGATTACCTGGTTTGTGTTTTTATTAATCCGTACAGATACTGTAATGATGAATTGGTAGTCATGAACTTTTAATTAACTCATCTTTGCCCTTCAGCAGTTGTTTTATTGTCTTATTAAAATTACTGTTAACAGACTGCGGGTTACTTGATTAGATACCAGTACATCTATTCGCTAATGCAAATATCTAGTCAATCAACCTTGTGGCAGCTCCTCAGTGTTTAATAGTATGAAGACAATGTCAAGAGGTTCCTTTGATGTTCAGACCAAACATCAAAATGCGGAAGAAATGTAACTTAAGTGTCTTTGACTTGGGAACGATTGTTGGTGCCAGACTGAGTGGTTTGAGTATCTCTGCGGCTGCTGATTTCCTGGGATTTTCTTTAATAACTTATTAGTGTTTAGAGAAAACCATGAGATAAAACACATTGAGACAGTGAGAAGCATTTCTGTGGTGGAAAACGCCTTGATAATGTGAAAGATCAGAGAAGAGAGACCAGACTAGATCAAGGTGACAGGAAAGTGAAAATAACTTTAATACCACGTATTACAACAGTCCTGAAGAACCTCTCTGAGCACACAACACGGCCAAGCTTGAAGATTATGGACAGCAACAGAAGACCACCGTAGGTTCCCCACATATTTGTTAAAAATAGGAAACTGAGGCTTCAGTGGGCACAGGCTCACCAAACGTGAACAGTTGAAGATTGGAAAAACGTCGTCTGGACTGACGAATCACGGTTTTTGTTGCGACATGTAGATGTTAGGGTCAGAATTAGGAGTAAACCTCTGGAACACACTGAAGTCATCCCGTGTGATGAAATATAACATAAAAGAGAAACCAAGAAGCTAATCTTTACTATCATGTATATGATATAGTTATTGATGTAACTAGAATAGGGTGCTATCTTATTGCTGTTGTATTAAACTTTGCTAAATAAACAAAAATATTCCTACCTCTACTACTTCTATCTTACTCATTCTATATACTTATTCTCTTTGTCTTCCTCCTTCCTTCCTTACTACGTCCACCACTTCTCATTCAACTTCTCTTTCCCTCCCCATACATGAAGTTCTTCCTCTCTACTCATGCGTCCCTTCCAGCTCTCGCTTACCACACTCCCTCTTCTTTCTCCCTCCTCTTACTTCCTCTACTTCTCTCCATTCGCTCACCAGTTCTCCTTCGTCTCTCCTCCTACAACATTTTGCTCTCTCCCTCCCCTCCCTCCCTCGCTCCCCCCCCTTCCTCCTTCCTTCCCTCCCTCCCTCCTTCCCTCCCTCCCTCCTTCCCACCCTCCCTCCTTCCCTCCCTCCTTCCTTCCCTCCCTCCCTCGCTCCCCCCTCCCTCCCTCCCTCCGTCAAGCTACAAACGCATTACGATCTATATTAACGTCGACAAGCCCCTCAAGCTCCATTAATATCAGTAATTAGAACAAGTTGGTGTCGGCCGAGAGTTTGAGAGGCAGGACACAGTTACTGATGTGTGTGTGTGTGTGTGTGTGTGTGTGTGTGTGTGTGTGTGTGTGTGTGTGTGTGTGTGTGTGTGTGTGTGTGTGTGTGTGTGTGTGTGTGTGTGTGTAAGTATTCTCCTATATGTGGTTACTGGGGCAGTCTCAGTTCCTATACCCGCCTCATCACTAGTCACTACTGGATTCTGTCTCTGTTGATTAGGAGAGCTAAATCGTACCTCTTCATGAAGCTATAAATATTGATAATATCCCTACCACTTCACTGTGTAGATCGTTCCACTTCCTGACTATTCTAAGACTGAAGAAATGATTCCTAACATCCCTGTGACTCATTTGTGTTTTGAACTTAGTGTTCCTGTTTCCTGTCTGTTGAGCACTCTGCTCCTATCCACCCTATCAATTTCTCGCATTATTTTGTACTTCATCATGTCACCCCTAGACCTTCTATCCTCTATTGTCATCAGTTCTTGTTCTTGTCCAGGCCAGAGCTTTGGTGAGATGGGTAAGGAAGAAGGATGGGAAAGGATAAAAATTTTGGAAAAGGGTGGGAGGGGGGAGAGAGGTAGGATATAAAAGGTAAGTGGCCCAACCACTTTGGTGTAATTTAAAAAGTGTACGTGAAATGATAAGATATTCTTTAAGAGGTATAAGACTAACCCATCAGAGTCACATAGATATAACAGATATATAAGTACATGACTCTGAATTGGTAGTAATTATACAAGTTGCAATCGCTTTTTTTTTTTTTTTTTTTTTTTTTTTTTTTTGCGATTGCACAACGGATATTTATGCGACAATGAAGGCAATAATTTTCTGGCCAGTTTATAGAATTACGTGACAATGGCTTCTTACAGGTGGTGTCCAGCCATAGTAAATAGAATAATTTTTACATTAGATTGTTATATAAGATGTCTCCCTAATTGGGGGCGATGATGTTCTCAGTATACATAGAAGGGTTCTGCTGGTACTCAATCTTCTTCATCAGGGAGGTTGCTCAATATCATGGGTCGATGGTAATCATCTTTATGTATAAAACGACGGACCCTCTGTGGGAGAGTCATTCTTTGAGTCCTGTGAGGAGTATTGATGATATAATCCGTCATCAGTATACTTCCATAAATTGGTTTCATTTCAAACCTATGCCATTTTTCCATTTTCTTACTTGTTTGAGAAGACAAAGGTGTACGCCAGACTATGGGTCTGACGTACACCATATACAATGTCGTCAATAACTCCTTGCTTAGAATTCTGAAAGGTCGCAGCTGTAATTAAGTTGATTTGCGCTTCAGGTGACATGATCAGTGTATATCAGTTACCATTTACCTAAGACAGTAAGACACTTGGCCAGTTTGGCGTGTGTTTGTGTGGGTACTCACCTGTATGTGGTTGCAGGGGTCGACTCAGAGCTCCGGGCCCCGCCTCTTCGCTAATCGTTACTAAGTCCACTTTCTCCTGGCTTCAAGATCCCTGTCATACCTCTTCTTAAAGTTATGTATGGTTTCCTTCTTTGCCACTTCACTCTCCAGATTGTTCCACTTCTTGACTACTCTAAGACTGAAGAAATAAATTCTAACATCCCTATTGCTCATCTGAGTTTTGTACTTCCAATTGTGTCCTCTTGTTCCTATTTCGCATCTTTAAAACATTCTGACCCTGTTCATTCTTTCAATGCCTCGCAGTATTTTATACGTCGTTATCATATCCATCTTCGTCCTCCTGTCCTCCAGTATCATCAGGTTGAGTTTCCATAACCTCTTCTGATAGGACATACCCTTTAGCTCCGTGGCTAGTATTCTTGCAAATCTCTGCTTTTTCTGCAATTTCTTGACGCGCTTGACCAGGTGTGTGTTCCTTACCTATGTTGCATGCTCATATATAGGCCTCACGTACACAGTTACAGTGTCGTGAATGACTCTTTCTTAGATGTCTAAATGCCATTCTTAGATTTGCAAAACACACATGTACTAAAGGTTTTTCAGCCTTTGCCTTCTTAGCCTGTACTGCGTCTGTACTGTTCTTTGCCCTTCCCCAAATTTCATAAATTTTCACTAGGTGGTGTTAAACTTCAGGAGTCACTGTCACAACAGTCGTGTAGTTTCTCCACAATAATATAAAGCCTTCCCTGGTTCACGTATTCTCCTCACTAGTTACACTTCGTGCGTGCGTGCGTGCGTGTGTGTGTGTGTGTGTGTGTGTGTGTGTGTGTGTGTGTGTGTGTATGTGTGTGTGTGACGACTCCACCTCCTTTGTCGGCGGTGGTGACGATAATATTTGGGTCATTAGCAAGGTCCTTCAGAGCATTGATATAACGCCTGGAAAGATTAGTAGAAGGCTCCCAAAAAACTGCGGTGAGAATGCCGAAGTTACTGTCACTGTCTGTGGTTTCTGGTGACTAAGTTCGGTTGATGGTATGGTTTCGTAGGTTAGTGGTAAATTTGAAACCCAGACTGAGCGCTTGTTTCTCGTAATCAGTTAAGGTGTGTGACGATAGGATTCAAGGATTCTCTTCCCATTTCCTTTCATCGACTGTTAGTACAGCGGTACTGAAGCTTGCGATTAAATTTAATCTTCTGTTGGAGGTTGGCTGTGGTGACTGTGCTGAGAATGTGCTCAGAAGTGTGGTGGTCAATCTAAAGATAGGCCCTCATATTCCTTGCAGTTTCAAAGGTTTCCTTAGCGATGTTAAAAAGTTCTTCGACACATTCAGTTAAGTAAGCTTGGGTAGCTGGACAGAAAGGGTGTTTGGATCTCAAATTTGCCACTAACCTACGAAACCAAACCATCAATTAAACTTAGTCACCAGAAACCGAAGACACAGTGACAGTAACTACCAGAAAGGTTATATACAGGGCATTCTCGCAGCTATATGTGAGCCACCTTCTACTAGTTTTCCCAGGTGTTATATGAATGCTCTGAAGGACCTTGCTAATGACCCAAATATTATCGTCACCACCGCCGACAAAGGAGGTGGAGTCGTCATACTTAACGCCAGTGATTACAACACCAAAATAATGGACCTTCTGAATGACCACTCCACATTCGAACCCGTCAACACACAACGGTGGGAGACACTCACCAAAGATTTCCTATACAAAACCAGACAAATACTGAAACGTACTAGTGAAGGGAAGAAACTTCTATACTTGATACCCAGCAACCCTAAACCAGCAATAACAAAAAAGGCACAATACCGTGACTGGAACGATACACAAAAAAAAAACGCACATAGAAGACTCATAAAAATAATATTCCTCTCAGACCAATCACATCAGGTATAGGCAGAGCACCACACAAACTAGCCGGAGTTCTTGCCAAACACCTTTCCTGCCTTCTGGGGTCCATCAGCCCCGCTCATCTTAAGTATTCAGGCGACCTTCTCAACCGCATCAGAAACCTCTCTATCGGAAACAAGAAACTAAGCAGTTTGGACGTGACTTCCCTCTTCACAAAAGTGCCTACCACTAAAGCCATCGACGTTCTACGACGTAAAGTCAATCAGGACCTTAATCTTCCTCTACCTCCCGGAGATTTTGTTAACCTGGTTGAACTTTGGGTTAATTTCAACAGTTTTTCTTTTTAATAACAGACTCTACAAGCAAACCTACGGCATGAGAATTGGGTCCCCCATCAGTGCCGTCTTAGCCAACTTGTACATGGAACACCTAGAGGCTGAACACTTCACCAGTATCATCCCTTCAAGCGTCACTTGGTTATGTTACGTGGACGACGTCCTCGTAATAACTCCCAAACCTTCTGATGTACAGAATCTTCAGGCAAGGCTCAACGCAGTTGAACCGGCGATTCAGTTTACACTAGAAGAAGAGTCCAATGACAAGCTACCTTTTTTAGACGTCCTCATTCACAAAGTAGATAGCCTAAGGTTTCAAGTTTACCGGAAACCTACAAATAAAAATGATCTCACACACTTCGATTCCAGTCAAGATACTAAGACCAAAAGAAGCATTATCTTTTTTTTCCTAAGAGCATAACGAATTTGTAGTCCTGAGTTTCTTGACCAGGAATGTACATACATTCACCAAACCTTCACTGGTTTACATTTTCCTTCCTTTTTCATCAAAGACTGCATGAAAAGAGCTCTTCAGATCATTAATTTTCCACGCACCAACACCACTCCTAACAAAGTTATAATTCTTCCCAACAGCCAGGTTGCATTGAACGTTTCTAAAATACTAGCACAAGCTAACACTAGAGTCGACATTGCATCCAGCACTTCAATAAAGGATCTAACCAGGGCAAAATCCATGCACTGTGAACCAGTCAACGCAGGAGTTTACACTATACCCTGTGGAGGCTGCGACAGGATTTATGTAGGTGAAACAGCAAGGAATCTCGAAACACGCCTCAATGAACACATTAATGCATGTATGAACGATAACATGAGCAACGCCTGCGTACAACACCGAAATTCCGCCAATCATCTCATGAAATTCAGGAACTCCCTATTAGTAATCAAAGAACCTAATTTCCGCAGACGCAAGTGCCTTGAATCAGCATTAATCACTGTTTCTAAGACAATTAAACAAAACAAAGGCAGCATCATCATCTTTGAGGTCTTAGCAAGAATCGTCCTGAAAACAGTAAACCGTCATCACATAGTCTCTCCTGCTAATATTAAACAAGCACATTCTTAAGTATTAAAAGAAAGTCTAGGACGAAGAAAAGAATAAAACAATCACTTAAAGTTGCTGGTTCATGGATACTTAATACCTTCAGGTTTCACTGACAGACCACGGAGGAACATCCGAAACGTAACGATAAAGTGAAATCCCCGTTGCTGAGAGTGGCTCTGTTGGTGAAGGGCAACATGTGTGGTCCCCGTCGCTAAGGGTCGCGCTGTTAGTGAAGGGTGACATCATCCACAAAAAGAGGGCAGGGTAAAAAAAATTCCAGATTAGAAACCGTAGTCGAGAGGATTCCAGTCCCATCCAATAGAAGTTGGCAACACACACTAATAAAAGAAAATGGCAACAGAATTTGAGCAAAACCGAGCGGGATTAAGTGATCGGATATCATACAACCAGAATCGGTTCAAATCTCTTGTCTCACGCTAACCGTCATGGCTTCCTCTCACACATACAAGCACACATATGTAAAAATATATATTTAACAACACGAACATGCACACACAGACACACAGACACACTCGACCCCTGCAACCACAACACACACACACACTCGACCCCTGCAACCACAACACCAACACACACACACACACACACACACACACACACTAAACTATAGACCTGTGTCATTGACGTGTATAGTATGCAAAATTATGGAGAAGATTATCAGGAGGAGAGTGGTGGAGCACCTGGAACGGAACAGGAGTATAAATGCCAACCAGCACGGATTCACGGAAGGCAAATCCTGTGTCACAAACCTTCTGGAGTTTTATGATAAAATAACAGAAGTAAGACAAGAGAGAGAGGGGTGGGTTGATTGCATCTTCTTGGACTGCAAGAAGGCCTTTGACACAGTTCCTCACAAGAGATTAGTGCAGAAGCTAGAGCATCAGGCGCATATAACAGGAAGGGCACTGCAATGGATCAGAGAATACCTGACAGGGAGGCAACAACGAGTCATGGTACGTAATGATGTATCACAGTGGGCACCTGTGACGAGCGGGGTCCCACAGGGGTCGGTCCTAGGACCAGTGCTATTTTTGGTATATGTGAACGACATGACGGAAGGGTTAGACTCAGAAGTGTCCCTGTTTGCAGATGATGTGAAGTTAATGAGGAGAATTAAATCTGATGAGGACCAGGCAGAACTTCAAAGAGACCTGGACAGACTGGACACCTGGTCCAGCAAATGGCTTCTCGAATTTAATCCTGCCAAATGCAAAGTCATGAAGATAGGGGAAGGGCACAGAAGACCACAGACAGAGTATAGGCTAGGTGGCCAAAGACTGCAAACCTCACTCAAGGAGAAAGATCTTGGGGTGAGTATAACACCGAGCATGTCTCCGGAAGCACACATCAATCAGATAACTGCTGCAGCATATGGGCGCCTGGCAAACCTGAGAACAGCATTCCGATACCTTAGTAAGGAATCATTCAAGACACTGTACACCGTGTATGTCAGGCCCATACTGGAGTATGCAGCACCTGTTTGGAACCCGCACTTGATAAAGCACGTCAAGAAACTAGAGACAGTACAAAGGTTTGCGACAAGGTTAGTTCCAGAGCTAAGGGGAATGTCCTATGAAGAAAGATTAAGGGAAATCGGCCTGACGACACTGGAGGACAGGAGGGTCAGGGGAGACATGATAACGACATATAAAATACTGCGTGGAATAGACAAGGTGGACAAAGACAGGATGTTCCAGGGAGGGGACACAGAAACAAGAGGCCACAATTGGAAGTTGAAGACACAAATGAGTCAGAGAGATAGTAGGAAGTATTTCTTCAGTCATAGAGTTGTAAGGCAGTGGAATAGCCTAGAAAATGACGTAGTGGAGGCAGGAACCATACACAGTTTTAAGACGAGGTTTGATAAAGCTCATGGAGCGGGGAGAGAGAGGGCCTAGTAGCAACCGGTGAAGAGGCGGGGCCAGGAGCTAGGACTCGACCCCTGCAACCACAAATAGGTGAGTACACACACACACACACACACACACACACACACACACATGACAAACAGCCAGCGCAAAAACTGACCGCACAAATCCCACTCTCTCTCTCTCTCTCTCTCTCTCTCAACCTCTCTACCTCTCCATCTTTCTCCCTCTCCTATCCCTCTCTCTTCCCTTCTTTCTCTCTCTCCCCATCTCGTTCTCTCTATCTCTCACCCCCTCTACCATTCACCATTCTACCTCCCTCTCTTTTCTTCTCTACCCTCCATTCACCTTCTATTCTCTCTACCTTTCTCTCTCTCTCTCTCTCTCTCTCTCTCTCTCTCTCTCTCTCTCTCTCTCTCTCTCTCTCTCTCTCTCTCTCTCTCTCTCTCTCTCACTCTCTCTGTATCTCTGTGTACCCCTCCCTACCCCTGGCTTACCCCTCACACCCCTCTAACCCTAGCCGTCTCCCTATCATCCTGTCTCTCTCCCTCTTTCTCTCCCCCCCTTTTCTATCTTTCTCTCCTCCCATCTCTCTTGTTCTCTATGTCCCTCTCCCCCTCCCTCCCCACCTTGCACCATCTTCCTTCCCTTCTCCTCCCCACTGGCTTCTCTCTTCTCCATCTCCTCCCATACCTCTTCCCTCACCCCCCCCCGCACCTTCCACCCATACATTTTCCTCCCCCCCCCCGGCTTCTCTCTCTTCCATCTCGTCCCTCACCTCTTCCCTCACCCCCCACCCACACACACTCTGAAGATACTTAAGCATGTTTCTGGGATAAAACATATTAACTCCTATTTGTGGTAAAAAAAAATGGGTAACCAAAGAGGGCGGAGACTCGGGGTCTGGGGGATGAACCAGGGAGAGAAGAACCTGGGAGGAAAGATTGGGAAGTGGAGCTCAAAAAAATGAAGGAGTGGGGACAGAAGCTAGCAGAGCTTGGCAAGAAAATGGAGGAGAGGATAGCTGAGGAAAGCAGGAAGTAGGGACTACAACTCTTAGCAGCAGAAGATAAGATAAAGTTCTTAGATGAGGAACTACAACACCTTAAACAGAAGAGAGAGACAAATGACCGTCCAGACATGACATCAGGAACTTCTACCTCAATCGCGACAGAGCACAAGGAGAAAGGATGATACAGAGAGGGTGCAAAGACGAAAGGAGGAATGAGCTGCATTGATGAAGATGAGAGGAACCTGGACTCGGGTGGAAGGGCAAACACACCTTGCAGAAACACCTGCAGAAGGTCTCCAACCACAACAACCCCAAAGCAACTGACCAATCTAAACCAAAACCCACATACTGTTCCTTCTGCCCCCACCCCCTATGTCACAAACCCCACCCCTACAACAGCCCCTTATGGGCACTCTGTCCCCTCCCCCCATCACAAACCCCACCCAAACTGCGACTACCCCAATGCAACTGTACAATCTAAGCCAAAACCCACACACTGTTCCCTCTCCCCCCACCCCCACATCACAAACCCCACCCCTAAAGCAGCTCCCCATGGGCACTCTGCCCTCACCCCCATCACAAACCCCACCCACACTGCACGCCCCCATAGGCCCCTTCCACGGCTCCCGCTCCCCCAACCCCAATATTTTCCCAGGACCACCATGATAGATAAGAAGTTGAAGGTGTGGTACACGAACCCAGATGTATTATCAAGTAAATATGAGAGGAGGCATGAAAGAATAAATGAGAAGTTCCCAGATATCATAGCAGTCACAGAAACGAAACTTCTGAGACAATAACAGATGCAATTTTCCCACTGGGATATCAGATCCTGAGGAAAGACAGAAGGAGCAGAGGGGGAGGAGGGGTTACACTACTCATTAAGAACCGTTGGAGTTTTGAGGAAATGGAAGGTGTGGGCGAGATTGGAGAAAGGGACTACATTGTAGCTACATTTCAGCCTGGGAAACATAAGGTAGCCATTGCAGTGATATATAACCCACCACAGAACTGCAGGAGGCCAAGAGAGAAATATGAAGAGAACAACAGAGCAATGGTAGACACACTGGCTGAGGTAGCATGAAGAGCTCAATCGTGCAGAGCAAAGTTACTGGTTATGGGGATTTCAACCATAGGGAGATCGACTGGGAAAACCTGGAGCCTCACAGAGGTCCTGACACATGGAGAGCCAAGATGATGGATGTGGTACTGGAAAACCTCATGCATCAACACGTCAGGGACACTTCGAGAGAGAGAGAGAGAGAGAGAGAGAGAGAGAGAGGGGAGGAGGAACCAGTAAGACTGGACGTTGTGTTCACTCTGAGCAGTTCAGACATTGAGGACATCACATATGAGAGGCTCCTTGGAGCTAGCGATCACGTGGTGCTGAGTTTTGATTACATAGTAGAGCTGCAAGTGGAGAGGGCAGCAGGAGTCGAGTGAGAAAAGCCAAACTACACAGGTATGAGGAACTTCTTGCAGGAGGTTCAGTGGGACAGAGAGCTGGTAGGAAAGGCAGTGAACGAAATGATGGAATATGTAACAACAAAATGTAAGGAGGCAGAGGAAAGGTTTGTTCCCAAGGGCAACAGAATCAACGGGAAGACCAAAGTGAGTCCTTGGCTTACCCGAAGGTGTAGGGAGGCAAAAACTAAGTGTAATAGAGAATGGAAGAGGTACAGAAGGCAAAGGACCCAGGAAAATAAGGTCAGTCGAAGAGCCAGAAGCGAGTATGCACAGATAAGGAGGGAGGCCCCGCGACAGTATGAAAACGACATAGCATCAAAAGTCAAGTCTGACCCGAAACTGCTGTATAGCAACATTAGGAGAAAGACAACAGTCAAAGACCAGGTGATCAGGCTGAGGAAGGAAGGTGGGGAGCTCACACGAAACAATCAAGAGGTATGTGAGGAGCTCAACAAGAGATTTAAGAAAGTATTCACTGTGGAGACAGGAAGGACTCTGGGAAGGCAGGACAGAGGGGGACACCAACAGGGAATACACCAACAAGTGCTGGATGACATACACACAACTGAGAAGGTGAAAAGGCTGCTGTGTGACCTTGATACCTCAAAGACAATGGGACCAGACAGCATCTTCCCGTGGGTCCTTAGAGAGGGAGCAGAAATGCTGTGTGTCCCATTAACCACAATCTTCAACACATCCCTTGAAACTGGACAACTACCTGAGGTATGGAAGATGGCAAATGTAGTTCCCATTTTTAAAAAAGGAGACAGAAAAAAGGCGCTAAACTACAGACCAGCATCACTGACGTGTATAGTATGCAAAGTCATGGAGAAGATTATCAGGAGGAGAGTGGTAGAGCACCTGGAATGGAACAAAAGTAAGACAACCACCATGGTTTCTTGGAAGGCAAATCCTGTGTCACAAACCTTCTGGAGTTTATGACAAAGTAACAGAAGTAAGAGACGAAAGAGAGAAGTGGGTTGATTGCATCTTCTTGGACTGCAGTTTCTCACAAGAGATTAGTGCAGAAACTAGAGGATCAAGCGTGTATAACGGGAAGGGCACTTCAATAGATCAGAGAATACCTGACAGGGAGGCAACAACGAGTCATGGTGCGCGATGAGGTATCACAGTTGGCACCTGTGATGAGCGGGGTCCCACAGGGGTCGGTCCTAGGACCAGTGCTATTTTTGGTATATGTGAATGACATAATGGAAGGGATAGACTAAGAGGTGTCCTTGTTCGCAGATGATGTGAAGTTAATGAGGAGAATTAAATCAGATGAGGATCAGGCACACCTTCAAAGAGACCTGGGCAGGCTGGACACGTGGTCCAACAACTGGCTTCTCCAATTCAACCCTGCCAAATGCAAAGTCATGAAGATTGGAGAAGGGCAAAGAAGATCGCGGACGGAGTATAGGCTAGGTGGCCAACGACTGCAAACCTCGCTCAAGGAGAAAGATCTTGGCGTGATTATAACACCGAACACGTCTCCGGAAGCACACATCAACCAGATAACTGCTGCAGCATATGGGCACCTGGCAAACCTGAGATTAGCATTCCGATGTCTAAGTAAGGAATCTTTCAAGACTTTGTACACCTTGTACGTCAGGCCCATACTGGAGTATGCAGCACCAGTTTGAAACCCGCACCGGGTCAAGCACGTTAAGAAATTAGAGAAAGTGCAAAAGTTTGCGACAAGGATAGTTCCAGAGCTAAGGGGAATGTCCTACGAAGAAAGGTTAAGGGAAATAGGCCTGACGACACTGGAGGACAGGAGGGATAGGGGAGACATGATAACGACATACAAAATACTGTATGGAATAGACAAGGTGGACAGAGACAAGATGATCCAGAGAGGGGACACAGAAACAAGGGGTCACTCTTGGAAGCTGAAGACTCAAATGAGTCACAGGGATGTTAGGAAGCATTTCTTCAGTTACAGAGTGGTCAGGAAGTGGAACAGTCTGGCGAGCGATGTAGTGGAGGCAGGTACCATACATAGCTTCATGACGAGATATGATAAAGCTCATGGAGCAGGGAGAGAGAGGACCTAGTAGCGTTCAGTGAAGAGTTGGGGCCAGGAGCTGAGTCTCGACCCCTGCAACTTCAATTAGGTGAGAACACACACACACACACACACAAATCTACTGGAGCCCTATGACATGGTGACAGCAGTAAGACAAGAGAGAGAGGGATGGGTGGATTGCATATTCTTGGACTGCAGGAAGGCGTTTGACACAGTTCCACACAAGAGATTAGTGCAAAAACTGGAGGACCAGGCAGGGATAACAGGGAAGGCACTACAATGTCAGGAAGACAGCAGCGAGTCATGGTACGTGGCGAGGTGTCAGAGTGGGCACCTGTGACCAGCGGGGTCCCACAGGGGTCAGTCCTAGGACCAGTGCTGTTTCTGGTATTTGTGAACGACATGACGGAAGGAATAGACTCCGAAGTGTCCCTGTTTGCAGATGACGTGAAGTTGATGAGAAGAATTCATTCGATCGAAGACCAGGCAGAACTACAAAGGGATCTGGACAGGCTGCAGACTTGGTCCAGCAATTGGCTCCTGGTGTTCAACCCCACCAAGTGCAAAGCGATGAAGATTGGGGAAGGGCAAAGAAGACTGCAGACGGAGTACAGTCTTGGGGGCCAGAGACTACAAACCTCACTCAAGGGAAAAAGATCTTGGGGTGAGTATAACACCAGGCACATCTCCTGAAGCGCACATCAACCAAATAACTGCTGCAGCATATGGGCGCCTAGCAAACCGTGTACGTTAGGCCCATATTGGAGTATGCGGCACCAGTTTGGAACCCACACCTAGCCAAGCACGTAAAGAAACTAGAGAAAGTTCAAAGGTCTGCAACAAGACTAGTTCCAGAGCTAAGAGGTATGTCCTACGAGGAGAGGTTAAGGGAAATCAACCTGATGACACTGGAGGACAAGGGAGATATGGGGGACATGATAACGACATACAAAATACTGAGAGGAATTGACAAGGTGGACAAAGACAGGATGTTCCAGAGATGGGACACAGCAACAAGAGGACACAGTTGGTAGTTGAAGACACAGATCAATCACAGGGATGTTAGGAAGTATTTCTTCAGCCACAGAGTAGTCAGGAAGTGGAATAGTTTGGGAAGCGATGTAGTGGAGGCAGGATCCACACATAGCTTTAAGCAGAGGTATGATAAAGCTCAAGGTTCAGGGAGAGTGACCTAGTAGCGACCAGTGAAGAGGCGGGTCCAGGAGCTTGGAATCGACCCCTGCAACCTCAACTAGGTGAGTACACACACACACACACACAGTTAAACACATTCACACAGCAAAGGAGGAATATTGCAAGCTGATACACAGCTGAAAGGAGAGAAACAGTGAAGGTCAAGGTAGTGTTTACTAGAAGTAATGATCAAAGGCAAGGGAATGTGATCATAGGGAAACAGGCCCTTGTAACCAGGGCAAAGATATTAATGATGATAATGATTACGATGATCGTAATGATGACATCGTTGATTCCCGGTGTGGGTAGAAACTTTGGGCTTGTTTCTTTACACCGGTTGTCTATGATCACCCATCAGTAAAATGGGTACCTGGGTGTAAGTGGACTGGTGTGGGTCACATCCTGGGACAAAACTTACCTAATTTGCCTGAAATGATCTATATAACAAGGGGTTTTCTATTTAGCAGTATGTCATTGGTGTCAGCTAGGCCTGTATACCATGTACGTGTACTTGTAGAAATAAATATTATTATTATTATTATTATTATGGTTAAATACAACTTTAGTAAATGAGCCATTAAGAGGTGGTCAGCCAGGAAACTAATTAGATATTATGCTGAAATATTTTGCTTCAGCAGACACAAGACCGTTAATGTTTACGGAGATTTGTTCACTGTGTACTCGAGTGAACCAGATTTTGGGTGAAAGACTGAAGCTTTAAAGCCAGATTACAATCTGACTTCAGCAGTCAATGTAAAACATAAATTAAAGCATAATTGCAGCCTTTATGATTGACTTGGTAGTTAAGTGACTGATTTTTTTGATGGTTTAGTGGATAAGTGGTTTGTAATCCCAGATTGCCAAGTTTATCAAATCTCCTTTTGTACTGTGGTAGTGTAGCAGTGATAAGTAGTAATCTGGTGGTGGTAAGTGTGTTGTACTGTAGTATGGAAAATTGTTTAGTGTTGATAAGTATTGTAGTGGTGATGTGTTGTATTTGTCTTCGTGTTGTGTTGTGTTAATTTAGTAGTGTTATATATTGTATTGTGATAGAGAAGTAGTGAAAAGTGTGTTGTGTTGTAGTAGTTTAGTGGTGAGAAGTATTCTGTGGCGATGTAGAGGTGATAAATGGGCTTTGTTGTGGCAATATAGTGGTGATATGTGAAATATTTTGTGGCAGTGCAGTGGTGATAAGTGTTTTTTGTTGATTTAAGATAATGTCGTTAACTTATTAATTCAAGTTGTGTCTTGGTTACTATTTTCAAACGGGATTTATATATCTTTGAATTACGCTGATTTTTCCATTTGCACACTACATTTTTTTTATTAACACATCAGCCGTTTCCCACCAAGGCAGGGTGGCCCGAAAAAGAAAAAAACTTTCATCATTCACTCCATCACTGTCTTGCCAGACGCATGCTTACACTACAGTTATAAAACTGCAACATTAATACCCGTCCTTCATTCACATCCTCCCTAATTGTGCTCAATTACACAGAGTGAAAATTTGGTGCCTTGAACCTATGTTCGTATGAATTGTTTTTTTGCTACAAATCATTATTCATCATTCTCAGTAAGTTCATTATTCATCATTCTCAGTAAGTTCATTATTCATCATTCTCAGTAAGTTGCTTCAGCACATTCATGGCCAGTGTTTAATATAGAGTTCTGAACTAAATAGCGTAATTTAAATGAAGATTTTCTAATGCTGAATATATAATTAAAGAATAACTTCTTAACTTCTACTACATCAAATTTATAGTATATAAACGCCAGGTGCCTTGCTTCTCCTTCAGAATCTCCACGACTACGGTGCTCCTCGCACCTACTCCTAGGTTGAGGGACTGATTACCTCATCTTCTGTATATAGTTCTGTCTTCAAGTTATGTCCTGGAATTTGTATTGATAAATCCACTGGATGGCGAAACGTCTACAATAAAGATACCCAGATGTTGCACATGTCTTAATTTCACCTTTTGCTGTTGGAGGATATAGTCCTAGTCTAAGTCGTTCCTGTTGCTGGCATTTCGGTGTTCTTTTAGGCTGACCGAAAGATTTCTTCCTTTTTCCTTACATATTTCTTGGGAGAATATTTGCAGGGAATGGTATAGACGCTAGCTGTGGAAGTTTGAGGTGTGGGACTACGTTTCGTAGCGAGGTCTTTGATACAAGATATATTTATGATGGGAAACGTTGATATTGCTTCTAGCAAGTACCTGGAGGGTATTCTTGGCAATATCACCAAGTGGGACCACTATAAACTGCTCAGAGAGCTCTTCTACGGGGGTTTTATTGAAGATAGCTTGTTGTTAGGTAAGACACATATGCAACAGTTAGATATCTTCAAAGATGCCTAACAGTTGCATGTGTGTCTTACCTAACAACCTGTCGGTATTTTATACCATTTTAAGACAGCTTGTGCCTGGAATCGGCAATCTCGGATGAAGATGGAAACTGAAGGCGTGTGTAGGTACATTCCTCTTCAAGATAACTAAGCCTGGGGATTCGAAGAGCTCTCAAGGAGACAGTAAGGGTACCTCTTATAGTGTGGGCGTCACGGTTTGAATAGAAGTGTGTAGGATTTCTGTACATCTTGAAGAGAAGGTTGTCGCTGTCGGGAGATCGCCTGCAAATCCCCCGTGTTATGGAAAAAGACGTTTATGTACAGTTCAGGACATTTATTAAAGGAAACGCTTTGCCACGAGTGGTCCTTCAGTCCTAATAGAGAGATAACTAAGGAAACGAGTAAATGGAGTGGGAGGAGTCAAATGAAGTGTCGCGTGGGTGGTAATGGTGGTAGAAGTAGTAGTAGTATTAGTAGTAGTAGTAGTAGTAGTAGTAGTGGTGGTGGTGGTGGTGGTAGTAGTAGTAGTAGTAATGGTAGTAGTGATGGTGGTAGTGATGGTGGTAGTGGTGGTGGTAGTGATGGTGGTGGTGGTGGTGGTGGTGGTAGTAGTAGTAGTAGTAGTAGTAGTAGTAATAGTAGTAGTAGTAGTAGTAGTAGTAGTAGTAGTTGTAGTAGTGGTTGTGGTAGTAATTGTGGTGAGACAGGTTGAGTTTGAGAAGAACCTGTCTACATCATATTACACGTTTCCTTTAAACAGGATGGGTCTTACACAGATGATTGCAAGGAAATGAGTGAGCTACTCATGTCCCAACATGACTCGGTTTTTAGCGTGCCACTTACCAGACAGAGTCGAAGACCTAAATGATTTTTTGACGAGAGAGAAACAAAGTTTGGTAGATACACACCTATCTGATATTATCCTGACGCCAAATGACTTCGAAAAGGGGATAAATATAATGCCCATGCACTCTGCCCCGGGCCCAGACACATGGAACTCCGTGCTCATCTAAAACTGCAAGAAGCCCCTATCACGTGCTCTTAACATCCTATGGAGAGGGAGCATGGACACTGGAGTTGATCCACTCCACAAAGGTGGGGGGAAGGTCAGTAAAGCAATAACAAAAAACTACGAACTGATAGCGCTAACGTCCCAAATCCTTGAGGTTACCTGGAGGTTTTTCCTGGGATCAACGCCCTCGCGGCCCGGTCCATGACCAGGCCTCCCGATGGATCAGGGCCTGATCATTAAAATCATTAAAATCTTTGAAAGATTCTAAGAAGCAAGATCACCGCCCATCTAGATACCCATCAGTTACACAACCCAGGGCAACATGGGTTTAGAGCAGGTCGCTCCTGTCTGTACTAACTACTGGACCACTACAACAAGGTCCTGGAGGCTCTAGATGACAAACAGAATGCAGATGTAATATACACAGACTTTGCAAAAGCCTTTCACAAGTGTGACCATGGTGTAACAGAGCACAAAATGCCTGATTAAGGAATAACAGGAAAAGTTGGGAGATGGATCTATAATTTCCTAACAACTACAACACAACGAATAGTAGTCAACAGAGTTAAGTCTGAGGCGGCTACGGTGAAAAACTCTGTTCCACAAGGCATAGTACTCGTTTCCATCTTGTTCCTCATCCTCATATCGGACATAGACAGGGATATAAGCCAGCACAGTGTCTTCCTTTTTCAGATGAAACCCGAATTCGCATGACAGTGTCCTCCACTGAAGACACTGTCAGGCGGACATCAACCAAATCTTTAAATGGGCTGCAGAAAACAATATGAAGTTCATTGATGGGAAATATCAATTATTCCGATATGGAAAACGTGAGGAAATTAAACTTTCATCGGAGTATAAAACAAATTCCAACCACACAATAGAGCGAAAAACTAACGTCAAAGTCCTGGGAGTGATCATGTCAGAGGATCTCACTTTCAAGGACCATAACATTGTATCAAGCGCATCTGCTAGAAAAATGACAGGATGGATAATGAGAACCTTCAAAACTAGGGATGCCAAGCCCATGATGGCACTCTTCAGGTCGCTTGTTCTGTCTAGGCTGGAATATTGCTGCACACTAACAGCACCCTTCAAGGCAGGTAAAACTGCTGACCTAGAAAATGTACAGAAAACCTTCAAGGCACACATAACTGCGATAGAGCACCTCAGTTACTGGGAACGCTTAAAATTCGTCAACCTTTACTTCCTAAAATGCAGGCGGGAGAGATACATATTTATATACACCTGGAAAAATCCTAGAGGGATTAGTACCGAACTTGCACACGAAAATAACTCTCTATGAAAGCAAAAGACTCGGCAGACGATGCAACATCCCCCCAATGAAAAGCAGGGTTGCGACTAGCATGAGAAGAGACAACACAGTAAGTTTCAGGGGCCCAAGACTATTCAACTGCCTCCCATCATGCATAAGAGGAATTACCAATAGACCCTTGTCTGTCTTCAAGCAAGCAGTGAACAGGCCTCTAAAGTCAGTACCTGACCAGCCGGGCTAGCAGTAACAGCCTGGTTGATCAGGCCCTGGTCCACCATGAGGCCTGGTCACAGACCGGGCCGCGGGGGCGTTGACCCCCAGAACTCTCTCCAGGTATACTCCAGGTAATAAATGTCCTGAACTGTACATAAGCATTTTTTTTCCACATCTTATTTCTATCACCATAACCATATCATTACTCAAATCTCCCATGGAATAGTCCTCTAGGTAGTTCACAGTGCTCTCAGGTGGTGTTGTTGCCAAGAATACTCGCCAGACGTTGATATTGCTAGAAGCAATATCAACTTTTCCACCGTAAACACATTCTCTATCAAAGATCTCAGTACGAAACGTAGTCCCTCTAACTTCCACAGCTAGCGTCTACACCATTCCATGTGAATATTCTCCCAAGAAATATGTAGGAAAAACGGGAAAAAAATCTTTTGGTCCACTTGAACGAATACCGAAACGCCAGCATAAGAGACAACTTAAAGTACGCCGGTGTCTAGCTGTGTTCTCTTCGGGAACTCTACAAGATATCTGATGAATTGGAATGAGGCACAACTCGTCCTCACAGAAGATCATTTTGGACGCCGATGCCTAGAAACCTCTCGAATCGCAGTCAGCCACACCATAGATCAATATAGGAAGCTACAAAATTTCAAAAACATTGGGATACATGAAATTCAACCAGGCAAAGCTCCACCTACTTAAAAATACATGAACCACAGTACTTCATTACCTAAATTATCTCATCATATATGTAATTTTTCAGGTTACTATGTGTCAAACCAAACTCTCAGCCGACATACATAAACTGTTATTTAATTCTTTGTGTTATAATTGATCAATGTCGCAGTACCCAAACTTTCTTTAATAAATATGCCTAGTGTTTGGTCACGTCTTTGTAAACCAATTACGACTATTATTGCTGCTACAATTGTTGTTACTACTGCTACTACTCCCGTTCTGTCAGAATCATCTCTCGTCTTCCTCTCGTATGTATTATAGTTACATTCCCTTCGTGTTTCTCAATGTAACTTGTTAATGTCCCAAGTCGGACTGAAACATTGTCTTAAGTTTCAATCTCCTAAGTGTGGGTTATCTGTGTATTGTTCCAGCCACGGAACAATAAGGCGATTAAATATGGAGACAACAGAAGCAGTTGAGAGGTAAAGGTTATGTGGTCATTTTTTTACACAGGGTTTGACAAGGTTAGGTTAAGGATTCCTAGCTTTATTGACAAGCTAAGAGCTGTTACCTACACCAGCTCATTTGAAAACAATTTTATTGTTATGAAACATACTAGTAAGGAACAGGATGAAGTTGGAGCCATCTGTGGGCCAGCATTTTCATCTGATCAACTATCTCGTTGACATCATAATGCTGTGCGAATGTGTTCCATACTCGAGTCATCCTGGGGATAAATGATCTTAGACGAAGTGATGTTCTGGAGAAGGGTATAGCCAGAGTGAAGCTGCTGCTTTCTGCCCGTTTTGTGGTATAGAAACTTGCTTCACGCTGTCCTCGAAGTGGATCCAAGTGTGGTACTTTGACAATTTTGGCCTTGTACATAACAGTAAGGCCACCCACATCCCTCCTGTTTTGAAGGCTCTACTGGAATGACAGATCTATCCAGGATTGGTGCAGGCGAGAGATGAGACGTCTTGCTTTGTTCTCTACTCTATCAAGCAGTCGCAGATGAGAAGGGGGGCAGGCAAACCAAGAAAGTGGAGCATACTCAAGGTGTAAGCGTACTTATGCCTCGTACAAAATCTTGCAACCCCTACTGTCAAGCAGATGCGAGATACGTCGAAGTGCTGTAAGCTTCCTGGCTGACTTACAACGTGGTTTTTCATGGTCAGTTTGGAGTCAAATTTCACATAGGATATCAACTTCTTCCCCAGGTGCCAACACCCTCCTATTCATGCTTACTATTGCACCGGGATTACCATCATAGTGCCTAGAGATCATCATTTGTGCTTTCTCAGGTGCAAATGTTACTTGCCATCTATTTCTCCAAGCTGGTGATTGATGTAGCTTAGAGCAGCTGGCATTTCTTCTTTTGGATAAGTGAATGTCAGTGTACAGTTGTCTGCATATGCATGGGATTCTGGGATGAGATGAGAGTCATTGAATTAAACATTCCATAGCACTGGTCCGAGAACGCTTCCTTGTGGAACACTTGCCCCAGTAGGATGTCGTGCTGATCCTTTTCCATTGAGAACTACCCTTAGATATCTACCATGAAAGTAATCACTGAGGAGACATAGTGTAGAGTCTGCAATTCCCAGAGCTTGCAGTTTTGCTAAGAGGCCCTGGTGCCACACCAGGTCGAAAGCACCAGCAATGTCCAGTGCCACCACACAGCTGACTTTGGATTCATCCAGTGACTGTTGCCACTTAGTGGAGAGGTTTAACAACAGGTCAGCAGCAGATTATTATAATCAAGGGGGAAGCGCTAAACCCGGAGGATTATACAGAGCCTGGGGGGGATGTGGAAGGCATTCAGGCTTCGGGGAACTGGAGCACAGATCCAATTCCCTAAATCAAGAGCCCCTCACCAACATCAAGGAACCTTCCTTGAGGGGATCAGCAGCAGAGTAACCTTTCCTGAAGCCATATTGACGATCACAAAGTAGTGAGTGATAGTCATAAAACTCTTATCATTTGTCTTGAGATCATTGTCTCAAGGAGCTTGCCAGTGATTGACAGGAGTGACACTGGTCTGTAGTTGCTGATTTCTGCTCTGCTCTTTTTTTTGTGAACAGGGAGTACATTTGCCTCTTTCTATAGAGAGGGTCATTTACACTGTACTAGGCAGTGCTGAAAGATGCGAGTTAGAGGTGCTGCTAGCTGGTCTGCACATCTTCTCAACAATCTTGAGCTCAACTAGTCTGGGCCCACAGCCTTTTACACCTATTACGAATAGGAGCTTGTTTTTTAAAAAGTTATTGTTTATCCCGGGTTACATTGCTTTCTCCTCAACAAGGGGAGGAGTCTCCTTTTTTCCTAATACTATTAATAAACCAATTTCCTTGATATCTCAATTTCATCAATCTTCAAAAACTAGTGGTGAATCAAGACAAGGTCATCGCTATTATGTTAGTTTTAATTAACAAACTTCATCTAGAATATACGAGTAAGAGTACATTCACGTTTAAATATTTTGGGCCCGTTAAATCATAAGCAATTCTAATGCTTAAATATATGACATTGATAATCTCTGTCTATACAATAGAAATCACTATATACAGCTCAGGTGGGGTGCCACTTTCTCAATATCTGAGAAGACTCCAATTCCCGGCAAGTCTTTGCCTAGGAAATATATATGTATATGCAAACACAGTAAGCCAATTTTTGAAACGATGAGTTGGACCGGCTTCTCCAAACACAGGGTAGGCCAGGCAGAGTCTATGTAAAGTAGACCTGTCCTCAGAGCTTGCCGGTGAGTCACTGCTGGGGACAAGCCTCGTGAATGGTAACCTCGGGAGACCAGAAGCCGCCAAATTATGACGTCACTTAACCCAACTCTCATACTAGGTTGAGCTTCCGTAATTAACCGTATCAAAATGATGAAGGATGAATACGATAATACTACGACGATCCAGCGGCTTCGATTTAGCTATTACCGAAGCAGCTAGCGAGGTAGTATTATGTAGATGAAAAAGAAAAGAAAAATTACGATACATCGTAACACTGCCTTATTGTCACCACTGACAGTTTTGACACAGTTCTTGCAGCTAGCCAAGGAGGGTCCCTTACTGGATCAGGAACTTGCATTTTGGTAGCAAAGTGTACGGCAAAGAGGTCCGCTTTCTCTTGACTACTAGTAGAGGTGGTCCCATCCTGTCGATTTAGAGGTCTATTGGTTTATCAGCCTTGAAGAACTAGTTTTAAGGTGGTCAGTCCCTCAGCTATAAGACGTGATCAGCTTTATAGTGTCACTGTTCAAGAATATATAGCTGATCACTTATTACTGAGTAACTGAACACGTCAAAATTACTTCTACAATCCTCTTGATCCGAGGATCTCATCTTCACTTCCCCTGCTTCTGATGTCTCCATATTTGATCACCTGTGAATTCGTCAGCAGAAGCCCACTGTCCGAGTGAAACGTTTTGGAAATAAAAATACCTTACTGCTGTACATGACTTCCTCATCTACTTGTCGATGTCATACACTATTATTATAATGAAGCAACAGCGATTCTGATGATGAGATTCAAGATGCTATAACAGGGTTTGAATAACTTAATAGTTTGATTTAATAAATGTTAATAGGAAGTTGTAGCCAGAATTCCCAACAACAGAACGTCACATACAACTGCCTCAGTATCCTTTTCCAGTTCACAAAACAGAAGCATCCAAAAGCAAACATGTTAGTATTCATGTTACCACA
The DNA here is from genome assembly GCF_038502225.1 of Cherax quadricarinatus. NCBI lineage: Eukaryota > Metazoa > Arthropoda > Malacostraca > Decapoda > Parastacidae > Cherax > Cherax quadricarinatus. The sequence goes on along the minus strand of NC_091354.1, from coordinate 23,476,740 downwards.
AACGAAGAGAAATATGCAGATATATGGCAATAACATTACTGATTAAGGAGGGATATCCACCGAAGATAATTTCTTTCATTAGGTGGAGAGATAATACTATAGTTTTTTCTTCTCTGGCAAATCTTCAGGAGAGGAAGATTGTTCAGCACTGGAGGGAACATCGTCTCTCCTCACTGATTATTATTATTATTATTATTATTATTATTAAAGATTCGCCGGTATTCTCCCGGCCCGGCCTTGGCTCCCTCCTTAGGGAGTGTCTGAGACCTAAGTCTCCCATGGGAGGAGGCACAAGTACCTCCTCATCTTTGGGACCAACTGTCCCCAGGCCTAGCAACAAGCTAGGCCTCTCTGGTCTGCCATCCCCGCCACAAGGAGGCAAATGGGAATGACAGTCTTATGAGCTAAAGGCTCGGACTCAGGCACCTACCCTACCCTAGAAGGGTTGGGCATGGTGTCGATGTCCTCACTGACAAGATCGGGAGTGTTAATGTGTCTTAGTCTGACAATTTTTTATTTGCGCTAATAATGTATGTGCATTATTTTTTATTTTTGGTATTAGAATAATGAGTTTTTGTCTATTTTAATGAGTTTCTTTAAAGACAAAAAAATATTTACCTGAATAATGGAAATTTGTCTTAATTAAAATAAACGATGGAGAGACGTAGTTGTTTACGTTCTGAGCTACAAACCTTTGTTTATCAATTTCCAATTATTAAAATCATGTACATTTTTAAACTTATTAATTCTTAAAGTTTTAAATAAGCAGTATTACGAGATTGATATTCTAATTTTATAACTAATGAAACAGAAAATTATTCACTATTATTATCGCAATTAATTACTGATTACGTCTTCAGCAGATTACTAAACGTGCAGATAGATCATGACATTTAAATCTTTGTTTCAGTTTGTAAGTTTGACGCGAGTGGTTGTAATTAGTAATGATCAACTTTGGCATAGTTATCGTAACACAACAAACAGCAATGAAAACACATCACGATTTGTGTTGGCATGAAACTAAGTATCAGGATCGGCAAAATTATGGCAACCCTTCCCTTAACTCTTGTAGTTGATTGTCATTTAACTTCCACCTATTCTTTAGTTACAAAAACCTAATATACATTTAACCTATAACTAGTGCTTGAGCTACAGACACCATCCCACTCTCCTTGCATTTCACTGTTCTCTAACCTAAGCTATAAATACAGTCATACCATGGGCGGGGTTAGAACCCGCGATCAGAGAGTCATAAAACTTCAGACCGACGCGTTAGCAAACATTTCATTCCAACACCTCCTAATTATCACAACATTAAACTGTCATATACAGCAGGTACCCCAAACTCTTCCATTATATCCTGCAACAGTCACTCCCTCGGCTTAATCGCCTTCTCTAAACATTCAGTTCAATTGTTTTTCTCATTAACTTTATTATTATACTTCTTTGTCTCTCTTTGGTTAATCACTTAACTCAGCAGTAGATTACTAAGGAGCTAAATAAGCTATTTTTTTTTTTTATCGACACCATGCCTAACCCTAGAATTCTAGGGTAGGGTAGGTGCCTGAGCCCGAGCCTTTAGCTCAAAAGACTGTCATTCCCATTTGTCCCCTTGGGGCGGGGATGGCAGACCAGAGAGGCCTAGCTTGTGGCTAGGCCTGGGGACAGTTGGTTCCAAAGATGAGGAGGTACTTGTGCCTCCTCCCATGGGAGACTTAGGTCTCAGACACTCCCTAAAGAGGGAGCCAAGGCCGGGCCACCACTTGGAAAAGGCCCGGGCCGGGAGAATACCGGCTAATCTTTAACTAACTGTTTTTTTTATTTATAATCAGGATTAAGGGACCTTCATAATGTTCAGTAAGCTACTTCAAATTGCTTAACCATTAGGATAACAGTTACTGAATAAAGCCTATCGTTGGGACCAACCGTCTAGTTAATGCTATCAATTGATGAGTAACATGTGCAACAGTATGTTGCATATGTGTCTTATTCATCAACCTGTCGGTACTTTATGCCATTTTCAATAATTCTGCTTACAGAATCTCTTTTCCCCGGATTATTCTAAAGGCTTGAAAAAATGCTGTACTGAATAAATGTTAATTGAATTATGTTTATATTTCCCTCTAGAATCTTTATTATCAACTTTAAACACTATCCTTCCCTTCTCAAGTTTCTTTAATGTGAGAGTTGCACTTCAGGTTATGTTTGCTGGTCAGTGTGAGAGAATTATCCTCGGGTTAAACCGGGTTTACTCGCACTAATAAAAACCGTCCTGAATATTTTTGTTTATTTCAGTTAGACAAGTGAATGATTGGTCACAGAAAATGTATTAAATATTTCTCTTCATCTTTCTCTGGCTCTCAGAGCCAGAAATAAACCATGGAGTCTGATATATCGAGTGTCAGAGCTCTCAGAGCCAGAAATAAACCATGGAGTCTGATATATCGAGTGTCAGAGCTCTCAGAGCCAGAAATAAACCATGGAGTCTGATATATCGAGTGTCAGAGCTCTCAGAGCCAGAAATAAACCATGGAGTCTGATATATCGAGTGTCAGAGCTCTCAGAGCCAGAAATAAACCATGGAGTCTGATATATCGAGTGTCAGAGCTCTCAGAGCCAGAAATAAACCATGGAGTCTGATATATCGAGTGTCAGAGCTCTCAGAGCCAGAAATAAACCATGGAGTCTGATATATCGAGTGTCAGAGCTCTCAGAGCCAGAAATAAACCATGGAGTCTAATATATCGAGTGTCAGAGCTCTCAGAGCCAGAAATAAACCATGGAGTCTAATATATCGAGTGTCAGAGCTCTCAGAGCCAGAAATAAACCATGGAGTCTAATATATCGAGTGTCAGAGCTCTCAGAGCCAGAAATAAACCATGGAGTCTGATATATCGAGTGTCAGAGCTCTCAGAGCCAGAAATAAACCATGGAGTCTAATATATCGAGTGTCAGAGCTCTCAGAGCCAGAAATAAACCATGGAGTCTGATATATCGAGTGTCAGAGCTCTCAGAGCCAGAAATAAACCATGGAGTCTGATATATCGAGTGTCAGAGAGCCAGAAATAAACCATGGAGTCTAATATATCGAGTGTCAGAGCTCTCAGAGCCAAAAATAAACCATGGAGTCTGATATATCGAGTGTCAGAGCTCTCAGAGCCAGAAATAAACCATGGAGTCTGATATATCGAGTGTCAGAGCTCTCAGAGCCAGAAATAAACCATGGAGTCTGATATATCGAGTGTCAGAGCTCTCAGAGCCAGAAATAAACCATGGAGTCTAATATATCGAGTGTCAGAGCTCTCAGAGCCAGAAATAAACCATGGAGTCTAATATATCGAGTGTCAGAGCTCTCAGAGCCAGAAATAAACCATGGAGTCTGATATATCGAGTGTCAGAGCTCTCAGAGCCAGAAATAAACCATGGAGTCTGATATATCGAGTGTCAGAGCTCTCAGAGCCAGAAATAAACCATGGAGTCTGATATATCGAGTGTCAGAGCTCTCAGAGCCAGAAATAAACCATGGAGTCTGATATATCGAGTGTCAGAGCTCTCAGAGCCAGAAATAAACCATGGAGTCTGATATATCGAGTGTCAGAGCTCTCAGAGCCAGAAATAAACCATGGAGTCTAATATATCGAGTGTCAGAGCTCTCAGAGCCAGAAATAAACCATGGAGTCTGATATATCGAGTGTCAGAGCTCTCAGAGCCAGAAATAAACTATGGAGTCTGATATATCGAGTGTCAGAGTTCTCAGAGCCAGAAATAAACCATGGAGTCTGATATATCGAGTGTCAGAGCTCTCAGAGCCAGAAATAAACCATGGAGTCTGATATATCGAGTGTCAGAGCTCTCAGAGCCAGAAATAAACCATGGAGTCTGATATATCGAGTGTCAGAGTTCTCAGAGCCAGAAATAAACCATGGAGTCTGATATATCGAGTGTCAGAGTTCTCAGAGCCAGAAATAAACCATGGAGTCTGATATATCGAGTGTCAGAGCTCTCAGAGCCAGAAATAAACCATGGAGTCTGATATATCGAGTGTCAGAGCTCTCAGAGCCAGAAATAAACCATGGAGTCTGATATATCGAGTGTCAGAGCTCTCAGAGCCAGAAATAAACCATGGAGTCTGATATATCGAGTGTCAGAGCTCTCAGAGCCAGAAATAAACCATGGAGTCTAATATATCGAGTGTCAGAGCTCTCAGAGCCAGAAATAAACCATGGAGTCTAATATATCGAGTGTCAGAGCTCTCAGAGCCAGAAATAAACCATGGAGTCTAATATATCGAGTGTCAGAGCTCTCAGAGCCAGAAATAAACCATGGAGTCTAATATATCGAGTGTCAGAGCTCTCAGAGCCAGAAATAAACCATGGAGTCTGATATATCGAGTGTCAGAGTTCTCAGAGCCAGAAATAAACCATGGAGTCTGATATATCGAGTGTCAGAGCTCTCAGAGCCAGAAATAAACCATGGAGTCTGATATATCGAGTGTCAGAGCTCTCAGAGCCAGAAATAAACCATGGAGTCTGATATATCGAGTGTCAGAGCTCTCAGAGCCAGAAATAAACCATGGAGTCTGATATATCGAGTGTCAGAGCTCTCAGAGCCAGAAATAAACCATGGAGTCTGATATATCGAGTGTCAGAGCTCTCAGAGCCAGAAATAAACCATGGAGTCTGATATATCGAGTGTCAGAGCTCTCAGAGCCAGAAATAAACCATGGAGTCTGATATATCGAGTGTCAGAGCTCTCAGAGCCAGAAATAAACCATGGAGTCTGATATATCGAGTGTCAGAGCTCTCAGAGCCAGAAATAAACCATGGAGTCTGATATATCGAGTGTCAGAGCTCTCAGAGCCAGAAATAAACCATGGAGTCTGATATATCGAGTGTCAGAGCTCTCAGAGCCAGAAATAAACCATGGAGTCTGATATATCGAGTGTCAGAGCTCTCAGAGCCAGAAATAAACCATGGAGTCTGATATATCGAGTGTCAGAGCTCTCAGAGCCAGAAATAAGCCATGGAGTCTGATATATCGAGTGTCAGAGCTCTCAGAGCCAGAAATAAACCATGGAGTCTGATATATCGAGTGTCAGAGCTCTCAGAGCCAGAAATAAGCCATGGAGTCTGATATATCGAGTGTCAGAGCTCTCAGAGCCAGAAATAAACCATGGAGTCTGATATATCGAGTGTCAGAGCTCTCAGAGCCAGAAATAAACCATGGAGTCTGACATATCGAGTGATGACCAGTTTGTAATTATCGTCCCTTACCTCCATTGAGAAATAGTTTAAGTTTCGTTATAGGGTTTTTGAGGAAGCAAGATGCGATTTGAATGTCAGTTGATTGGAGGATCTCACTAAGATTCATGGTAGGGCCGCCGCCCTGCAGGGAACCTCAGCCGTCTCTGCATAAATAACTTTTGCAATAACACTTTTAGCATACCTGGAGTCTACCTGGAGGGCATTCCGGGGATCAACGCCCCCGCAGCCCGGTCCACGACCAGGCCTCCCGGTGAATCAAGGCTTGATCAACCAGGCTGTTACTGCTGGCCGCACGCAATCCAACGTACGCATCACAGCCCGGCTGATCCGGCACCGTCTTTAGGTATCTGTCCAGTTTTTCTCTTGACAACCAGGGGTCTTCCGGTAATGCCCCTTATTGCTGGTGGGAGGCTGTTGAACAGTCTTGGGCCCTGGACACTTACTGCATTTTCTCTTAGTGTACCACCCCTCAAAGAAGGTTCCTTGATGCTGGTGAGGGCTCTTGATCTAGGGAATTGGATCTGTGCTCCAGTTCCCTGAATTAAGCCTGAATACCTTCCACATCCCCCCCACAGGCGCTACATAATCCTACGGGTTTAGTGCTCCCCTTTGATTATAATAATAATAATCTTAGTGTACCAGTGACGCCCCTACTTTTCACTGGGGGTTATGCTGCATCGCCTGCCAAGTCTTTTGCTTTCGTATGGAGTGATTGCTCTGTGCATATTAGGGACCAGTCCCTCCAGAATCTTCCAGGTGTAGATTATGACATCTCTCTCTCGCCTGCGCTCTAGTGAGTACAAGTCAAGTGCTTCCAGGCGCTCCCAGCAGTTAAAGTGTTTGATGGAACATACGTGCAGTAAAGGTTCTCTGTACATTCTCTAGTTCTGCAATTTCACCTGCAATTTCACCTGTTGTTTTTAGTGACTGGAATCTCGCCTGTGTCTAAGCTCCTTCTCCATAGCATACTTAGGGCCCTTGAGAGGGGTTTCTTGCAGTTTTTAATGAACACCGCGTTCCACGATGAGATATCTGGGATGTGTACATATCTGAAAGCTTGAAGAATGAAACACTTACCACTGTGAGAAAAAGGTGTTTGGAAACATGTTGCACCAATACCGTGGTTGCACCAATACCGTGGTTGCACCAATACCATGGTTGCACCAATACCGTGGTTGCACCAATACCGTGGTTGCACCAATACCGTGGTTGTACCAATACCACGGCAGCACCACTATCGCAGCTGGAAAAACTCCGTGTGTTGAGAGTTAGCCTTAATATATATAGCTAATAATGTTTTACGTGTAGTTCTTAAAGCCTCTGCTTAATAAAAGTATGCCTTGTAATTATAATTTTTGCTTCTCAAAATTTCACAAATGTCTATCAACTTCGAAGAAAAAGGATGGGTAATGATTTTTTTTTTAGTTTAATATGCGACGACGAGAGGAGATATTCTTTCCGCAAGAATAATCTGAAATTATAAAATAATAACCCTCAGGGTTGCACACACCTCTTATGAGATTATATAACGTGGAAGGACCATTCAACACATCTCAAATAAATTATTATAAGACCAATTCCCGACAGTTATTACTTGTAATCCTAATGTAATCCATCCAACATGGAGCAACCGGCAGAGTTTGATCTTCACAGTTACATGATTACCTCATCATATATTATTCTCTCATAAAACTAGCCTTTATGTGTGTTAATTTACTTCGTAATTACAGCCTATGGTGCTTTGCGTGATTAGAATTGGCGCATTGCACCCCAGTGATACAATTAAAATGCAAGCCTACTCATACAAATGTATTAACCAAAAACCAATTTGTAGAATACAAATTATAACAGAAATTCAAGTAACTTATAGCTAGAAATGAGTTTTACTGAGAATAAATCTAAAACTTAGCAATTATTTTTTGTTGTATTATTTCGTGCACATCTTTTAGGGAATGCCACGTTTCAGTAAGACTTCTGTAAGACTAGGAAGAAATTGAAGTTAACACCCACACTGTGTTTATGAGTTGCTATATATTCACTATACATAGTGTTCTGCCCTTATCTTATGTACAAGAGTCGACCTGTTAGTGTACTGTTTGATACTTGTTTGATCTCGAGGCGCCAGGCACCAGCAGTGGCTGCAGTGTTACACGTTTTTGCCAATCAGTTTACAAAATTTAGACTCGCGTGGGAGAGTTGTGTTTTGCTCTTAGTGAACAACTAAAGTTTTGTATTTTTTGAAACTTAAGCTTTGTTTTTACATTGTAAAAGAAAGTGGAAGACATGATTTTAATAGATACTATAAAATACATCAGGCTATAACAGAAGAAAACTAAAGTTAGTGCTTGAGTCTGAGTTATGGAAAGACTATAAAATACATCAGGCTATAACAGAAGAAAACTCAAGTTAGTGCTTGAGTCTGAGTTATGGAAAGAGTATGTGAAGAAAAAGGAGGAAATAAAAAGATGACAAAATATATTTGTGAAAGAAAGTTGTGAAAGTTTGGCGAAGACGGAAGCGTCCTACGAAATTGTCTTTGTGTTGGCTAAAAACGGAAGTCTTTCTCTGATGGAGAAGAAATTTAAAGCCTTGTCTCCAAATATTTGTAAGATGTTTTGGTGATAAAAGTATTGAAACAGAAGTAGAGGAAATCGCTCTGTCAAGGGAAATATTTAGTAGACGCACCAAAGAACTTACCCATAGTGTATTTGAGCAACTGAAAGACCTTGCCCATGCTTGTACTTTAGCTTTGGACGAATCTGCTGACATATGTGGCGCAGTCCGGTTAAGCATTTTTATAAGAGAAATTTATGATAATTTTAACATCTTTGAAGAACTTATTTGTCTTGAGTCACTTTATGGAAAAACAAGAGGATCTGACATATTTGACAAAGTAAAGCCATACCTAGAAAATCTGTAATTAGATCTTAGTAAAGTCATCAGTGTTTGTACTGACAGAGCTCGGTCAATGATAGGTAAAGTAGCTGGGATTTCAACTTTGCTTGAAATAATTTTTTAAGTCGACCTCTACTAAAATATCACAGCATTATACACCAAGAGTCACTGTGTAGAAAAACTTTAAATTTGCAGCATGTTATGCTGCCAGTTGTGAAATGCCTGAATTTAATTAGAGCGAAGAGGATTAAACAGTAGACAATTCTGAAAATATTGTGAATTGTAAGATATGGAATATTCCGATCTCATCCTTGACTGTAAGATGCGTTGGCCTTCTAGACGACAGTTTCTCGGTAGATTTTGGTAATTGAAAAATAGTGTTGATAATTTTCTAGAAGAGAAGAATGAGCTGCCAGAGGAAAGAGCCTTTTATGTGATAACAAATGGCTTTTTGATTATTTTTAGTTCATGTTACCAGCCGTCTCAATGATCTAAATTTGAAACTGCAGAGCAAGTACAAATTGATTCTTAGCTTAGTAAATGATATCAGTGTATTCAAGTTAAAGTTAAGGCTGTTTACCTCTCAAGTAGAAAATAAGGATTAGAGCCAGTTTTCTCATTTAAATGAATATAGTGAATGTGCTGAAGATAATGACAATTTTACAGATGATATTGAAAAAAAAATCAGATTATTGCAAGAGTCATCTAAAAGTTGATTTAATGATTTCGCTACAAAAGATGACTGCATAATCGCATTTATAAACCCATTTTCAGTTACTGAACCAAAAATTCTGAAGATGACTTCTAAAATACAAATGGAGCTTATTGATTTGAAAACAAATTCATTATTGAAAATAAAATTTGATGAGTTTCCCTCAATCCCAAACGCTTCTGACATAATTTTTAGCCATCATAACCCTGTGAACATTTTCCAGGACTAAGAAAATTTGCCCAGATTTATATCTGCCATACAGAAGCGAACAAGCATTTTCGTCCAAGAAATTAATTAAAATCAAACTGAGGTCACGACTGACTGTTACCAATTTGAAGAATTCTCTGATGCTCTCCCTAATTTAACTGCAAACATCACTAGCTTGGCGGAATCAAAACAGACTCAAAAGTATGATTAAATTAAGTAATGTTTATCTTGTCTTTATATTAAATATTTTTGTAAAAATACTAAATATGTCCAAATTAACGTATTTTTAAAGAAATGAATGGGAGTACAAGTGTCGTTGGATGCAGCTAAACTAGAGCCTGAAAAAAATTGGAGAATGAAATGCAAAAGGTTGGCCACCCCAGGTTACACAGTATGAAGATCAGACTTACACCAAAATGTTGACAGACTGTTGAAGTGTTTTTCGGTGAGATTAACTCATTAAGTTCACAGGTTTTTTTTTACTCTGCCAGCCTGCGTGCGCCACGCTCATTGATATACAGTGGTACCTCGGGTTACGAACATCTCAAAGTTCGAACAATTATGTAAGTGTTTTTGTAAGTGTATTTTTGGGGGTCTGAAACGGATTAATCTAATTTACATTATTCCTTTTAGGAAAAAATTTGTTCGGTATCGGTACTCGAACAGCCTTCTGGAACGAATTAAGTTCGTATCCCGAGGTACCACTGCATTACAGTTTATTTGGACCTAAGCATCACTAACAGTTCCTCTCCCAAGTGAGGATTATTAATGGGCTGTACACTATCGGTTTCTTTTGTATTTTTGTATGTATGAGGTTGTCAGATTGTTTATTCTCTTCCCCCAGCTCAGTCATGGCAGTGGTGGGACGAATCTTGTCGCAGAACGTTCGGGAATGTTCTAATGTTTGAGTGTTCTTAATCAGGTGAAGGTTCTTCACTGGTACTGAAGACCCAATGATCAGTGTTCAGTAATTTGTGTATTGTGTCCTGACGAATCTTAGTTCAGTTTCCTGAATGTCGTTCTTTGATTATCTAGTCATGTCTTCAGATTTACACTGCTGATGGACACTGTTGATGGTGATATTGTCGAGAGGATCACTACTGCAGAGAACCTTCCTCTAAAGAGCGTCTATCAGCCCACAACACATCGAACCTTCCAGTGTATGGAGAGCAGAAAGTCATGCCAAATTCCACTCGTATCAGTTAAGAACATGAGGCAACAGTGAGCACAGGCTCACAAAAAACTGGACAAATGAAAATTGAATATCAAAATGGTATATAATTCACATAGGTTGGTAAGACACACAGGAAACAGTTAGGAATCTTTAATCCGAAACGTTTCGCCTACACAGTAGGCTTCCTCAGTCGAATACAGAAAGTAGGCAGGAGCAGTAGAGATGTGAAGACGATGTAATCAGACCATCATCCTTCTAGTCGATGATTTAAAGTTGTCAGTCCCTCAGCCTGGAGAAGAGTTCTGTTCAAGCGACAGCATCGAGACTTTTTCAAGGGAGAAAAGTTTTATCTGAGAATGACGTGACCCCTCAATGACTAAATTCTTTCTTCTACCACTCTACACCTCTCCTTCCGACGACAGTATATAAGCCTCGACGCTGTCGCTTGACCCCCACATTGTTTCAGAGTATGTAACAGAACTCTTCTCCAGGCTGAGGTATTGACAACCTTAAATCATCGACTACAAGGATGATGGACTGATTACGTCGTCTTCACATCTCTACTGCTCCTGTCTACTTTCTGTACTCGACTGAAGAAACCTACTGTGTTGCTTATGTGTCTTACCAAATGAAAATTGGAAAAACGCAGCTTTGTCTGACAAATAACAATTTCTGTTGCGATAAGCTGATGGAAGGATGAGAATTTAGAGTTAAACAGTCAAGCACTCTGAATGTAAGCCATCCCTTGTGATGTAATACTTCTAGGACTATATTTTACTTTCCATCTCATTACCACATCTTATTACGCTCATCACTTCTCATTCAACTATTCTGTCAGTCTTTCTTCTTACTTGATCTTCCTCTCTACCAATTTATTTCTTCCATTTGTCTCATAAAATACTACCTCTTCTTTCTCAATTCTCGTACTTCCTCTGTTTCTCTCCTTTCACGCACCAAGCCTCCTTCGGCTCCCCTAATACAACATCTCGCTCTCTCCCTCCCTTCCCTCTCACCCACCCTCCCTCCTTCTCTCCCTCCCTCCCTCTCACCCAACCTCCCTCCTTCTCTCCCTCCCTCCCTCTCACCCACCCTCCCTCCTCTCCCTTCCTCCCTCCCTCCGTCCTTCCCTCGCTCCCCCCTCCCTCCCTCGCTCCCCCCCTCCTTCCCTCCCTCCCTGCGTCAAGCTACAAACGCATTACGATCTATATTAACGTCGACAAGCCCCTCAAGCTCCATTAATATCAGTAATTATAACAAGTTGGTGTCGGCCGAGAGTTTGAGAGGCAGGACACAGTTGCTGACGTGTATGTGTGTACTCACCTAATTGTAGTTGCAGGGGTCGATACTCAGCTCCTGGCCCCGCCTCTTCACCGAACGCTACTAGGTCCTCTCCCTGCTCCATTAGCTTTATCATACCTCGTCTTAAAGCTATATATGGTTCCTGCCTCCACTACATCGCTCGCCAGATTGTTCCACTTCCTGACCACTCGATGACTGAAGAAATGCTTCCTAACATCCCTGTGACTCATCTGAGCTTTCAACTTCCAAGAGTGACCCCTTGTATCTGTGTCCCCTCTTTGGAACAGCTTCTCTATTCCACGCAGTACTTTGTATGTCGTTATAATGTCTCCCCTCTTCCTCCTGTCCTCCAGTGCCGCCAGGCCGATTTCCCTTAACCTTTCTTCATAGGACATTCCCCTTAGCTCTGGAGCTAACCTTGTCGCAAACCTTTCCACTTTCTCTAATTTCTTAACGTGCTTGACCCGGTGCGAGTTCCAAACTGGTGTTGCATACTCCAGTATGGGCCCGAATTACACAGTGTACAGTGTCTTGAAAGATTCTTTGCTTAGGTATCGGAATGCTAATCTCAGGTTTGCCAGGCGCCCATATGCTGCAGCAGTTTATCTGGTTGATGTGTGCTTCCGGAGACGTGTACGGTGTTATACTCACGCCAAGATCTTTTTCCTTGAGCGAGGTTTGCAGTCGTTGGCCACCTAGCCTATACTCTGCGGTCTTCTTTACCCTTCTCCAATCTTCATGACTTTGCATTTGGCAGGGTTGAAATCGAGAAGCCAGTTGCTGGACCACGTGTCCAGCCTGCCCAGGTCTCTTTGAAGGTGTGCCTGATCCTCATCTGATTTAATTTTCCTCATTAACTTCACATCATCTGCCAACAGGGACACCTCTTAGTCTATCCCTTCCATCATGTCATTCACGTATGCCAAAAATAGCACTGGTCCTAGAACCGACCCCTGTGGGACCCCGCTCGTCACAGGTGCCCACTGTGATACCCCATCACGTACCATGACTCGTTGTTGCCTCCCTGTCAGGTATTCTCTTATCCATTGAAGTGCCTTCCCGTAATACGTGTACTCATTTAGTTGTACTCACCTAGTTAATGTAGCAGGGATCGAGTCCTAGCTCCTGGCCCAGCCTCTTCACTGGTCGCTACTAGGTCACTCTCCCTGAACTGTATGTGTGTGTGTGTGTGTGTGTGTGTGTGTGTGTGTGTGTGTGTGTGTACATACTTACCTATATGTGTTTACAGGGGTCGAATCTGAGGTCCTGGCTTCGCCTCACTGCTGCCAGCCACTGCTCTCACTCTCTCCTGATTCCGAGAGATCTATAATCCTGTCTCTACCACTGCACTGTCTAGATCGCTCCACTTTCTGACTCTTCTAAGACTAAAAAAATACTTCCTAAGATACTTGTGATTTATCTGCGTTGTCAGCTTCCAGCTGTGTCCCCTAGTGTTCGTGTTTCCTTTCTATTGAACACTCTGTCCCTATCCACCCTATCAACTTCTCTCAATACTTTGTACGTTGTTAACATATCACCCTCTAATCATTCTTTCCTCTGTCATCAAGTTTAGTTCCCTTAATCTCTCTTTACGGAATATTCTCCTTAAACTCCAGGAGCCACATATCAGACCAGTCCTGCAGACTATCCAGAATAATTTGTAGTTTTGCCTGGTCCTTGTATTCTCCTCATTTGTTTCACATTACCTGAGCGCGCATGCGTGTGTCTATGTACTCGCCTTTATGTACTCAGGAGTCGCGGCATAGCACCTGGCCCTTCCACCTTGCCAATCCTCTCAGCATTTTATACGTCGTTATCATGTCCAGTCTCTCTCCTTCCAGTGTCATCAGGTTGAGTTTCCTTAACGTGTCCTAGTAGGACATACCCCTCAGCTCCTGGACTAATCTTGTTGCAAACCTTTTGCACTTTCTTTAATTTCTTGAAGTGCTTGATCAGGTGTGGATTCCATACTGGTGTTGCATACTCCAATATGGGCCTGATGTACAGAATCTTGAATGACTCCTTACTCACGTGTCGAAACTCTGTTCTTAGGTTTGCCAGGCGCCTTTATGCTGCAGAAGTTATTTGGTTGATGTGCGCCTCAGATGTGCTTTGTATGATGCTCACCTCAAGTTAACTTTTCTTGACTGAGGTTTGGATCCATTCATCCCCTAGACTGCACTCTGTTTGAGGCCTTCTTTATCCTTTCCTACTTGGTGAGGTTAAACTCTAGGTGCCATTTGTCGGACCCGGCTTGAAGTCTTTCCAGATTCCCTTGTAAACTTACCTGACCTTCGTCTGCTTGTATTCTCCTCATTAGTTTCACATCATCTGTGAACAGACTCACCTCTGAATCTATCCCTTCCATCACATCACTCACAAATACCAGAAACAGCAACGGACTTTGGACTGAACCCTTGTGGAACCTCACTCAACTCATTCGCCCACTCAGACACCTCGTCACACATCAACACTCGTTTTTACTTCCTGTCAGGTATTCTCTGATCCACTGCAGTGCTTTCACTGCTATTCCTGCCTGGTTCTGAAGCTTTCCAACCAGTCTCTTGTGTGATAGTGTGTTGAAAGCCTTCTTACAGACCAATAAGGTGCAGTCTACCCATTACAAACACAGGTGTAGTGTAGTGGCCTGCACACCTGGTAGTAGGTCAATAACCAGGGCAAAAACGATTAACAAGCAAAAGTCAGCAGAGAGTAAATACTTATACATTTTCCTTCATCATACAGCAAGCAATATATACAATATTTATAGAGGATATGTACAGAAAAGCAAATTGTAAGCAAGAGACCTGGTGAGAATCGTCTTTGACCAGACTTGGAGGTAAGTCTACCAAAACTGATTCACGAGCGCTCAACATCGCTTCCCAACTTTGGTGGACCTGCTTTTCATTGGGTGAGTTGAACCAAGGTGCTAGCATCTGGTTCAATGGTAGGGAAGGCATGCCTGTATGCTGAATAAAATGTAACATATTATTAGCATGCCACTTTTCCCCAAAATGGTCCTAATAGTCCTGGGACTATGCATCCCTCAATGGGTAGTATGCCGCCATTGCACGAATTACTAATGGAACCTCCTTTCTTCTCAACCATCCATCATAGAGTAAGAGAGCAGACAAAAGGATTAGCCTAAGTTCATGACCTTTGCGAATAGAAGAAAAGTGTCCATTCACTAAAAAAAAAAGCCATTAGGAGTAAAAATGAGCTTACTATCCATTTTCCCTTACACACAAAAATGTATCCTAATAATTCAATTTTGGGATAGGTTGTCTGCAAGAATATTTTCTTTGCCGGGAATATGACATATACACAAGTTGTAAGGCTGTTTACAGCCTTACAACTGCCCAGCGCATGAGACAAGTGTTCTTGTTCCTCATGGAGCTAAGGTAGGTCGAGGATTGTGGCCACTGAAGACGGTGACCACATGTGATGTGCTTGACAAGGACATGTCGAAATATTCCAAGGTAGATACCATGGGCATGGCTTACTGGCCCTGATACTGGCGGAACAGGCCCACTGATAGCCATGATATTTGGCTGAATAATATACCAAGGGCTACAAATATTCTTCACTAGATGCTTGAAGTAACGCTGCCCCTACTCCAGGTTCACATGTATCAACCAGCAAGATAAATGGCCTTGAAAAATCTGGGGACAATAGTATGGGAGCAACGCATAAGAGACGTTTAGCATTGTCAAAAGCTTCTTGACAAAGAAGTCCAAGTAAATGAACTTCTGGGACTGGTAAGAGAGGTTTGGGGGGTATATTCACTCACCAAGCGCCCAACACTCGTCGGTGACATAAGCTACCAGCACTGAAACAAAACACTAATTTTGCAACATGCTCAATACAACACGAAGCAACAGCAGCACAACTACTCCCGTCTTTCTTCTGCTGTGCCACTCTTCACTGTTAGCACAATAAGGTATTCGAAACTCAGGACCGTGTGATCACTAGCGCTAAGGGGCCTATCAAGTGGAATATCCCTTTTGTCCGAACTATTCAAGGTGAATATGAGGTCCAGCTTTGCAGGTGCATCCTCTCCTCTCCTCTCTCTGCTTGTCTCTCTCTTATGTTGGAACATGAAGTTTCCCAGCTACGCCTCCAGCATCGCAGCTTTTCACGACTCTGGTTTCACGAGTGGCTTCAGTTTTTCCCAGTCAGTCTCCTTATGACTGAAGTCCTTTACGAAGAGTAGCTTTGACCTGCCTATGTGAGCCTTTCTGGTCACTCTACTAGTGTGTCCACCATCGCTGTGTTGCCCTCACTGTACTTGTCTTGATTTCTTGTTGTTCAGTGGTGGGTTGTTCATCATTTTTAGACCCCTGGTCTGAAGTGTTAGTACAATGTAGTCATCTGCTTCCCTTCCCGGTCCTCCCATCTAATCAAAACTCCATTGTATTTCGATGAGCAGGACAAATCCTCCTCCCCCTCTGTTGTCCTTGTCCTTCCTCAGGATCTGATATATACATACCAGATGGGACTGAGTCAAATGCACCTTGTTTGCTGATGATGTAAAACTAACAAGGATAATGGCAATAGATGACGAAATGGAAAGGTTGTGAATGGATCTGTATAAACTACAAAACTGATCAGATAAGGAATTATAAGGTTATGAAGAAGGGAAAACGGGCAAGAGGACCGGACACTGAGGACAGAAACTGTAGACCCCACTCAAAGATTATCTAGCACCTAGAATATTGCTGGAGGTTCACATCTACGGTTTAATGTTCACCTGACAAATTTTCCCTTAAAAGAGAGTTGTTGCGTGCCGGTTACGCAACATATGTCAGGCTTAATGAGTATACAGCGCCAACGTAGAACCCATATCTGTAAAAGCATGCTAAGCTGGAGAAAGTGCACTGGAATGATAAAATAGCCCTGTTGCCTCAACCGTAATAAAATAGCTTCCCTGTCAAGCCAATCCTACAATGACAGTCTTCCTCAGTAACTATAAAAGGGTCGTTATAATGGAGCCACCAAGCAACGCCTCTACTCTATAAGCTATCATATGATGTCTCTGCCGTTTGACTCCTCAAACAAGACAACATACACTGGGTCCTATGTAAAGAGAATTACCTGCTGTCTTTGTGACTCTCTCTTCTGCCCGAGGATATAATAAGTGAGAACGAACTTCCTCCAAGAGTAATAATATCGCAAAGTAACCAGAGCCTCCGAGAATGTTACTATTGTTTATGAAAAAAAAGTGTATCACAATCATTGGCGTAAATGAATCACTTTCATCTGAGAAGCGTTTGGTAAGGTTAGAGGTAAATTAATGAATAGTGACCGCCGCTGGACAAACCTTCAGATCCACAGTCGAACACAGCCATGTCTACAAACGCCCAAAAACTGTTTAATTTTTTATAATGTCGAAGGAGGAGCCGTCTTTTTCAGATCAGTGTTGGAAGTTCCGATTTAAGTATTATAACAATTCATTCTGGAATATATTTATTCCCTGAAGAAATATTTGTTCATTATTCAGTAATAATATTCATTAAATGTCTCTACTTTTTCAAACTGATAAATAGAAACAAATTTACCTGACGCTTTGTGATATACAGTCCATAATATAAAATGAAATTAACATCAAAAAGAGAACTCCTTCACAATAATTAATTTCCGTTAAAGATTACTGAATAGAAAACTGTTTTTCTGTGAGTGAATCAACTGCAGCTTCACTATACTGGTAGTCTGTTGTGGTATGTTTGTAGATTCACATGCTGTGTAGTTGTAGAATCTCGAGTAGGATTGTTGTAGAGTCCAGCATTGTATGATTGTAGAATCTCGAGTAGGATTGTTGTAGAGTCCAGCATTGTATGATTGTAGAATCTCGAGTAGAATTGTTGAGTCCAGCATTGTATGATTGTAGAATCTCGAGTAGGATTGTTGTAGAGTCCAGCATTGTATGATTGTAGAATCTCGAGTTGAATTGTTGAAGAGTTAGAAATAAAAATACAAATAGTCAGATCTTCACTTTAAAGAGGCTATTAGTAGAATATTCAAGGGGTTACTAGTAGAATTGCAGTAAATCGACCATTAAAATTACATTATGAAATCCTGTGTTGTCTGCAGCCAAACAAACAAGCGGGCTTCCACATGGATTACATGCCACTTTTGTGGAAACTGGTGTCACGCCCCTTGTGCAGATATCCAAGAATTATCTACAATCGGTATTAAACCAGGGAAGTGTTTTTGGGTATGCCCAAATGAGAACAATCTGTGGACTAAAATCACATTGCTATTAAAAGAGGATAACATCAAAGCAGCTGTGAGGGAAAAGTTCAACAGATAGGAGTATCGAGCAAGTACATGGTAACAATAGTTTGATTGCCGGCTACTTGTTAAGGTAGGGGAAGTCTAGCTCCCGCTATCCCCCCCTTTTTCCCCCACCCCGAAAGTGATAGTTTGATTGCCGGCTGCTTGTTAAGGTAGGGGAAGTCTAGCTCCCGCTATCCCCCCCCTTCCTTCCCCCCCACCCCCGAAAGGTGACGTGTGGGGATCCGGTCAAACAGTAAATCACTCGACTCACAGCTCCCAGCACTACTGTAAGTACACGCCTGCTCATATTTTAGTGGACTTATTGGTTGAAAGCTTCACTTTTGACTAATAATAAACTTAGTCCCTTCAGCCTTGATCTCTCATAAATATTTTAATAATCACATCTTTTAGGTATTGTACTTATCATGGAGCGTGATTTCATAAGCAGTGGGTAAACTGTCTCTCTTGTCAGTTTGGAATGACAGATTGGGTCACCTGCCAACCAATGAGAAGAATTGAAGGAGACGGACTAACGTCCAGAGACGTCCCATGTTGTATCTACTCACCTGTGTACATGTATGCAGTAGCAGGACATAACCCCTCATCATAGCAGTGGTAACGAACCTGCTTTCCTGTCATCTGGACTAATTATTCACAGCTATACTCTGTGAAGAACGAGCCGTTGGGTTGTCACCAACACCTGTGACACCCCCCCCCACATCATCAGCAACGGCTACGATTTTTACAATTCGGTGTCAACCTCCACCAGACACCCCATTATCACTATATATATATATATATATATATATATATATATATATATATATATATATATATATATAATTCATTTCATTTTTCATTTTTCATTTTTCTTTCAAATAGTATATACCTTTCATGTTTCCTTGTTTTATGTTTGCTTTAATAAATAAAGTGTTTATCTTTGTGAATTATTTCTTTTTCAATTCATTAATTTTCCTGAGGAGGAGCCAGCCTTGGTAATACTGTCTGAAGTTGTTACAGGTCTGAGTAAACCTTCACAAGTGGCTACCCTGCAAGGATCAACTCTACTGAATCAAGATTCAACTCCATCTACCATTGGAACTTCAACACTGCATACCACAGACAGTTATCACCAGCCATGAGTAATCATTCTCTATGGTAGGACTACAGTACAGGTATTTAAAAGATTTGGTGATTGTTATAGTCTCAATTTATTGTAAGTTAAGGCAGGAATACTAGTAAATTCTGCCACCTATTTTTTGTGTGAGCTTGAAACACTTTGGAGGATTAGACTCTAGGGACCCGAGATTTTCCAGTGACAATTTGTTTCATTGAGCTCTTTATTATATCAAGGGAACTGTCGTAGGACACTCTTGATTTGTTGGTGAGAAGATTGGATGGTCAAGGGACCCCATTCTACTTACTGTTTGCTTGGAGCCGGCATAGAACCCTCTGGTTTACTTAGTTTGAGTGGAGCAGGAATTGAACCTTCCGTCTTCTTTGAGACGTTTCAGTTTTTCCCTGGTAGTTTAAGGTATTCTTGCAAGTATGGAGGAATACCAGTTTTGGATGAATGCTGGAAGTTAGGAATAACAGGGAAAAATTTAGAATCTTTCATTAGTGCTAAAATCAAGGAAAGAATTGAAAAGGAAAGAGAGAGAATTGAAAGAGAAGAGAATAAGGAGAGAAAAAAAATAGAGAGAGAACCAAGAAAGACAGAAAGAGAACGAGAGGATAAAAAGGAGAGAGATCGAATTGAAAGAGAAAACCAAGATAGACAGTTAGAAAGAGAGAGAGAAGACAAAAAGGAGCGTGATAGACTTGATTGTGAGGAGAGAGCTAGATTATGTGAGGAACAAGTTAAATTAAGAGAACTTGAGGAAAGAGCAAAGGATAGAGAAGTTGAGGAAAGAGCTAGAGAGCGTGAGGAAAGAGCTAGAGAATGGGAGGAAAAAGCTAGAGAACATGAATTAAGAGAGAGGGAAAAGGATCGCGAGCTCGAAAAAGCTCGCCTTGAATTAGAGAATAAAAAGTTAACTCTTACACAACAACAATTAGAGGAAGGAGTAATTGAACATCATGCAGCTAGGGCACATATTCCAACACCTAATTTACCTCCCTTCACAGAGGGTGAAGACATTACTTAATGCATTATCAGGTTTGAAAATACCGCTACCCTCTGTGAATGGCCTGCTGACACCTGGGCTACCAGGTTAGGAATGTTATTTTCTGGTACAGCTTTGAATATCTATGCAACTTTGTCGCAGGATATCACATGTAATTATAACCTGCTGAAGAAGGCGATCCTTAAAGCATATCAAAAAACCACAAATTCTTACAGGAAAGATTTCAGGTATGCCACCTTACAGCTTGGCCAGAACTTTCAGCAGTTACAGGTAACACTCTTTCATTTGTTCGACTTTTGGATAGAGAGTTCAGGAATTGATCACAGTTATGAATCTCTTAGAGACTTCATGGTTGCTGACCAGTTCCTGACAGCTCTTCCTCACCAGATACGAACATTCATTAGAGAACGTAACCTAATTAAAGCTGATGAAGTTGCTGAGGCCGCTGACCTGTATGCTGAGGCTCACAATTCCTATAAAGACCTAAAGGGATCGAACCCTAAGGGCAAGGGTTCACCAGATCTTAAGAAATCAAAGCCTCTAGTGGAAAGTAAAATGACTTCTTTTATTCCTGTTTGTCATTTGTGTGGTGTTAATGGACATTAACGTCCCGATTGTCCTTCTAAGAAGGTCCAAAAAGTTGGAAGATGTTTTAAAGACTGTAATGACCAAGCACCCTTCTGTTCAGGAACAGTTAATGGACTTAATGTATCTACCATTTTACGAGACACTGGATGCACATGTATAGTCATTTCTGATAAGCTGTTCCCTAATCTTAAAGAAACTCATTCCTCTGCTATACTTTCAGATTACTTGGGCCATACTTGGTATCTGCAGGCATGGGAAATCTGGAAAAAACAGATGGGACGTGCAACTTTGACCACCCTAGAAAATGCCGTGCCCATATGACAACAGGAAAATACAAACTCCCTTCCTGTAAGCTTTTTCACCCTGAAATGTGTCCCTCTTCAGTACAGGAAAGACAGTGCTATAACTTAAATTGCTAGGCACACCATCTAAAGGGGACAAAAAGATACAAAACATCCAGACCATGGGAAAACCTTGGTAGCCACAGCCACTCAAGAGGGAGAGGTTTTTTAGTGCCAGGAAGGAAAAAAAAACTGGCAGGAAATGGCAGAAATCGTACACCAAATCCAGTCATTTCTGGAGTGGAACCACAATCGATGGCCTCCACTCCAAACCAATAGATACAGATATTAGTGCCGAAAAAAATCTCCCCCCCCAGTACCACCAATACCACCAATCCGATGACTTTCTTCTTTGCAAATATACAGGGTCTAAAGCCAGCAACAAACAAAATTCCTTTCATCCGTGGACTGCATACAGAGGCAAATGCAATGTTCACGGCTTTCACAGATCCACATAAAGGATCACTTGGACAACGAAATATGGATCCCAGGTTACAACCTATACAAATGCGACAGAGTGAACAGGCAAAAGGAGGGGGGGGGCTGTATATCGCAGAGTCACTTATTTGCACAGAACTGCTTAATGCCTCAAATGATGTAGTGGAAGTTTTAGAAGTAAAGATCGAGAACCAAAACCTAGTCACTGTGGTAGTCTACAAGCCTCCGGATGTAACGTCCCAACAATTCCAGGAACAGCTGTTGAAAATTGACCACTGTCTGAAAAATCTTCCAGCTCCTGCCCCCAACATCTTGCTCCTGGGGGATTTCAACTTGAGGCACCTAAAATGGAGGAATATAGCAAATAATGTTGTTGCAGTGATAACACCAGGAGGCAGCTCAGACGAGAACTCACACACGAGCCTGATCAATATATTTTTCACAACTTTTAAGTTTTTCAATGGGATACTAATTTGTTAAAAACTAGAACCAATCAAGAAAAACCGATGACATATTCGGACTCAGCACCACAAACTTACCATAAAATCGGTTTAATGTCATTAACCAGAAAATAAGTGTTGACCAGTGAGTATGCTTTGAACCTCTTTACCTATATATACCCTTTGTGTCTCTGTATTGTCTGCATTTCTTGACAAAGCTCCTGTAGAGTGAACATTGCCACATTAAAATGTCACATTAGTTGCACTTGTGCTCTTTTACCTAACATTGTTAGTAATTCTCCCAACTTTATTACACTGTACATGTAGTGTTACTCACCTAGTTGTGGCTGCAGGGGTTAATTCATAGCTCCTGGCCCAGCCTCTTCACTGGAAGCTACTGGGTCACTCTCCCTGAACCATGAGCGTTATCATACCTCTGTTTATAACTATGAATGAATCCTGCCTCCACTACATCGCTTCCCAAACTATTCCACTTCCTGACTACATACTCTGTGACTGAAGAAATACTTCCTAACATCCCTTTGATTCATCTGTGTCTTCAACTTCCAACTGTTTCCCTTTGTTGTTGTGTCCCATCTCTGGAACATTCTGTCTCTGTCCACCTTGTCAATTCCTCTCAGTATTTTATATGTCGTTATCATGTCCCCTTATCTCTCCGGTCCTCCAGTGTAGTCAGGTCGATTTCCCTTAACCTCTCCTCGTAGGACATATCCCTTAGCTCTGGGACTAGTTTTGTTGCAAACATCTGCAATTTCTCCAGTTTCTTAACATGCTTCGCTGGATGTGGTTTCCAGACTGGTGCCGCATAATCCAATATAGGCCAGTGTACAGGGTCCTGAACGATTCCTTATTAAGATGGGAGAATGCTGTTCTTAGATTTGCTAGGCGCCCATATGCTGCAGCAGTTATTTGGTTGATGTGCGCCTCAGGAGATGTACCTGGTGTTATACTCACCCCAAGATATTTTTCCTTGAGTGAGGTTTGTAGTCTTTGGCCTCCTAGACTGTACTCCGTCTGGGGTCTTCTTTGTCCTTCCCCAATCTTCATGACTTTGCACTTGGTGGGGTTGAACTCCAGGAGCCAATTGCTGGACCAACCCTGCAGCCTGTCCAGATCCCTTTGTAGTTCTGCCTGGTCCTCGAGCAATTGAATTCTTATCAACTTCACATCATCTGCAAACAGGGACACTTCGGATTCTATTCCTTCCGTCATGTTCACGAATATCAGAAATAGCACGGGTTCTAGGACTGACCCCTGTGGAACTCCACTCGTCACAGGCGCCCACTCGGACATCTCGCCTCGTACCATGACTCGCTTCTGTCTTCAAGACAGGTATTCCCTCATCCATTGTAGTGCCGTCCCTGTTATCCCTGCCTGGTCCTCCAGTCTTTGCACTAATCTCTTGTGTAAACTGTATCAAACGCCTTCTTACAGACCAAAAAAAGTGCAATCTATCCACCCCTCTCTCTCTTGTCTTATTGCTTCAACCTGTCATAGAACTCCAGTTGGTTTGTGACACAGGATTTCCCGTTCCTGAATCCGTGTTGGCTGTTGTTAAGCTCATTTTTTCTAGGTGTTCCACGACTCTTCTCCTGATAATCTTCTCCATAACACTGCATACTATACACGTCAGTGACACTGGTCTTTAGTTTAGTGCTTCTTGTCTGTCTCCTTGTTTTAAAAATTTGGACTACATTTGCAGTCTTCCATACCTCAGGTAATCTCCATGTTTCGATAGATGTGTTGAATATTGGTGTTAGTGGCACACATGGCACCTCTGCACCCTCTCTCAGGAACAATGGAGAGATGTTATCCGACCCCATCGCCTTTGAGGATTCTAGCTCGCTCAGCAACCTCTTCACTTCTTCCTCGGTTGTATGTATTGTATCCAACACTTGGTGGTGTACGCCACCTATCCATCTTTCTGAAGTACCTTCTGTCTCCTCTATAAACACTTCTTTGAATCTCATGTTGAGTTCCTCACATACTTCTCGGTCGTTTCCTGTGATCTCTCCTCCTTCCTTCCTTAGCCTGATTACCTGGTCCTTGACTGTTGTTTTCCTCCTGATGTGGCTATACAACAACTTCGGGTCAGATTTGGCTTTCGCTGCTATGTCATTTTCATATTCTCGTTGGGCCTCCCTTTTTACCTGTGCATATTCATTTCTGGCTCTACGACTACTCTCCTTATTCTCCTGGGTCTTTTGCCTTCTATACTTCTTCCATTCCCTAGCACACTTGGTTTTAGCCTCCCTGCACCTTTGGGTGAACCACGGGCTCACCCTGGCATTTTCATTATTCCTTTTACCCTTGGGTACAAACCTCTTCTCAGCTTCCTTGCATATTTTTGTCAGGTATTCCATCATCTCGTGTACTGACTTCCCTGCCAGTTCTCTGTCCCACTGAACCCCATTCAGGAAGTTCTTCATTCCCACGTAGTCCCCCTTCTTGTAGTTTGGCTTTATTCGTCCGGCTCTTCCTGCTCTCCCCTCCACTTGTAACTCTGTGTATTCGAATCTTAAAACCACATGATCGCTGGCCCCAAGAGGTCTTTCATATGTGATGTCCTCAATATCTGCATTACTCAAGGTAAAGACTAGGTCCGGTCTCGCTGGTTCATCCTCTCCTCTCTCTCTCTGGTAGTGTTCCTTACATGTTGGTACATGAAGTTTTCCAGTAGGCTACCTTCTCCATCATCCTAGTCCTCCGCGTTTCTTGGCCCCCCATGTGGCTCCAAGTTCTCCCAATCGATTTCCTTGTGGTTGAAGTCACCCATGATCAGTAGCTTTGCCCTGCTCGCACTTGCTTGCTTACACTTGACTTTCTGACTTTGGGTTTACTTGTCCTTGTAAAGGTGACTATTTGTAGTTTTGTGGCAGCAGTGCCTTCTAGGCCTCTAACAGTTTTTGGCACTTTCAAATTTCTGAAAATTTTAGCCTTCTTCTAGTCCATTTCACTTTTGTGACCTCTTTCTCACTTGCTGGGTTGTTCACTGACCCAGGCACTATCATTGCTTTCTGTTAAGAACTAAAACAAGCCCAAAAAACACTTAAGTTCTGGGAGCCTTGTTGCCCCCTCTGTGTATAGCATAGTAGATATTATATGTGCAATGTGGTAGACACTATTAGAGCAGTTTGGTAGACACTGTGAGTGTAGTGTGTTAGACACTAGTGTAGTGTGTTAGACACTAAGTGTAGTGTGTTAGACACTAAGTGTAGTGTGTTAGACACTAAGTGTAGTGTGTTAGACACTAAGTGTAGTGTGTTAGACACTGAGTGTAGTATCTGCAGAAAATAACGCCTATGGCAAGCACTGAAATTGTGCCTCTGTCCAAACTTCTGACATCCATCATACCATAAAATCAGCTCAAAAATACAAGTCAAGCTCGTTGATATTTTAAGTAACAAATTATGGCACTACATGAAATTTCCAACTGCACCTTCCTTGGTTCCACTGATGTAAATTGGTCTATGATTTGCTCAAATTCAGTTTTTTTAGTTTCTTCTCTTTCTATAGTCAGCAGAGCAAGATCACAGAGTCAGCCTTGATCCACAGAGGCTAAATGATATGTCACAGCTGGCGATGGGAACTGCGATGATTAGCATTAACTGAACAGCTATGCAAAGACTGGGGAAGACACTTTTATTTCTATATTGAACAATAAATTCAAGACGTTCTTCAGATTTTGATATTTTCTTGTTGACCCGACTTGAGAGTAAATTTCAGTTGTCCAAAATTACTTCATATAACTGCTGTCCATCAACATCAGAATTGTACAGTTCGCACTTCTTCTTTAGGTTGTTAGTGTCTTCGACATCAAGAAGGAACCCAATCTTGATATCAGTGTCTTGCAAACAAGCGAACCTTTCATCTATTTCTTTGTGAAGACGGTCGACTGTTCCATTCATGACTCTTTCCATTTCCCCCTTGGCTGTTAACCCAGCGTCTCCCGAGTTCTCATCAGCCATTCGTCTTTCAACTTCAATATTCCATTCTTGACCCACGGACCAACACTTCTCTTTCATGATCAAAATGTTCTCGGAGGGCTTTCAAATTCATGGCAGCATCATAGAAGTTCATGCTAGGATCCTGCAGCCTCTTTTGAATATGGTCCAATGCGAATGAGTACCTTGTTCCAAACTCCTAGCGAAGTCAGAAAGCCATAACTCAACATGTGGTTATACTGCTGCCTTGCATCACTTATTTTTTCACAGGTCTCGTTTTTATTGTTTATCATGTCAAGAAGAACTTGAAGTATCTCCTCAAGGTACTTATTGACAAGTTGCACTCTTTCTATCCTTGCACTCCACCTGATTTCGGACTCTGACTTAACAACCACAGGCACGGCGATTTTTTAGTTTTTCCCAGCGCTGTGTTAAACGAGAGAAGAACACGTAGACAGCTTCGATGGTTGCAAAAACCGTGACTTTCATTGCATCGTGCTTGGCTCCATGTACATCCACCAAGCTGAGTGATTCTTGCAATTCAACAGCACTGCCATGTTGTTTTTCTCACTTCTGTGTCCAGCCATTACAGCAGAGTTCTCATAGCACTGTGACCGACAATAATGTAACTGCATGTCGTCCGTCTCCAGCTGTTTCAGGATATATTCAACCAAGCTCTTAGCATCCTTCTGGCTTATCTGATAAAAACCAAGGAAGGCCTCTCCAGTACAGATCATACATCAAAAGAAAATCTATTTTTCACTATCTGAGGATGGCTTGTCTGACTTTAATAGAAACTGCTCAGTGACGCCCAGGGCACTTGTCATACTCTAGGTACGCCAATGGCGGCAAACACTATGAGTGTATTGAGGTAGACACTATGAGTGTAGTGAAGTAAACATAATGAGTGTAGTGTGGTAAGCATTAAGAGGTCATGTTATAGATCTTCTCGTTATGTGTTGAAAGTTAGTTGGTGTTTCATTTCATGGTGATATAGTATTTATTAGTGTTACAGCCTAAAGGCAAACTCGGGTGATTATAGCTGCATGTCAGCTGTAAACCATCAGTCAAGAAATCTTGAATCACAAATATAGACACTAAAGTAAACTCTGAAAATATCAGGTACACTCATCTCTGTGCTTCCTTAGAAATGTCAGGTGAAACATAAGAGTGACTATCATTTTTCCTTCAACCACACACACGATCAACACTTAAGAATTAAGCTTAACGTCAGGGCAACCTAAGGGAAAATAGAACTTATCAGTTAATATTTCATAACGGATGCTTCCAATCAACAGGAATCAAGTGAAACATTCAAAAGTACAAAAAAGATAACTAAATATTTATCGAAGTAATCACACTGGAGCTTTAAGGGAGACCATATAAGCTAAACATAAACATTAACTCTGAATGTGAACCCTAAACCGTCAGTGTATTCCGCTGAGCTGAACCTCTAAGGTGAGCCCATTTCACCTAACGGCTTCCTCACAGTCTGACGTTAATGACCAGTCGGCCCTAAACGACCAATTTTATTCGCAAGCCATTTGGATTTGTCGTGACGGTTTACGATGCTATCTGGCTACTTGTTTAGGGGCTGCGACCTGGTCTATATCCTCCGCCCGCTCGTAACTACCGCCTGGCGACCTTAATTATAGCGCACAGATATAGGGGAGATGCGATCCAAATGTAAGAAAGATATAAAAATGGCAAATTAGGCCTTTATTAGGAGATATGAAATATATATAGGAGATAAAAAGAGTATAAGAAAGCTAGGCATTTCTCAAGGAAATTTTGGGAAGCAGAGTCAACAAAATGGTAAAAAAGGTAGAGGATGTAGAGCATCACATGTGAAAAATGAATAAAATATTTAGGAAAACAGATGATAATTTTGAGGAAAGATATACAAATGCAAGAAAGAGAGGGCCTTATTGATGTATTAAATGAAAATATCTGAAATACAACAAAGGTAGGAGGTAGCACAAAGACCCATAAAGGAGCACTAAGGTACAGGATGGAGCAACAAGCTACAGGACGGAGCAATAAGGTAGAGGGGGAGCTCTAAGGTAGAGGGGGAGCTCTAAGGTAGAGAAAGGAGCAGTAAATTTCAGAACGGTACGTCTACGTACAGAAACAACCAATAACGAACAGTGACATTAAGACACAGAAACGAGTATTAAGGCACAGGAAGGATCAACAACGTACAGAAAAGAGTTCTATGATACAGAAAGCAGATTTAACATATGAGAATATAAGAAAGAAGGAACACTGCAGCAGGCCTACTGACCCATGCGAAGCAAGTCCATGTCCCCCCTTGGATAAGCCCAATGACCCACCTAGTCAGGTCACTTCTGGCCCATGCGAAGCAGGTCCATGTCTCCCCCCGGCTTAGCCCAATGACCCACCTAGTCAGGTCACATCCACTTAAGGAAGGAGCAAGGCATCAGACCTAGTATTACAAGCTAGTCAGGTCCAACTCACACCCGCCCACACCCATTCACGTATTTATCTAAAATGCAAAAAAGGGAGCATAAAGATACTATAAGAAACATACTGTACAAAAAGGCGACTACCAAACGACCCTTTATTGTCTTCGATGGAAAAAATCGCAAGTCCCTCATGTCAGTTCTTGATCAGTTGGGCTGTGTGGCCAGCAGTAACAACCTGGATGATCAGGCCATGATTATCCAAGTGTCCTGGTCTGAGACCAGGCCGCGAGGACGTTGAATCCCGAAAGCATCTTTCAATTAAACTTCAGGTGTGGTAGAGAATTTAATAGTAAGGTGCAAGGAGTTCTGACGTAGAGAAAATAGTTAAATATAGGAAGGAACACTTTGGTACAGAAAGAACACTAGAGTAAAAGGAGCAACAGAGTATAAGAAGGAGAACTCTAGTATAAACGGGAGTACAAACGTAAAGACAGCAGCAATAAGTAGCAGGATGAATCATATTGTGGCTATCTAGCTCAGTGGCTAACGCGTCGGTCTAGAGTTTTTTGACTGTCTTATCGCGGGTTCTAACCCCGCCCGTGGTATGATTTATGAAGCCTTAAGATACAGAAGTGAACAGTAGAGTAAGGCAAAGGAAGGAGAACTAAAGTACAAGTAGGAGCACTGAGGCACAGGAAAAGGCACTAAGGTACAAGAAGAGGCAGTGAGATACTGAAGGACAACTCAAGTAGAGAAAGAGGCACTAAGTTACATATATGACCGTAAAGACATAAGAAGATAGATAAAGGAAAGGACCCCAATGGAAATAAGTCACTTTGATTTTTTTGGGGTTTTCCTAGGTTCTCTACACATATGCTTTTATGTATAATAATCTATGTATCTGTATTTGTGTATACTTGAAAAAACCTTACTTACTAAACCTAAGGCTCAGCCTCGAGGCTGACATCAAGCAAGTCTTCTAGTGGGGATCTGACAACAGTATGCTCAGAGAGGACAAAATTTCAGTTAATGCATCGCGGAACAATAGAGGAAATAAAACACGATCAGAGAACAAGACGAACTCAAACTACTCATTAGAAAGTAAGTCGAATGTAAGACACCTGTGAGTTATGTCAGAAAATCTCACGTTCAAAGAGCTCAACAGTGATATTATCGCAGCTGCATGTAAAATAAAAGATTGTGTAAATGCAGCCTTCACAACAAGAGATGCCAAGCCACTGATGATACTCTTCAGGTCACTCATTTTCTCTAAGAAGTAATATTTCTGATTACTAACAGCCCCCTTCAAGGCAATTGAAATGGCTGAGCTGGAAAATATACCGACAATCTTCAAAGTTCTTATAAACTGGGTCAAGTACCTAAACTTGAAGTCCAGAGATCTGTACTCCTTAGAAAGTAAGCGAGAAAGAAACATTATAATCTACACCTGAATGATACTGGAGATACTGATCTCAAACCTGAGAAAACGAAATTTGTACTTATAAACTTAAGAGGTTTGGCAGACGGTGCAGGATACCTCCAATGACAAGTATTTACTGAGAGAAATTTCAGTAACTGTTAAGGGACCACGACTCTTCAAAAACTCTCCGTCATGCATAATGTGTATTACCAACAAATCCCTACATGTCTTTAGTTTCTTGAAATCAGTTCCGGATTAACCGGTTTGTGATGCATATGTTGGACTAGTGGCAGTGAATATAATCAGCTTGATCGATCAGGCCAGCAATCAAGAGGTCCGGTCTGGGATCGTGCCACTGGGGCGGTGACCTCCGGAACCAACCCCAGGTAAAAGTACGAGCAGCAGCACTAAGGTACAGGAACATTAATTAACACGAAGGAGCATTAAGTTACAGGACGGAGCACAAAGTTACACGACGGAGCAATAATTAACAAAATAGATCACTAAAATATCGGGAAGTAGATATGTGGAACAGAATTGAGCACTCGGTACATAAATGCTGCACTAAATAACAGGTAAATACAGTAGCACTAAGATTAAAAAAAGTAACACTAGTGAATAAAGAAGTGGCACTAAAGTAAAAAGATCAATGAATAGGAAGGTAGTAATAACGTAAAGGAATGTAGCATTAAGTTCAGGGAAGTAACACTAATGCACACACAAGTTGCACAATGAAATAGAGGGGTAATGCGTTAATGGAACGTAACATTAAAGTTCAGAAAAGTAACACTATGATACACCGAAGTAGCACTAAAATACATGGAAATATCGCTAGGCTGCAGGAAGTAGTACTGAGATACATGCAGTTCGTACAATTTTAAATCAAATCAAATCAAGTTTATTCTCTATAAGGATTACAAATCTGAGTTTACAGAATTTGGATATTGTGTGGTTTACATGTTTAAAATACTACTTACAGTGGGGGCCAGTAAGGAAGATGGAAAATGCACTAAGACGCTGGAGGATAGTATTACCCTGTAGGGAAGTAACAAAAAATTACCGGGAGAAAGGTCTAAGATGCAGTACAGTTGTGAATAAAGAAAAAAAAAAAACATTCAAGAAACTATCAACCCAACTCAATGTACTGCTATTTATGCGGTGGTGATGCCCTGCCAGAGTGGGGTTGTGGGGCCAGGAGGGCCATTACACGGTGATAAGGCCCTGCCAGAGTGGGGTTGTGGGGCCAGGAGGGCCATTTACAAGGAGGGGAGGCCCCATCACCGTGTCGGGAAGGTTCCTTAAACAGTGATGACGTCCTGTCACAGTGAGTTTGTAGTACCAGGAGGCCATTTAGCCAGAATTTCATTCACAAGGCCTCAAATGTACTTCAAATACGTTTAAACATATAACAAACAGAAACAGATACACAGACAAGAAGGAAAATAAAATATTAAACAAAATGTAATAATATATAAAGAGTAACACGCAGTTTACTTCCAGCTGGTTTAGCGTTGTTGTTTTTGTTAGTGTTATCGATTGTCTAGTGAAAAAATAAAGGAACCGACAGATTATCAGAACCTCACACGGGTTATGCAGCATTTCGAAGTCTAGTAACAACGCCACAAATCAGTTCTTTCCGTCAGACTTGTGTGTTATTTGTTCTTTAACTAGCACTGAAAATTTTTGTTGCTCCAGTCAGCTTTGGAAATTGGCATTAGAAATGCCAATTTCCAAAGCTGACTGGCTTTGGAAATTGGCATTTTTTTGCAGATGTGACAAGCTATATGGATTAATTGAACCTGAAGTTGCAAGATGAAACAAATTTGATTTGTGATCTATTCACGGTGTCAAGACTTTCATGGCAAAATTTATGATATTTGAAGCACAAGTGAAAGTTTTTAACTTGGTTCATTTCCCATGTTGTGAAAAATTTATTTAGAACTTGAAGCAGAATTTCCTTCTTGATTTGCAACAGAAATCATTTATATTTTGCAAAAGAGTTTCAGGAACAATTTTCTGATCTTGATGCAAAAAAATAGATGATAAAATAAAGCTGTTTCAAAATCCATTTGACTGCAGTGCTGAAACACACCCAAGTCAGTTTCAAATGTAAATTATTGATCTCCAATTAGATGACATGCTGAAAGAAAAATATAAGGAAGGAAATCTGATCCACTTTTATAAATCTTGACAGTTTCCAAATTTGAAGCAGTTTTCTTGTGTATTCATAAAAGTTTTTGGTACAATGTACCTTTGTAAACATTCTAAAAATGTAGTATGTCAAGTCCAAATATCGCACCAATTTATTTGACGAGTATTTGAAGTACATTCTAGTAATTGGTTCCTTAAATATGAAGCCTCTGTTCTGAAATATTTTGAAATTAAAAGTAAGTTCCATTATTCCCATTATTCTTGTGCAAATTAATCTTGTGTCAGTTTTTCGAGTCTACAGTTCACTAACAGATTGTACTGTCAGAGCATTGGCTTATTTCTGACATTTTTACTTGTTATATATCATTTCTCAGTGTAAGCACAGTATTGTTTCATTGTAATTGTGACATTTCTCTTTTTCCTCTGAATATATAATGCTCATTACAAAAAGGATCAAAATAAAGCTTTATAATTCGTTTAAAATTCATTAATTTTTCTTTAGCCGACGAAAATGTGTAAAATATACTACATGGGTCATCGCAGTGAAATGTTTGGACACCCCTGACCTAGATCATAATCCAAAATGCATTTTCTCCATTTGTGGAAGGCAATCATTAAACTTTGTTGACACTGACAGTGCAAAATTTCTCAGATGGGCAGTCACTTAATTCAGAACTGTGCAATGATTATTACCAAGTCCCTTACTGAATGCACTCAGAAATATCTGTTTTGTTGTTCAAAATGAAGTTTTCAACTATCTTGTCACACCACAGATGTGCAACATAGCCTCGTGTTACGCAGTTTCATTAAGAAAAAAATATTTTACACAACAGTTCCGGGAGTATACTGAAAGCGGACGTGTATTATTCTCTGAAAGCGGACACGTTTTATTCCTGTCACAGGCAGAGCGACCAGGAGAGATGAGGTGTGTTTAGGGAGGTTACACACAGTAGTGGAGGCGAAATGTAGGGGTCTTGAGTAGGTGCTATTGGGTAAGTTTTTTCTTTAGTATATTCTATTTTGTGTATTTTCTGCTCTCATTTATTTGTAAAGCCCTAGTGTGTGCGAGGGCCTGTGATTTGGAGAGTATTTAATATTTTAACTCAAGGCCAAGTAGCCGGCAGGAAGGAAGGGAAAGGGGGGGTCAAAAAGCCTCCCTGTTTATATATTTTAACTCATTAGTAACAGTGTGCTAGTGAGCTAATGTGAACTGGAGTGTAGTGGTTTTTTGAGTAGATTGTAAGATGTATATAATTTACTATTGATTTAGATATATTTTTATACAGGTGAGTTTTTATCCTTCCTTCCTAATAATAATTAATATTGTTTAATATATGAGTACATGCTGGCCCAAGGTTTGCTGTGTTTTTCAGTGTAATTTTACAACCCCTAGACAGCAGTGTGAGCAGCCTTTAGCAGCCAGGAACATTTTATTTAAGTTACGACATCAGAGTCGTAACACCTTGTCATTATCGTTACAGAGAATTATTCACCAATTAACATTCAACTTGAAAGATGTAGAAGCACAATAGATATAGGAACACAATAGATGTAGATGCACAATAGATATAGGAACACAATAGATGTAGATGCACAATAGAAAATTTTTAACTTATTCAATAGCAGTTCACAGTGTTGAGAAAAATTATGAGAACATCTTCCTGTTTCATTGAATGGGATGTTCCAAACTTGGAACCCTTCACGGATTGACGATATACGACCTGTTGTACATCATTTAAACCAAGAAAGGCATTAAGTGGGCACGAAACTCTCAGTCACGATGCACTGGCTCAAACTAAACTAATTGCCATCCAGAAATGCACGTCCAAATTTGAATTTGTTTAATCTCGTCTATGTAAATTAAATAACTTACAGTAATCCACCAAATTACTCTCTTGATAGAAGCGTAATACTACGCTTTTATCCAATAGTCATCAGTTAATTTGACATTATCATAGCCAATACTGACGTCACACTTTTGAAAGATTTGTCGTGGACTTGTGATTTAACTTATCACGTGTGATTACTCGAGAAACCTATCAAAAATGTGACGACTGGGTTTTTTTTATGAGGTGACCATCACTAAACGAAATGTGTCACCTAGAGTGGTTATACATATATAGTTCGACATCAGTGAGGCTGGCAGGTATAACTGGGCTGCTGGGCATCAAGGTTCTCTATCTGCCGGGCACTTGACTATTGCAAAACTCAGGAAGACACAAGTGCAACTCATGTGACATTTTATTGTGGCAACGTTTCGCTCTCCAGAAGCTTTATCCGGAGCGAGACGTTGCCACAATACACAAATAACCCGCACATAGAAGGGGGGAGCTTACGACGACGTTTCGGTCCGAAATGGACCATTTACAAAGTCACTCTGTGTGACTTTGTAAATGGTCCAAGTCGGACCGAAACGTCGTTGTAAGCTCCTCTCTTCTATGTGCGGGTTATTTGTGTATCGTTCCAGTTACGGTATTGTGCCTTTTTTTGTTATTTGCCACAATAAAGTGTCACATAAGTTGCACTTGTGTCCTTTTACCTAAGATATTGTCGGCAATTCTAGCAACATTAATATTGCAAGACTTATCCTGATGATCTCATTGTGCCCAACCTGGTATTCTTCTTAACTTGTACGTTCAGAAAATGATGTCCATGTTAGTGTGCTACCATTTTGTACCAGATACACTTGTATACAGTATGACTACAGTAGAAAGGTGGAGAGGTATCGTAAAACGAAGAGCCTGTAGGTCAAGATGTGTGAATGATGTGCACTAAGAGCTAAGATGTGAACTCACTCTCTCTCCCTCAACCTTGAGTCGATGTGGTCAGTCCATCAATCTTGAATAGAATACAGCACATGTGCGGAGAAGTAGCTTAAATACCATATGCAGGAGAGGTGCAGCAGTCGTAGGTGGTGTCACATTTGTTCATTGTGGAAGTAGGTCGTATCCAAGGGTTAGGCAAGCGAAGAATTCCCAAGTATTAAGATCCCAAGAAGTTGCAGTGTTTGACAGGATTGTAGATGAATGGTTCAGAGAACCGACACGTTGATAAATTAGACACATGTGCAACTCTTGGGTATCTTTAATGAGGAAACATTTCGTCACTGTGTGGCGAAACGTTTCCTCAATAAAGATACCCAAGAGTTGCACATGTGTCTAATTTATCAACGTGTCGGTTCTCTGAACCATTCATCTACAACTCTCTCTCCGTTACGAATATTTCACCCATTGACGTAGCTGCACGAATCATTCTAAAAACAATTATTTTAAAGTTGAATTGTTTGAACCCCATTATTTCTGCTGTTGTCTTGGCAGCAAAGGTGCCCTTCATGCTGGTGCCACGAAGGTGCCCTTCATGCTGGTGCCACGAAGGTGCCCTTCATGCTGGTGCCACGAAGGTGCCCTTCATGCTGGTGCCACGAAGGTGCCCTTCATGCTGGTGCCACGAAGGTGCCCTTCATGCTGGTGCCACGAAGGTGCCCTTCATGCTGGTGCCACGAAGGTGCCCTTCATGCTGGTGCCACGAAGGTGCCCTTCATGCTGGTGCCACGAAGGCGCCACTCATGCTGGTACCACAAAGGCGCCCCTCATGCTGGTGCCACAAAGGCGCCTCTCATGCTGGTGCCACAAAGGCGCCCCTTATTCTGGCGCCACTAAGGCTCCCCTCATGCTGGTGCCACTAGTATAGCTAGGGTCCATCATTCACGCTAAATTACCTGTATGTTTTTTTTTTTCACAGAATTTACATGCCTAGTTTATAGGATCCATTGCTCCAGATTCTCTGCAAAATATTCACACGCAACATTACTCTTAAACTGGACATCTCCACTTCCTCTTGCCACTTCTATGGATAATTCTTTTTCCTCCAAAGAAATTATTTCCTTTCAAAAACGCCTCAAATTACCACCTATGTAGATTCCTCTCGTGTTTTCTAGGTTCACTTTGCCTTTCAAAGAATTATCTTGCGACATATTTATTCCCATGAATCTAAATTCCTTCACTTCCTCCATATTCTCTGTCTCTCTGATCTGATAACCAATCTTTCATTACCTATCATTTTTTATTACTTTCTTCACATTTGTAGCTTATACGTTCATTTTTAGTTTCCATCTTTTATATGTCCTTTCAATTTCATCCATTAACCTTTGCAACTTTTCTTCAGAGTCTTCTAAAAGAAAGGTGTCAACTGCAAAGGTCAAGCGGGACGACACCCACGTCGTACAAGATTCATTATTCTTTAGTCACAAATTTCTACCCAACATTTTAGTATTTTCTTCGTTTAGAAATCCCTCATCAGCTTTTACTGTGAAACTGCCTTCCTCTTTCCCACTTACTCTAACCTGAGCAATAGCTCTCTACATAAAAAAAATAATTGCTCCTTTTATTAACCTGCTACTTTCCCCATACATTTGCAACATCTGTGATATTGCTCCACTATATACCTTTCAAATGACTTTTCTAAATCCATGAATACAGTAACAATTGTTTACTATTTACAAAGTCACGTTCATTTACACTCTTCAATATTCATATATAGTCTGCACTTTCCCCTACCTTTACTAAATCCTCTTGATACCTCCACAATCCGACTTTTTTCTTACTCTTAACTCTTTTAAAATTAATTTAGTTATATTCGTTACCCAATAGTATAATTAACAGCCTATGATTATTCACGCATTTTTTTCTCTATGTGTACAATACTCTCTGTATAACACTTCTAAGTTATGAAAAACTCCTGTGGTAACTTTTCCTGTCTGCCTTTTCTTCCGTCAAGTTATTTAAGTTATTTTTGTTATTATTATTATTATTGTTGTTATTATTCCTGTAGTTGTTGTTGCTGCTTCTGTTGTTGCTATTGTTGCTGTTGTTTTTGCTGTTCTTCATCTTATTATTATT
This sequence comes from Cherax quadricarinatus, assembly GCF_038502225.1. Classification (NCBI taxonomy): domain Eukaryota; kingdom Metazoa; phylum Arthropoda; class Malacostraca; order Decapoda; family Parastacidae; genus Cherax; species Cherax quadricarinatus. The sequence goes on along the minus strand of NC_091354.1, from coordinate 23,440,120 downwards.
ATTATTACAGCTTTTTTAGTATCACCGTCATTATTCTTGTAGTTGTGGTTATTATTATAAATATTATTATTATTATTATTAGTAACAGTATTGTTAATATTATTATTGATGTTACTGTAGCTGTTGTTACTTTGTTTCTAAATTTTAAACTTCTGTATTGTACTTGGAAATTAACCAAAAAAAAAAAAAAATCACAGACAATAAAATCCATGAAACTGAGCGATGTTATTTTTTTTATTTGTGTGTTTATAAATACAGTTACAAACCTCATAATGTAGTTTAGTTTCTGCATTTGCTTCGTTCTTTTCTATCTTATGATTTACTTTTATTCTTAATAGCAAGTGGTATCAAATTTCTTAATGTCCAAACTCGTTCTCTTCGGAGAGGTCGACAAAGTTCACATGTGTTCCTGCTGAGTCCGTGAAGGTCAGGCCAGGAGGTGAGCTTATCCTGGCAGCACCTACAAACTTTTCTCTCCCTCGTTAGCCCACGTCGCAGCAAGGAAGATTAAGACAGAACTTACTCTTGCCGAAGATAACTAGATACGGAACGGTCTGACCTGTAACATCTCTAAAGATCATTTATTTAAGACAGAACTTACTCTTGCCGAAGATAACTAGATACGGAACGGTCTGACCTGTAACATCTCTAAAGATCATTTATTTAAGACAGAACTTACTCTTGCCGAAGATAACTAGATACGGAACGGTCTGACCTGTAACATCTCTAAAGATCATTTATACTCTTATGTTTCATTATGAATATAAATGATATATATGGTGTATCTGAAGTGTAATCATAAGAATTTTTTTTTTCGAAAAAAATTATCTTCATAATTATTTATATTAATATATTAGTGGTGGTCAATGGTCAATACCTTAACTACTAGATGGAAGCAGTAATAACTTATGCAAGGAACGAGACAAAATCTAAAAGAGATAGAACATCGTTTATAAAATATCTAGAAAAGGGTATTAAATACTAAACAAACCATACCATATCTTCTTTCAACGTACCAGCCGTATCCCACCGAGGCAGGGTGGCCCAAAAGAAAAAACTAAAGTTTCTAATTTTAAATTTAGTAATATATACAGGAGAAGGGGTTACTAGCCCCTTGCTCCCGGCATTTTAGTCGCCTCTTACAACACGCATGGCTTACGGAGGAAGAATTCTGTTCCACTTCCCCATGGAGGTAAGAGGAAATAAACAAGAACTAGAAAGAAAATAGAAGAAAACCCAGAGGGGTGTGTATAATATATGCTTGTACATGTATGTGCAGTGTGACCTAAGTGTAAGAAGAAGTAGCAAGACGTACCTGAAATCTTGCATGTGTATGAGACAGAAAAAAAAGACACCAGCAATCCTACCATCATGTAAAACAATTTCAGGCTACCGTTTTACACTCACTTTATATATATATATATATATATATATATATATATATATATATATATATATATATATATATATATATATATATATAGGTACATATATATATATAGATACATATATATTATATAGGTACATATATATATAGGAACATATATATATAGGTACATATATATATATAGATACATATATATATAGGTACATATATATATATATATATATATATATATATATATATATATATATATATATATATAACAAAACTAAGAAATTTCCATACAATCACACATACATATTTACATTACAGTGTTCGGTATCGCTCTCCCACACCAGTGTCCCACACCAGTGTCCCACACCAGTGTCCCACACCAGTGTCCCGCACCAGTGTCCCGCACCAGTGTCCCACACCAGTGTCCCGCACCAGTGTCCCCACACCCGTGTCCGACACCAGTGTTTTGCACCAGTGTCCCACACCAGTGCCCCACACCAGTGTCCCACACCAGTGTCCCACACCAGTGTCCCGCACCAGTGTCCCGCACAAGTATTCGACAATCAAACTGATCGTTAGTTTTCTCTGATATCTGTTCTCCTTGATGGGTACGTCTTCGTGAAATCGTTCACAATGTTCATCACTAACATCTGAGGTTTGATGAGTAAACGTTAAGGAGAGAATGAAGTTAATTTTGAAGGACATCCGACATCCCAACAGATGACATGCTGTCAGTAGCCATCATTTTTTATCATCATCACTGTGATAAGAACATAAGAACATAAGAATGTAGGAGCACTGCAGAAGGCCTACTGGCCCATACGAGGCAGGTCCTTATCAAAACGACATCTATCTAAAGCTACTCAAGAAATAACTCCCGTACCCCTTGACACCAATCAAACCCAGCCCCTCCCACTCATATATTTGTCCAGTCTCTTCTTAAAGCTACCCAAGGTCCTAACCTCTATCACCCCACTGGGAAGACTGTTCCACGCATCTACAACTCTGTTAGAAAACCAGTACTTACCTATGTCCTTTCTAAATCTAAATTTATCCAACTTAAATCCATTATTCCTGGTTCTTACCTGGTTCGACACCCTCAGTACTTTATTAATGTCTCCCTTGTTTATGCCCGTCATCCACTTATACACTTCAATGATATCTCCCCTCATTCTACGCCTCTCCAGAGAGTGGAGATTTAAGGCTTTAAGTCTATCTTCATACGGGAGGTTCCTTACACAGTAAATCATTTTAGTCATTCTTCTCTGTATGTTCTCTAATGAGTCTATGTCCATCCTGTAGTAAGGGGACCAAAACTGAGCAGCATAATCTAAATGAGGCCTCACTAGTGATGTATAGAGCTGTAAAATAACTTCTGTTACTTATACTTCTTGAGATAAATCCAAGTAATCTGTTGGCCTTGTTGCGCACACTGAGGCACTGCTGTCTTGGCTTTAGATTTCTGCTTACCATGATTCCCAAGTCTTTTTCGCATTCTGTATGACCAAGCTCTACTTCACCTAGATTATAGCTTCGAGGGTTATTTTCAATACCAAGGGCAAGTACCTTACACTTATCCACATTAAACTTCATCTGCCATTTCTCAGACCAAGACATTAATTTGTTCAAATCGTCCTGGAGTTCATTGATATCCTCCTCAGAGTGAATTATACGGCCTATCTTTGTATCATCAGCAAACTTACTCATGTCACTAGTAATCCCTTCATCAAGGTCATTAATGTAAATTATGAACAAGAGAGGGCCTAAAACTGATCCTTGTGGAACGCCACTAGTGACTAATCCCCATTCAGATTTCACTCCATTAATGGTAACTCTCTGCTTTCTATTGGTAAGCCATGCCTCAATCCATGCTAGAACTTTACCTCCTATACCATGAGCTGCCACTTTTCTTAAGAGTCTCTTGTGAGGTACTCTGTCGAAGGCTTTACTAAAATCCAAATAAACAATATCATATTCCTTATCACTGTCAACTGCCTCAAATGTTCTATTGAAGAACGTCAGTAAGTTTGTCAGGCAGGAACGACCTCTCGTGAATCCATGCTGAGATTCATTTATCAAGTTATGCTCTTCAAGGTGACTTCTGATAATGTTAGCTATAATTGATTCTGTAAAGTAAAAGGACACAAGTGCGACTAATGTGACATTTATTGTGGCAAAGTTTCGCTCTCCAGGAGCTTTATCAAGCCATTACAAACAATACATGGACACAGAGGGTATATAAAGGCTCAGAGTGAGGTGAATACTAGTGAGGTACCATTTCGATGTTCACTAGTGGTAGTAGTAGTAGTAGTAGTAGTAGTAGTGGTAGTGACAAAAGCAATACAATATGGTAGAGCAATTAATTCGTACATGAGTAAAAGGATATAAAAGCTATTACTTGGGTAACATAAAAATAGGTTGGACAAATATAAACTGGAATGAGGCAGCTTGTTTCAGTGTTCACTCTCTGTGCTTTGTGTAGTATAACAGGAGAGACTATGTGATGGCAGGGTTTACTGTTTTCAGGAGGATTCTTGCTAAGACTTCGGAGATGGTGAAGCTGCCGTTGTTTTGTTTAATTGTATTCGAAACAGCGATCAGTGCTGATTCAAGGCACTTGCGTGTGCGGAAATTCGTTTCTTTTATCACTAATTGGGCGTCTCTGAATTTCATAAGATAATTGGTGGAATTTCGGTGTTGTACACAGGCGTTGTTTAAGTTGTCGTTCCTACATGCGTATATGTGTTCATTGAGGCGGGTGTCGAGGTTTCTTGCTGTTTCACCTACGTAGATCTTGTCACAGCCTCCACAGGGTATAGTGTAAACTCCTGCATTGACTGGTTCGTGGTGCTTGGGTTTTGTCCTGGTTAGATCCTTTATTGAAGTGGTAGAAGCGATGGCGACTCTGGTGTTAGCTTGTGAAAGTACTTTTGAGACGTTTAGTGCAACCTGGCTGTTGGGAAGAATTATAACTTTGTTGGGAGTGGTGTTGATGCGTGGAGAATTGATGATCTGAAGAGCTCTTTTCTTGCAGTCTTTGATGAAAAAAGAAGGAAATTGTAACTCAGTGAATGTTTGGTGAATGTAAGTACATTCCTCGTCAAGAAACTCAGGACTACAAATTCGGTATGCTCTTAGGAAAAACCCGATGATGATGCCTCTTTTGGTCTTGGTATCTTGACTGGAATAGAAGTGTGTGAGATCATTTTTATTGGTGGGTTTCCGATAAACTTGAAATCTTAGGTTGTTGTCTACTTTGTGAATGAGGACGTCGAGGAAAGGTAGCTTGTCATTGGACTCTTCTTCTAGTGTAAACTGAATCGCTGGTTCAACTGCGTTGAGCCTTGCCTGAAGATCCCGTACATCAAAACGTTTTGGAGTTATTACGAGGACATCGTCCACGTAACGTAACCAAGTGACGCTTGAAGGGATGATGTTGGCGAAGTGTTCGGACTCTAGGTGTTCCATGTATAAGTTGGCTAGGACGGCACTTATTGGGGACCCCATTCCCATGCCGTAGGTTTGTTTGTAGAGCTTGTTATTGAAGGAAAAACAGTTGAAGTTAACACAGAGTTCAATCAAGTCAACAAAATCTCCGGGAGGTAAAGGAAGATTAAGGTCCTGGTTGACTTTACGTCGTAGAACCTCGATAGCTTTTTTGGTAGGTACTTTTGTGAAGAGGGAAGTCACATCCAAACTGCTTAGTTTCTTGTTACGGATGGAGAGGTTACGGATGCGGTTGAGAAGGTCGCCTGAGTGTTTAAGATGAGCGGGGCTGATGGTCCCCAGAAGGCAGGAAAGATGTTTGGCAAGAACTCCGGCTAGTTTGTGTGGAGCACTGCCTATTCCTGACGTGATTGGTCTGAGAGGAATATTGTGTTTATGGGTCTTGGGTAAACCATACATGTGTGCTGGTTTAGGGTTGCTCGGTAACAAGTACAGAAGTTTCTTCCCTTCTCTAGTGCGTTTGAGTATTTGTCTGGTTTTGTATAGAAAGTCTTTGGTGAGCGTCTCCCACTGTTGAGTGCTGATGGGTTCGTATGTAAATTGATCATTCAAAAGGTCCATCATTTTAGTGTTGTAGTTACTGGTGTTGAGTATGACGACTCCACCTCCTTTGTCGGCGGTGGTGACGATAATGTTGGGGTCGTTGGCGAGGTCCTTAAGGGCAGTGATGTATCTTCTAGGAAGATTAGAAGAAGAAGGTTCACATAAAGCTGCAGTGAGAAGGCCCTGTATATAACCCTTCTGGAAGTTGCTGTCACTGTGTCTATGGTTCCTGGTAACAAGATTGAGTTGATAGTTAGGTTTGCGTATGTTGGTGGTAAATTTGAGTCCCAGACTCAGTGCTTGTTTCTCGTAGTCGGTTAAGGTGCGTGACGATAAGTTGTTTATCAGGGATTCGCGTCCCATTTCCTTCCATCGACTGTTAGTGCAGAGGTACTGAAGTTTGCGATTGAGTTTGATCTTCTGTTGGAGGTTAGCTGTGGTGACTGTGCTGAGAATATGCTCAGCAGTGTGTTGGTCAATCTGAAGATTGGCCCTCATATTCCTTGCAGTTTCAAAGGTTTCCTTATCGATGTTAGAAAGTTCTTCGGCACATTCAGTTAAGTAAGCTTGGGTAGCTGGAGAGAAGGGGTGCTTGGAGTTGGAGAGTTGTGCAGGAGTAGACTTAGGGATCACCTTCTCTGCCAGGCAATCTTGTAGGAAGTTGTGTCTGTTGCGATAGCTGTGAGCACGAAGAAGGGTGTCCAAATAACGTCTGCATGAAATGTCCATTATGTTGCGGTGTCCGACAGATTGTAATAAAGTTGGTAGAATTACCGACAATATGTAAAGTAAAAGGACACAAGTGCGACTAATGTGACATTTATTGTGGCAACGTTTCGCTCTCCAGGAGCTTTATCAAGCCATTACAAACAATACATGGACACAGAGGGTATATAAAGGCTCAGAGTGAGGTGAATACTAGTGAGGTACCATTTCGATGTTGTGATGAATGGTTTGAAAAACCGACAAGTTGAAGATTGAGACACTTATGCAGCATATGGGAATCTTTATTCAGGAAACGTTTCGCCACACAGTGGCTTCATCAGTCCAATACAAAGAGGAAGGCGTAAGGAAAGGAGGAGTATGAGGTAATCATACTCCTCCTTTCCTTACGCCTTCCTCTTTGTATTGGACTGATGAAGCCACTGTGTGGCGAAACGTTTCCTGAATAAAGATTCCCATATGCTGCATAAGTGTCTCAATCTTCATTTCGATGTTCACTAGTGGTAGTAGTAGTAGTAGTAGTAGTAGTGGTAGTGACAAAAGTAATACAATATAATAGAGCAATTAATTCGTACATGAGTAAAAGGATATAAAAGCTATTACTTGGGTAACATAAAAATAGGTTGGACAAATATAAACTGGAATGAGGCAGCTTGTTTCAGTGTTCACTCTCTGTGCTTTGTGTAGTATAACAGGAGAGACTATGTGATGGCAGGGTTTACTGTTTTCAGGAGGATTCTTGCTAAGACTTCGGAGATGGTGAAGCTGCCGTTCTTTTGTTTAATTGTATTCGAAACAGCGATCAGTGCTGATTCAAGGCACTTGCGTGTGCGGAAATTCGTTTCTTTTATCACTAATTGGGCGTCTCTGAATTTCATAAGATGATTGGTGGAATTTCGGTGTTGTACACAGGCGTTGTTTAAGTTGTCGTTCCTACATGCGTATATGTGTTCATTGAGGCGGGTGTCGAGGTTTCTTGCTTCTTGGTGAATGTACTTACATTCACCAAACATTCACTGAGTTACAATTTCCTTCTTTTTTCATCAAAGACTGCAAGAAAAGAGCTCTTCAGATCATCAATTCTCCACGCATCAACACCGCTCCCAACAAAGTTATAATTCTTCCCAACAGCCAGGTTGCACTAAACGTCTCAAAAGTACTTTCACAAGCTAACACCAGAGTCGCCATCGCTTCTACCACTTCAATAAAGGATCTAACCAGGACAAAACCCAAGCACCACGAACCAGTCAATGCAGGAGTTTACACTATACCCTGTGGAGGCTGTGACAAGATCTACGTAGGTGAAACAGCATACCATATTGTATTACTTTTGTCACTACCACTACTACTACTACTACTACTACTACTACTACCACTAGTGAACATCGAAATGGTACCTCACTAGTATTCACCTCACTCTGAGCCTTTATATACCCTCTGTGTCCATGTATTGTTTGTAATGGCTTGATAAAGCTCCTGGAGAGCGAAACGTTGCCACAATAAATGTCACATTAGTCGCACTTGTGTCCTTTTACTTTACATATTGTCGGTAATTCTACCAACTTTATTACAATAATTGATTCTAATAACTTGCCCACTATAGATGTCAGGCTTATTGGACGGTAATTTGAAGGAGTGGACTTATCCCCTGATTTGAATATAGGAACCACATTAGCCATCTTCCACATCTCTGGCACAACACTGGTAAGGATGGACGCATTGAATACACTCGTTAATGGCTGACTAAGCTCCACCTTGCATTCCTTAAGTACCCTTGAAAACAACTCATCGGGTCCCGGGGACTTATTTTGTTTCAGTTTGTTTTTCTGTTTAATAACCATGTCCCTCGTGACAGTAATATTAGTTAACTTAAATTCATCAGGAACTAAATAATTGTTAATTACTGGAATCTCATTTACATCTTCCTGTGTAAAAACTGACAAAAAATAGTCATTAAATAAGGAACACATTTCCAGTTCATTATCCCTCAGCTGTCCATTCCCAGATTTCAGAGGTCCTACTTTTTCCTTCACCTTCGTCCTATACACTTGAAAGAACCCCTTTGGATTAGTCTTTGATTCATTAGCGACTCTAATTTCATAGTCACGTTTAGCCTTTCTAATCGCCTTTTTTACTTCTCTTTTAAGCTGAACATATTGGTCAGTAAGGTTAACCTTTCCTCTTCTGATGCGCCTATAAATTCCCCTTTTCTCCCCTAATAGATGCTTTAGCCTCCTGTTAACCCATTTGGGATCGTTATTATTAGACCTAATTTCTCTCTGGGGAATGTATATACTCTGGGCACTGTGTACATTATTAAGAAAACAATCATAAAAGCAGATCCCTTCATATTCATAAGTATGATTATCGTCAATAAAATCATTAGCTAGATAACCCCAATCAAGATTAGACAGATGTTCCCTAAGTCCATTATAATCGGCAGAACGAAAATCAGGGATTTTTACTGTATTATCATTATTCTTGCATTCCCAATTAATGCTAAAGGTGATGGATTTGTGATCACTTGCGCCAAGCTCTTCAGTGATCTCCAGATTATTCACGAGTGTTTCCTTATTTGACAAGACTAGGTCTAGCAAATTATTACCCCTGGTAGGTTCAGTTACACTCTGTTTCAGAAAACAGTCCTGAACTGTTTCCATGAAGTCACTGGACTCTAGATTACCTGTCAAAGAATTCCAGTCAGTTTGGCTAAAGTTAAAGTCCCCTACTATGACTACGTTACTGTGTCCAGAAGCCCTAACAATTTCGTCCCAAAGAAGTCTCCCTCTATCGTGATCCAAGCCTGGAGGTCGGTATATTACACCTAGAATTAGTCTTTCTTGACCCTCCACGAACTCTACCCAAACAGACTCTGTTACTGCTCCATCTATTTTTATACCTGTTTTTATGCAACAATTAATATTTTCTCGAACATACAATGCAACTCCTCCCCCCTTCCCATTACATCTATCCACATTGAATAACTTAAATCCCTGAATATTACACTCAGCAGTCATATCCCGACTCTTTAAATCATACCACGTTTCAGTTAATGCAATGATATCAAAGTTCCCAGCACATGCTACCAAACGTAGTTCATTAATTTTATTTCTTGCACTTCGACTGTTAGCATAAAATACCATCATATGTTTTTTCTTCTGCACATTTTTCCTATTCATCTTTGTTTTTACACAATTTCTGAAATTATCATTACCCAGAGTTACTCCATGACAGTTACTATTAAGATTCTTAATATCAGAGCATAAGTCAATATATCCATACTCATCATTAATCATTTCTAAACCCATACCTCTAACTAATGGCTATTAAATAAACCTGTGCAATTGTTTTCAAACTCCACTCATACTCTCAGCTCAGCATCGTCAATTTGAAGATAACTTCCCTCAGTTTAGCATCACTAACTTCAGGAAACCTCTACTTCAGATAGGCAAACCTTCCATCTTCTTTGTGCAACGCTTTGACGAAGTTTTTAATATGGCTGAGCTTGATATGAAATGGCCGAAGAAGTATGCCTTTTGTATCAACGAATGGCTTGTTGCACGTTCTTCACGCCAGGCTCAAATGATTCTCGTGTTGGCCACGTACGTTGATTGCAGTGCTGCACTGTCTCCGCTCTCCCACAGGCACAGGAAACAGCAGTATTTTGTAAATCCACCTTGCAGGCCCAGATAAAAAAAAAAACTAACTTTTAGGTCACTACAAATTTTCCACTCAAACTTCTCATATCTGATGAAAGAGACATGATTTTGCATTGTCTCAAATGTATTTTTGAAGTCTCGAGCGAGAGCTAAATGCAGACTTGGGAGGGTGTTGCCATGGTGAAGCAAGACTGCCTTCAGACTTGTTTTGCTGGAATCAATAAAGAAACGCCACAGCATAAAAGTCTATTAATATCACAAAAAAGTAACAATGATTCTTCCAGTATAAAGTGGGTTCTTAGGCTTTTCTCTCGCTTTCTGAATAGGGATATGGATATATTATTTTGGATTTTTTTTGATGAAAGTCCTGATACTCATGTGACATAGAAATAACAAATCATTGTGTGACTTGCTGGTTCAGTCCACACCAGTTGGACTGTAAATGGTATGCATGACTTCCATTCAGCAAACCACTCGTATAAGTATGGTATCCGAGTCGCACAACGGCGATGAGGTACCCACAGCTTGTCCTGATCTCCCACCTTTACACCAAATTTGTGAAAATAGGCTTTTTTTCACAAGAGACGTTATGTTTCATCTCTGCTTTGTAGGAGTAAATCTGCCACATACATAACAAAAACATTACTGTTACTTAAGCAACCACGAGGCACTGTAGAATTATAGTTACGGTCGAAAAAATCACTCTGATAAAGAGAAAATATACATTCCATTATAGGTAAGTCTCACAACTCAACAAATATCAAACAAAATCATAAAACCGGGCATGAATAATTAAAAAACAAAAAAAATGGTACACAACACTGACAGGTTGAATAGTCAAGACACATGTGCAATAATTGGGCAGCGTTATTGTTGAAGCTTATCTCTTGCACAGTAAGGTTCTTCAGTCAAACAGAGAGGTTCTAGTATGGAGAGAGCAGTAGTAGTACCAAGGTATATATGATGTCAAAAGTCATAATCAAGGGAGTGCGCTAAACTCGTATGATTATACAGCTCATGAGGGTGGGGGGGGGGTGTTGGAAGGTTTTCAGGCTCAGTTCAGGGAACCGGAGCACAGATCCAATTCCCTAAATCAAGAGCCCCTCAACAGCGTCAAGGAACCACCCTTGAGGGGCCTTGAAGGAATAGCTTATCAGGTGTCAGTCCCTCAGCCTGGGGAATAGTTCAGCTCTGTAGTCTGGAACAAGGTGAAGCTGAAACATGAGAATTGAGCCTTATATATTGGCAAAAGATGAGGCGTGAAAAATCTATAAAACGTCACAGAAAGCGGGACTCAGTAGTGGAAGCAAAAACGCAAAATTGCATGACACTGGGCCACAACGGTATCTTGGTTCAGAGAACATCTTATACAACTTTACTACTGGTTATGAGTGGGAAAGGTTTTGTTTGAGACATGTTTAGCACGAGTCAGTATGCTTGCTACATTGCTCCTCAATTTTTACGTTCTTACTGCTACTAGCGGGTCGCCTTCCGTGACGTTTTCAAGATTCTGCGAGCCTCACCTTCGACTTCAGCTTCACCTTGTCTTAGACACTGGAGATGAAGTACTGTGAGGGGAAAAGTTCAATAGATAGGAGTAGCGACGGAGTGTATAGTAACAATAGTTTGATTGCCGGCTGCTTGTTAAGGTAGGGTCAGTCTAGCTCCCGCTATCCCTTCCCCTTCCTCTTCCCCCCCCCCCCCGAAAGGTGACGTGTGGGGATCCGGTCAAACAGTAAATCACTCGACTCACAGCTCCCAACACTACTGTAAGTACACGCCTGATCATATTTTAGTGGACTTATTGGTTGAAAGCTTCACTTTTGACCAATAATTAACTTAGTTCTTTCAGTCTTTATCTATTAAATGTTTTAATAATCACATCTTTTAGGTATTGTACTTATCATGGAGAGTGATTTCTTAAGCAGTGGGTAATCTGTCTCTCTTTACAGCTTGGAATGACAGAGAGAGTCACCTGCCAACCAACGAGAAGAATAGAAGGAGACGGACTAACGTGCTGAGACGTCCCATGTTTAGTCTACTTACCTGTTATGTAAGCCAACACAGGACCTAACCCCTCATCATAGCAGTGGTAACGAACCTGTTTTCCTGTCATCTGAAGTAATTGCACACGGCTATACTCTGTGAAGAATGAGCTGGTGGTGGTCACCAACACCTGCTACCCCCCCCACATCAGCAACGGCTACGATTTCAACAACACGCAGTGTCTCCAACACCTGACACCCCATTACCACGATATACCTATATTAGCGATGAGTTCAAATGTAATTTTTTTCATTTCATTTTTCATTTTTCTTTCAATTAGGATACCCATTCATGTTTTATTGTTTTACATTTTCCGTTTCTAAATAATAAAGTGTTTATCATTGTCTGTTATTTCTTTTTCTATTCATTAATTTTCCTGAGGAGGAGCCAGCCTTGGTAATACTGACTGAAGTTGTTACAGGGCTGAGTAAGCCTTCACAAGTGGCGACCTTGCCAGGATCAACTCGACTGAATCAAGATTCAACTCCATCTTCAACGCCGCATACCACAGATGGTTACCACCAGCCATGAGTAATCATTCTCTATGGTAGGACTAGTGTACAGGTATTTAAAAGATTTGGTGATTGTTATAGTCTCAATTTATTGTAAGTCAAATCAGGCTGGATATAATATTTAATTCTGCCACCTTTTCGAGCTTGAAACACTTTGGAGGATTAGACTCTAGGGACCTGAGATTTTCCAGTGACAATTTTTTTCATTGAGCTCTTTATTTTATCAAGGGAACTGTCGTAGGACACTCTTGATTTGTGTGTGAGAAGATTGGATGGTCAAGTGACCCCATTCTACTTACTGTTTGCTCGGAGCCGGCATATAACCCTTCGTTTTAATTAATACATATTGTTTAATTGAAGCAGGGATCGAGCCCTCTGGTTTATTTACAGTTTGAGCGGAGCAGGAATTGAACCCTCTGTTTTCTTTAATACCTGTTTCATTTCCCCTGATAGTTTAAGTTATTCTTGCAAGTATTGAGGAATACCAGTTTTGGATGAACGCTGGAAGTAAGTTAGGAATAACGGAAAAATTTAGAATCTTTCATTAGTGCTAAGATCCAGAAAAGACTTGAAAGAGAGAGAGAATCGAAAGAGAAGAGAATAAGGAGAGAGAAAGAATAGAGAGAGAATCAAGACAGAAAGAGAAAGAGAGGATAAAAAGGAGAGAGATCGAATTGAAAGACAAAACCAAGATAGACAGTTAGAAAGAGAGAGAGAAGACAAAAAGAAGCATGATAGACTTGATCATGAGGAGAGAGCTAAAGTACGTGGGGAACAAGTTAAATTAAGAGAACTTGAGGAAAGAGCAAAGGATAGAGAAGTTGAGGAAAAAGCTAGAGAACTTGAGTTAATAGAGAAAGAAAAGGATCGCGAGCTCGAAAAATCTCGCCTTGAATTAGAGAATAAAAAGTTAACTTTTACACAACAACAATCAGAGGAAGGAGTAATGGAACAACGTGCAGTCAGTGCACATATTCCAACACCTAATTTACCTCCCTTCACAGAGGGGGACGACATAACTTCATACATTATCAGGTTCGAAAGTACTGCTACCCTCTGTGAATGGCCTGCTCACACATGGGCTACCAGGTTAGGAATGTTATTTTCTGGTACAGCTCTGAATATCTATGCAACTTTATCGCAGGATATCATATGTAATTATAACCTACTGAAGAAGGCAATCCTTAAAGCATATAAAAAAACCACTAATTCTTACAGGAAAGATTTCAGTTATGCCACCTTACAGCCTGGCCAGAACTTTCAGCAGTTACAGGTAACACTTTTTCGTTTGTTCGACTTTTGGATAGAGAGTTCAGGAATTGATCACAGTTATGAATCTCTTAGAGACTTCATGGTTGCTGACCAGTTCCTGACAGCTCTTCCCCACCAGATAAGAACATTCATTAGAGAACGTAACCTGATTAAAGCTGAGGAAATTGCTGAGGCTGCTGACTTGTATGCTGAGGCTCACAATTCCTATAAAGACCTAAAGGGATCGAACCCTAAGGGCAAGGGTTCATCAGACCTTAAGAAATCAAAGCCTCTAGTGGAAAGTAAATTGACTTCTTTTATTCCTGTTTGTCATTTGTGTGGTGTTAAGGGACATAAACGTCCCGATTGTCCTTCTAAGAAGGTCCAAAAAGTTGGAAGATGTTTTAAAGACTGTAATGACCAAGTACCCTTGTGTTCAGGAACAGTTAATGGACTTAATGTATCTACCATTTTACGAGACACTGGATGCACATGTATAGTCATTTCTGATACGCTGTTCCCTAATCTTAAACTCATTCCTCTGCTATACTTTCAGACTACTTGGGCCATACAGACACTTTTCCTACCATCCATTGTTACATTAGGTCTAAATGGTTCACAGGTTGGTCTGAAGCCGTACTAGCTCCCATCACTTCTTGCTCCGTACTAATAGGTAATGTAAAAGGTGCCATTCTTCCTTCTGAGGTTGATCTTTCATCACCAAAGATGGACATAAGTGTTTCAGATCCTCTTCCTGTAGAGTCAGAGAAGCCCCTCGAAAGTTCAGATGAGACAATGTCTAGTGAGATTCATGTGGGATTAAAAACCAGTGATGCTACTCTCGAAAGTGAGGTAGTGGGATCACCGGTTCACTTGTTAGATGAAAGTGAAGCTATCACCTCCGATACCATAAATGTCTTGACTTGGGCTCAGACCAAAGCCCAGGCTTCTACTGTCCATCCTTTGATTTTCCCTGACTTTAAGCCTTTAGATATATCGAAGGACTCCTTTGTCAATTTACAACGTAATTGTCCTTCTCTTCAGAATTGCCATAATGCCGCTAAACAAAATCAAGTTATCCAAAGGAAAAACTTTTCATATAAATTTGAATATATAAAAGGTATCTTGTACAAGTCAGTTCAAATTCAAATTCAAAGTTTATTCTCTATAAGGATTACAATGCTGAGTTTACAGAATTTGGTTATTGTGTGGTTTACATGTAGTAAAATAATAATTACAGAGTGTACCATTAGAACACCTAGCATGGCTAGGCATTTCTGGCAGACTTAGATTAAATCTTAAGTTTAAAATATTACAAAATTATGAGGCAAGTTGGTATTATGGCTAAGTGACTAAATACTAGTTTGTGAGTTTAGCAATGTGAATGCTTTTGTTTTGGCACTATACATAGTTTCAGTATTGGAGTATTACAGGCCAACTTATGACTAGTTAAGATTCATTATTTTGAGATTGAGATTGATATTTCTGTTTATGGTCAGATGGGTGAGTGAGTGTAAGTGTGAACCACCAGGTGGTATTCGTATAATTAGTTGACAGGGTGTATCAGGGAGATAAGATGTTTTCTGATGGTAGTTTTAAAGGTGATGAATGTGTCTGCAGTTTTAGAATTTTCAGGTAGGGTGTTCCAGATTTTAGGGCCTTTGACATACATTGAATTTTGTAAAGGTTTAGTCGGACACGGGGAATGTCATAGAGATGTTTGTGTCTGGTGTTGTGCCTGTGGGTTCTGTCACAACTATCAAGAAAGCGTTTTAGGTCAAGGTTAATATTGGAATTTAAGGTCCTTTAGATGTAGATTGCACAGTAGTAAGTGTGGATGTAGTGAACAGGGAAGTAAGTTTAGATCTATGAAGAATGGGGGGGGGGGGGGGAGTGTGTTGCCACGGATGGGATTTAGTGATTATTCTTACTGCGGCTTTTTGTTGGGTTATTATTGGCTTAAGGTGTGTTGCTGCAGTTGAACCCCAAGCACAGATAGCATAGGTGAGGTATGGATATATAAGTGAATGGTATAGTGTGAGAAGGGCAGTTTGTGGCACGTAGTATCGTATCTTGGAGAGGATCCCAACCGTTTTGGATACATTTTTGGTTATGTGTTGGATATGGGTGCTGAAGTTCAGGTTGTTGTCAAGGTATAGGCCTAGGAATTTGCCCTCATTATGCCTGGCAATTAGAGTGTTGTCGATCTTAATGTTAATTTGTGCATCTCCTGCTCTGCTACCAAAAATAATGTAGTAGGTTTTGTCAGCGTTAAGCATAAGTTTATTGGCTGTCATCCAAGTCGATATTTTGATCCTCATTAACAATGGTGTTGAGGGTGGCAAGATTAGGGTAAGAGATGACATAAGTCGTGTCGTCAGCAAAGAGAATGGGTTTCAGGTGTTGAGAAACGTTTGGAAGATCATTGATGTATATGAGGAAGAGCAGGGGACCAAGGACACTTCCCTGCAGAACTCCAATATCAAGTGGCTGTGTTGTTGATGCTGTGTCTTTAATGGTGACATACTGATACCTATTAGTAAGGTTTTTTTTTTTATTTTTATTATCACACTGGCCGATTCCCACCAAGGCAGGGTGGCCCGAAAAAGAAAAACTTTCACCATCATTCACTCCATCACTGTCTTGCCAGAAGGGTGCTTTACACTACAGTTTTTAAACTGCAACACCAACACCCCTCCTTCAGAGTGCAGGCACTGTACTTCCCATCTCCAGGACTCAAGTCCGGCCTGCCGGTTTCCCTGAATCCCTTCATAAATGTTACTTTGCTCACACTCCAACAGCACGTCAAGTATTAAAAACCATTTGTCTCCATTCACTCCTATCAAACACGCTCATGCATGCCTCCTGGAAGTCCAAGCCCCTCGCACACAAAACCTCCTTTACCCCCTCCCTCCAACCTTTCCTAGGCCGACCCCTACCCCGCCTTCCTTCCACTACAGACTGATACACTCTTGAAGTCATTCTGTTTCGCTCCATTCTCTCTACATGTCCGAACCACCTCAACAACCCTTCCTCAGCCCTCTGGACAACAGTTTTGGTAATCCCGCACCTCCTCCTAACTTCCAAACTACGAATTCTCTGCATTATATTCACACCACACATTGCCCTCAGACATGACATCTCCACTGCCTCCAGCCTTCTCCTCGCTGCAACATTCATCACCCACGCTTCACACCCATATAAGAGCGTTGGTAAAACTATACTCTCATACATTCCCCTCTTTGCCTCCAAGGACAAAGTTCTTTGTCTCCAGATTTGAAATATGCAAGCGCATGGCCTCTTATACCATAATGGTCAAGTTTGTGGAGTAGGATGCCGTGGTCTACTGTGTCAAAAGCTTTTCTTAGGTCAATAAAAATTCCTAGTGGATATTCCTTATTTTCCAATGCTGTGTAAAGCAGATCTAGCATTTTTATGTATTCAAATTAAAATCAGATGAGACAGACTATTCCATCTTAGTTGTTCCAAGTCAATGCAGAGAGACTGTTCTTAAAATGGCTCATGACCTGCCAGTGGCCGAACATTTCTCGCATCGTAAAACCTTAAATAAAATTAGGGAAACCTATTTTTGGCCAAAAATGTCCTCTGATGTCACTACCTATTGAAGATCGTGTAAAGTTTGCCAACTGTCATCCTCCCGAGGTACAAGGTGAGTGCCTATGGTCAAAATGTTTATCTTTACAGTACCGTTTGAAAGAGTAGCTATTGACATCGTTGGTCCTTTATTTCCACTTTCATCTGGCGCACATATATATTAACAGTAGTTGATTGTGCTTCGAGTTTCCCTGAAGCCGTTCCCTTAAAGACCATAACTACTACAGAGGTGGCTGAAGCCCTTTTGTCCATCTTCTCCAGAGTGGGCATCCCTAGAGAAATTTTGTCTGACCGTGGGACACAATTCACATCTGACTTAATGCAACATCTCTACCAACTTCTGGGAGTGAAGCCTCTCTTCACCACACCCTATCATCCCAGCTGTAATGGGAGGATTGAGCACCAATAGTCGATTCTCAAGTCTATTTTAAGGAAACTTTGCTCCCTTAAACCTAAGGAGTGGCATCGTTACCTACCCTGTGCTTTGTTTGCCATGAGGGAAGTTCCCAGTGACTCTTTGGGGTTTTCACCTTTTGAACTTCTCTATGGTAGACAGGCCAGAGGTCCATTGTCCATCCTTCATGACTTATGGACTAATGAGGAGGTAAATGCTGAGGTTCAGTTTTCTTACCAGTTTCTCCTTGACCTTAGATCCAAACTTGAGGAGCCCTCTGACACAGTTTCGAAAAACCTAAGCTTGTCAATGAACCAGTACAAAACCTATTTTGATTACAAAAGTTTTAAAGTAGGGGATGAAGTTCTGGTACTTTTGCCTATCAAGTCAAATAAATTATTGGTAGCATGGAAAGGTCCATATAAAGTATTAAAAATTTGTGGGAAAGTTGACTACCTGATAGAAGTCAAGGAGAAACCTAAGCTTTATCATATCAACATCCTTAAGAAATATTACCGAGAAAATTCGGTTAACTGCCTTAATAACTTTGACTTAGTTTTTCCACACGAACTTGATAAGACAACTGAAGAATGTAAGGTGTGTGTAATTGACACCTCTTAGACTATGATGAAGAACTACATGACTTGGTGACTCTTGACCACTCGGGCGCAACCAACATTAATATTAATGAATCTTTGAATGACCATAAGAGACATGAACTTCAATGTGTGAGTAACTTTTCAGACGTCTTTACTGATATTCCAGGTGTTACCTCCATGGTAGTCCAAAAGATTAACTTAGTGACGGACAATCCTATCAAACGAAAATTATACCCTGTGAGGGAAAAGTTCAATAGATAGGAGTAGCGAGGGAGTATGTAGTAACAATAGTTTCATTGCCGGCTACTTGTTAAGGTAGGGTAAGTCAAGCTCCCGCTATTCCGGCCTTATTCCCCCACCCCGAAAGTGATAGTTTGACTGCCGGCTGCTTGTTAAGGTAGGGTCAGTCTAGCTCCCGCTATCCCTTCCCCTCCTCCTTCCCCCCCCCCCGAAAGGTGACGTGCGGGGCTCTGGTCCAAACAGTAATCACTAGACTCACCGCTCCCAGCACTACTCTTGGATGACAGAGAAGGTCACCTGTCTATCAACGAGAAGAACTGGTGGAGGTGGACTAACGTCCTGAGACTTCCCATTTTTGGATTTAATTACCTGTGCACCTGTATGAAATTGCAGGGCGTAGCCCCTCATCATTGCAGCGGTAAAGAACCTGCTTTCCTGTCATCGGGATATAATACTCAAGGCTATACTGTGAAGAACTAGCCAGTGGGTAGTAACCAACACCTGCGACCTCCCCCCACATCATCAGCAACGGCTACGATTTCAACAACACAGTGTCACCAACACCAGACACCCCTATATATATTAGCGTTGAATTCAGTTGTCATTGATATTTTTCATTTTTCATTTTCTTTAATGTAGGATTAATATTTCATATTTAAGTGCTTTATATTTTATATTTTCTATATAATAAAGTGTTTATTTTTGTCTGTTATTTCTTTTTCTATTCATTAATTTTCCTGAATAGGAGCCAGCCTTGGTAATACTGTCTGAAGTTATTACAGGGCTGAGTGAGCCTTTACATACCCAGTTCCAGTTCACCTTAGGGATGCATTTGACCGAGAGGTAGACAAATTATTAAAACTAAAGATCATTGAACCTTCAGTATCTGCATATTACTCACCAGTAGTCATGGTTAAGAAGGAGGATAATTCATAAAGACTTGCTATTGACTTCAGATGCCTTAATGCTATAACTCGGTGGGATGCTGAACCTATGCCCTTAATAGATAGCGATCTACACAAATTTTATGAAGTTTCCTTCTTTTCAGAGAATGATATTGCACAGGCATATCATCAAGTAATGTTAGATCCTTCTTCTAAGCAGTACTACCCACCAAGAACTGATGCAGCATAGAACTATGCCCTTCGGTTTGGTAACTGCCTGTTCTACCTACGTGAGACTGATGAGAAAGGTCTTGGGTAATATGCCAAATGTTTCAGTTTAATTTGATAACATTTATGTAATGGCATTCACGTGGGGTGAACATATCCAAACATTAACATCAGTTTTACATATGTTATGCTCACATGGCCTCACTGCCAAGCCGAAGAAATGCTTCCTTGGGTATAACAAGATTAGATATCTTGGACTGATTTTTTCTAATAACTCTCTGCAGCCTCTCCCCAGTAAGATCAAAGCTTTATTAGAATTTAAATTCCCCAAAACCAAGAAGCTCATGCGTGGCTTTCTTGGTTCTGTAAATTTTTATGCACGGTTTATCCCGAACCTTACTGATCTTACAGGCATCTTATCCAACTTCCTTAAAAAGTCTGTGAAGGAACCTCTCGAACTTTCCGACGTAGCTCGGGAAAAGTTTAATGAGATTAAAAGTATCTTTTCGAAAGACCCTATACTTAAGATTCCAGATATTAATAAAACATTTTGTTTAAGAACTGATGCGTCCAATACTGGCTTACATGCCGTGCTACTACAAGACCATGATGGTACTCCCTTCCCTGTATGCTTCCTAAGCCAGAAACTCCTTCCCGCAGAAGCGAGATACTCCACCATAGAAAAGGAATGTTTGGCCCTTGCGTGGGCTAACTCCAAACTTAAATTTTATTTGCTGGGAAAAGAATTCATTTTAGAAACGGACCACAAACCTTTGATATACCTAGAAACTTTTAAGGGAACCAACAGTCGCCTCTTGAGGTGGACATTGGCACTCCAGGCTTTTAAGTTCCATATTGTGTATATCAATGGTTCATCCAATTATTTCTCTCGTTAAGTCATGACAGTCAGTAGAAGATTTGTTGCCTTACGCGGCTTCCACATGTTAGAACTTTTTCCTAGCCTATTCTTCTTATTCTCCTTGACAATAAGTCTTGGTATAGGGGAGTGTGAGGGAAAAGTTCAATAGATAGGAGTAGCGAGGGAGTGTATAGTAACAATAGTTTCATTGCCGGCTACTTGTTAAGGTAGGGTAAGTCCAGCTCCAGCTATTCCCCCCCCCACTTTTTTCCCCCTCCCCAAAAGTGATAGTTTGATTTCCGGCTGCTTGTTAAGGTAGGGTCAGTCTAGCTCCCGCTATCCCTTCCCCTCCCTCTTCACCCCACCCTCCCGAAAGGTGACGTGTGGGGCTCCGGGCAAAGAGTAAATCACTCGACTCACAGCTCCCAACACTACTGTAAGTACATGCCTGATCATATTTTAGTGGACACCTGACACCCCATTACCACGATATACCTATATTAGCGTTGAGTTCAAAAGTAATTTTTTTCATTTCATTTTTCATTTTTCTTTCAATTAGGATACCCATTCATGTTTTATTGTTTTACATTTTCCATTTCTAAATAATGAAGTGTTTATCATTGTCTGTTATTTCTTTTTCAGTTCAGTAATTTTCCTGAGGAGGACCCAGCCTTGGCAATACTGACTGAAGTTGTTACAGGGCTGAGTAAGCCTTCACAAGTACTGATCATCAAAGACGTTACTTCTTTATGGTTGATGGACTGATCACATTCTCTTTACCTCGCCACCACATCTATGACTCCATATTTAATATCTTCTGTATTTGACTGAAGAAGCCTACTGTATAGGCGAAAAGTTTCAAAAAAAAAAAAAAATACCCAACAGCTTCACATATGCTTTACTTATCTACTTCTCGGTATTGTATAACATATTTTTTACATATAATTATTTTTTCTGGTTTATTGGACCCGAAATTTCTGCTTGACTATGCTGCTGACGAATAGACATTGTTTGCTATTTTTTGAGGTCGTTTCTTAGTTGAAAAATGCCCTGTAGTCTTTTCACTTCTGTTTCGAAATTTGCAGCTATTTAACTAGAATCTCGTTGACTTTGCTGTTCATTGAGAGACATTGCTTGAGACTTTTGAGGTCGTTGCATATGAATATCATATCTATAGTTTCATTTTAATTGTTGCCAAGCATTTTATACTCACGTCTGTGATTGTTATATAAAAAATTCGCTACATTATACATGCCAACATTGAATATAATTTTCCATGTCTTCGAACACAGCATCAAAATATCCAGATTACTCTATACTGGAGGCCGCAATCCCGGGTTTTGTGTTGGCCGTGTATGTTGCTGCTTTAGATGCCAGCCCTATCTCAAGAAAATTTATATGAAAAGAAATGAACCATGAGCCGATCCCTTAGGAACTCAGCTTTTAGTGTCTAGCCACGTAAATTCCTCCTTGTTTCCATTTGGTGAGTCATTACTCTATGGAAGGTGATTGTCTCCTAATCCATGCGCCCTTGTTTTGGCCATCATTGTGCTATTGGATAACTTGCCCATTTTTTTTTTAATATTTAGATATGCTACAGTGGTTGGAACTCTTTCGTTCCAGTTTTTGAATAGGCAAATAAAATTACTAATCAGTCACGAATGACCATTTTCTTGCAATAATGTTGGTAGAATTACCGACAATATGTAAAGTAAGAGGACACAAGTGCAACTAATGTGACATTTTATTGTGGCAACGTTTCGCTCTCCAGGAGCTTTATCAAGCCGTTACAAACAGTACATGGACACAGTGGGTATATATAGGCTCAGAGTGAGGTGCAATACTAGTGGTAGTAGTAGTAGTAATGCAATATGTTAGAACAATTAACTTGCACATGAGTAAACGATATAAAAGCTATTACTTGGGAAACAAAAATTGGTTAGACAAATATTTATATTGGAGGCTGGATAGACAAGGCCTGTTTCAATGTTCATTCTCTGTAATGTGCTTCTGTAGTATTAACAGGAGAGACTATGTGACGGCAAGATTTACTGTTTTCAGGAGGATTCTTGCTAAGACTTCAGAGATCGTGAAGCTGCCTTTGTTTTGTTTAATTGTATTAGAAACAGCGATTAGTGAAGATTCAAGGCACTTGCGTCTGCGAAAATTAGTTTCTTTGACCACTAGTTGGGCGTCCCTGAACTTCATGAGATGATTGGTGGAATTTCGGTGTTGTACACAGGCGTTGTTCAAGTTATCGTTCTTACATGCATAAATGTGTTCATTGAGGCGGGTGTCGAGGTTTCTTGCTGTTTCACCTACATAAATCTTGTCGCAGCCTCCACAGGGTATAGTGTAAACCCCTGTGTTGACTGGTTCGTGGTGCTTGGATTTTGTTCTGGTTAGATCCTTTATCGAAGTGCTGGAAGCGATGGCGACTCTGGTGTTAGCTTGTGAAAGTACTTTAGAAACGTTCAGTGCAACCTGGCTGTTGGGAAGAATTATAACTTTGTTGGGAGTGGTGTTGGTGCGTGGAGAATTAATGATCTGAAGGGCTCTTTTCTTGCAGTCTTTGATGAAAAAGGAAGAAAATGTAAATCTGTGAAGGTTCGGTGAATGTATGTACATTCCTCGCCAAGAAACTCAGGACTACAAATTCGGTATACTCTTAGGAAAAACCCGATGATGATGCCTCTTTTGGTCTTAGTATTTTGGCTGGAATAGAAGTGTGTGAGATCGTTTTTATTTGTAGGTTTCCGATAAGCTTGAAATCTTAGGCTGTCTACTTTGTGAATGAGGACGTCGAGGAAAGGTAGCTTGTCATTGGATTCTTCTTCTAGTGTAAACTGGATCGCCGGTTCAACTGCGTTGAGCCTTTCCTGTAGATTCCGTACATCAAAACGTTTGGGTGTTATTACGAGGACGTCGTCCACGTAACATAACCAAGTGACGCTTGAAGGGATGATGTTGGCGAAGTGTTCGGACTCTAGGTATTCCATGTACAAGTTGGCTAGGATGGCACTGATGGGGGACTCCATTCCCATGCCGTAGGTTTGTTTGTATAGCTTGTTATTGAAAGAAAAACAGTTGAAATTAACGCAAAGTTCAATCAAGTCAACAAAATCTCCGGGAGGTAGAGGAAGATTAAGGTCCTGATTGACTTTACGTCGTAGAACCTCGATGGCTTTTGTGGTAGGTACTTTTGTGAAGAGGGAAGTCACGTCCAAACTGCTTAGTTTCTTGCTACGGATGGAGAGGTTTCGGATACGGTTGAGAAGGTCGCCTGAATGTTTAAGATGAGCGGGGCTGATGGTCCCCAGAAGGCAGGAAAGATGTTTGGCAAGAACTCCGGCTAGTTTGTGTGGTGCACTGCCTATACCTGACGTGATTGGTCTGAGAGGAATATTATGTTTATGGGTCTTGGGCAAACCATACATGTGTGCTGGTTTAGGGTTGCTGGGTAACAAGTACTGAAGTTTCTTCCCTTCTCTAGTGCGTTTGAGTATTTATCTGGCTTTGTATAGAAAATCTTTGGTGAGTGTTTCTCACTGTTGAGTGCTGATGGGTTCGTATGTAGACTGATCATTCAAGAGGTCCATCATTTTGGTGTTGTAGTCACTGGTGTTGAGTATGACGACTCCACCTCCTTTGTCGGCGGTGGTGACGATAATGTTGGGGTCGTTGGCGAGGTCCTTAAGGGCAGTGATGTATCGTCTAGGGAGATTAGAAGAAGGTTTACATAAAGCTGCAGTGAGAATGCCCTGTATATAGCCCTTCTTGAAGTCGCTGTCACTGTGTCTATGGTTCCTGGTAACTAGGTTGAGTTGATAGTTAGGTTTGTGTATGTTGGTGGTAAATTTGAGTCCCAGACTCAGTGCCTGTTTCTCGTAGTCAGTTAAGGTGTGTGACGATAGGTTGTTTATTAGGGATTCCCGTCCCATTTCCTTCCATCGACTGTTAGTGCAGAGGTACTGAAGTTTGCGATTGAGTTTGATCTTCTGTTGGAGGTTGGCTGTGGTGACTGTGCTGAGAATATGCTCAGTGGTGTGTTGGTCAATCTGAAGAATGGCCCTCATATTCCTTGCAATTTCAAAGTTTTCTTTAGCGATATTAGAAAGTTCTTCAGCACATTCAGTTAAGTAAGCTTGGGTAGCTGGAGAGAAAGGGTGTTTGGAGTTGGAGAGTTGTGCAGGAGTAGACTTAGGGATCACCTTCTCGGCCAGGCAATCTTGTAGGAAGTTGTGTCTGTTGCGATAGCTGTGAGCACGAAGGTGTCCAAATATCGTCTGCATGAAATAACTACGAGAAACAGGCAGAGTCTGAGACTCAAATTTACCACCAACATACACAAACCTAACTATAAACTCAACCTTGTTACCAGGAACCATAGACACAGTGACAGCGACTTCCAGAAGGATTATATACAGAGCATTCTCACTGCAGCTTTATGTGAACCTTCTTCTAATCTTCCTAGACGATACATCACTACCCTTAAGGTCCTCGCCAACGACCACAACATAATCGTCACCACCACTGACAAAGGAGGTGGAGTCGTCATACTCAACACCAGTGACTACAACACCAAAATGATGGACCTCTTGAATGATCAGTCTACATACGAACCCATCAGCACTCAACAGTGGGAGACACTCACCAAAGATTTTCTGTACAATACCAGATACTCAAACGCACTAGAGAAGGGAAGAAACTTCTGTACTTGTTACCCAGCAACCCAAAACCAGAACACATATATGGTTTACCCAAGACCCATAAACATAATATTCCTCTCAGACCAATCACGTCAGGTATAGGCAGTGCACCACACAAACTAGCCGGAGTTCTTGCCAAACATCTTTCCTGCCTTCTGGGGACCATCAGCCCCGATCATCTTAAACATTCAGGCGACCTTCTCAACCGCATCCAAAACCTCTCCATCCGTAACAAGAAACTAAGCAGTTTGGACGGTACTTCCCTCTTCACAAAAGTACCTGCCACAAAAGTCATCGAGGTTCTACGACGTAAAGTCAATCAGGACCTTAATCTTCCTCTACCTCCCGGAGATTCTGTTGACTTGATTGAACTTTGTGTTAATTTCAACTGTTTTTCTTTCAATAACAAGCTCTACAAACAAACCTATGGCATGGGAATGGGGTCCCCATCAGTGCCGTCCTAGCCAACTTGTACATGGAATACCTAGAGTCCGAACACTTCGCAAACATCATCCCTTCAAGCGTCACTTGGTTACGTTACGTGGACGACGTCCTCGTAATAACGCCCAAACGTTTTGATGTACGGAATCTACAGGCAAGGCTCAACGCAGTTGAACCGGCGATCCAGTTTACACTAGAAGAAGAATCCAATAACAAGCTACTTTTCCTCGACGTCCTCATTCACAAAGACAACAGCCTAAGATTTCAAGTTTATCGGAAACCTACCAATAAAAACGATCTCACACACTTCTATTCCAGACAAGATACTAAAACCAAAAGAGGCATCATCATCGGGTTTTTCCTAAGAGCATACCGAATTTGTAGTCCTGAGTTTCTTGACGAGGAATGTACATACATTCACCGAACCTTCACTGATTTACATTTCCTTCCTTTTTCATCAAAGACTGCAAGAAAAGAGCCCTTCAGATAATTAATTCTCCACGCACCAACACCACTCCCAACAAAGTTATAATTCTTCCCAACAGCCAGGTTGCACTGAACGTTTCTAAAGTGCTTTCACAAGCTAACACCAGAGTCGCCATCGCTTCCAGCACTTCGATAAAGGATCTAACCAGAAAAAAATCCAAGCACCACGAACCAGTCAACGCAGGGGTTCACACTATATCCTGTGCAGGCTGCGACAAGATTTATGTAGGTGAAACAGCAAGAAACCTCGACACCCGTCTCAATGAACACATTTATGCATGATGAGAGTAAGACACATGTGCAACATCTGGGTATCTTTATTGTAGACGTTTCGCCATCCAGTGGCTTTATCAATACAAATTCTAGGACATAACTTGAAGACAGTAGAACTATGTACAGAAGATGAGGTAATCAGTCCCTCAACCTAGGAGTAGGTGCGAGCAGCACCATAGTCGTGGAGATTCTGAAGCAGAAGAAAGAATCCTGGCGCTTATATAGTAACGTCAGGTGAAGCAGACGAGGGCAAATTCACTGGTAGGCGGGATTCCCCAGTGGAAGTAGGTCCTTCCCAAAGAGATGGGTTAGTTGTAGTAGTAGTTGTCGTAGTCGTGAAGGTTATGTACATGTCCTCAGAATTAAGATTCCATGATGTTGCAGTGTCTGACAAGTTGTGTACGAATAGTATATAATACCGACAAGATGAGAGTAAGACACATATGCAACATCTGGGTATCTTTATTGTAGACGTTTCGCCATCCAGTGGCTTTATCAATACAAATTCTAGGACATAACTTGAAGACAGTAGAACTATGTACAGAAGATGAGGTAATCAGTCCCTCAACCTAGGAGTAGGTGCGAACAGCACCATAGTCGTGGAGATTCTCCACGACTATGGTGCTGTTCGCACCTACTCCTAGGTTGAGGGACTGATTACCTCATCTTCTGTACATAGTTCTACTGTCTTCAAGTTATGTCCTAGAATTTGTATTGATAAAGCCACTGGATGGCGAAACGTCTACAATAAAGATACCCAGATGTTGCACATGTGTCTTACTCTCATCTTGTCGGTATTATATACCATTCGTACACACATTTATGCATGTAGGAACGATAACTTGAACAACGCCTGTGTACAACACCGAAATTCCACCAATCATCTCATGAAGTTCAGGGACGTCCAATTAGTGATCAAAGAAACTAATTTTCGCAGACGCAAGTGCCTTGAATCTTCACTAATAGCTGTGTCTAATACAATTAAACAAAACAAAGGCAGCTTCACGATCTCCGAAGTCTTAGCAAGAATCCTCCTGAAAACAGTAAACCCTGCCATCACATAGTCTCTCCTGTTAATACTACAGAAGCACATTACAGAGAATGAACATTGAAACAGGCCTTGTCTATCCAGCCTCCAATAGAAATATTTGTCTAACCAATTTTTATGTTTCCCAAGTAATAGCTTTTATATCGTTTACTCATGTGCAAGTTAATTGTTCTAACATATTGTATTACTACTACTTCTACTACTACCACTAGTATTGCACCTCACTCTGAGCCTATATATACCCTCTGTGTCCATGTACTGTTTGTAACGGCTTGATGAAGCTCCTGGAGAGCGAAACGTTGCTACAATAAAATGTCACATTAGTTGCACTTGTGTCCTTTTACTTTATAGACCATTTTCTTAGCGAAGTCCATGTTGATTTCCAGTTAATTTCTTACGTTCCAGAGAATTACAATATTTTTCCTTCATAACGATCATCATTAATTTACCTTAACTTATATTAAGCAGATAGTCGATACTTGAAGAAAGACGCCTGATCTCTTTCGAAAACGGGGCAGCACTTGCTAATTTTCAGTCGTTTGGCATCTATCGTTTTTTGACTTGTTAAATATTATATCTAGCGGGAAGGCAATTTGGTTTCTTCAATCGTTAATAACTCTAGCAGACATTTTGTCAGGAGTACGTGATTTATTAATAATTTTATTATTTTCTTAATTTTGGTATATCAAGGCTATATTTGCTGCAGGATGTAACTTAAAAGAAATATTGGTTGCGAATATTAGTGTTGAGTTCAGCATTAAATACAGATCAAAAAGCACCGTTGTAAATGCTTATAACTATGACAATTTTTAAAGGGGTTGACCGTTAAGCAAGCGGAAGGCCTCGGGCAGATGACTGAAAGCTCCAACGGCGGGTCATCATATGACTAAGACCCGCGTCATCAAACACTTGTCCAGTTTCCTGACGAACCTAACCTAACCTCCGTTGTACAGTGACGCAATATCCTTTGGCTCTTCGTTATTCTCTAGTTATGGTTAATTTTTGTTTTAACCACGACATATGTCCGATCCAGGGAGATGTTCTAAGCCCGTAAGGGTCATATAGATTGGAGAATGTTATATATTGAGGTTCGATTTAGGGAAGGGGAAGATAAGTCAAATTTCTTGGATCAACAGCCCAATTCTGGGTTACTTTTCATGTTACATGTAACTAGTCTTTCAAATTCCGTTTACCTTTCATAACATTCTCTGAAATTCTTTTTGGAATTGTGGATAGTTAGTAGGTTTTTCGAAGCTACTAGTTAATTAAAGATCTCTATTTAGGGAATTGGATCTGTGCTCCAGTTCCCCGAATTAAGCCTGAATGCCTTCCACATCCCCCCCCCCCCCCAGGCGCTGTATAATCCTCCGGGTTTAGCGCTTCCCCCTTGATGATAATAATAATAATCTTAATCTTAAATAATTACTTTGTTGCCAATGTGGGTTGCTTTACCCTTTTCTCATTTTATAATTCTTGGTATGTAATTCCTTCCGATATTTAGAATTTTTATTCTAAATCTGGTCCATATTATCGCACCAAATCTTGAATTTTGTTTCACAATTCATTTAAATCAGTAGCAGATTTAAATATGTAGGAACCTCATGCAAAACAGTTTTCCCTGAGTCATATTAAGGCAGCTTTAAATGCTGTCTGCTTTTGCACTAGTAAAAACGAAATTTTGACTTGAGAGCCAGATGCATGATTGTAAGTCTTCCTCTGGTCCACTACGAGCATATTGTATATATTAAAAAAATTAGTAAACTATAATGGCTTAAAAAATTTTGCATATTGATTTCAGAATCGAAATAATTTGCATAATATGTAAGTATATATTCGTGGCCCCTAAAGGAATCCAAGCAACGACAAAACCGTCAAAAGTTATAGAATAGGTAGTGATTCATAGAGGATCAGTAAATAACTAGCAAAAGATATGGGAGGTTTCTCAGTACTCGTGGCTTTTCTCTTACCTATAAACCTGTTACTGAGTCAAGTTCCCGGTATCAAGTCGCATTTCGTCAAAGTTTACTGTTGTATAGTTGAGAATTATTAAATATATTTTTTTATCAGAGTTGTATATTTTGAATCGAATGATTTTTGTGTTAGTTTCTCCCAGATTATCTCCTACCACGCATGATTGGACAAGGCCACAATCTCTGCTCGGAAGGAGATTCAGTATATTGCAACCTCGAGTAACTAACCTGACGACTGTGTTGGGATTTTATCATCCAATCTTTTTTGGCCACCCGATAGTTTGTTCCAGCTTATTTTAGGAGCATTAAACCCACAGACTGCTACTTCTACATTTTTTTGTCCTTTAGTTTTATCATAGAAGAGAGCGTCGTTTTGCTGACGTTGTTGAGGAGAAGAAGAAAATAAAATATCCTCATTTTCGCACTCATTGTAGGGAATCTGAATTTATACGGAGTAATAAAATTCACCACATTTTCGAAATTCAAAAGAATGAAAAATCATTACTAACATACAGGGGTCACTCCCGATCTTTTATGAGTATTTTCTGCAAAACATTTCTCCTTTCAGAAAGATATTATCACGTAAAATTTAAAAGTATCTGGACACTATGATTTGCGAACACTTTCTATCACCACAGGTTTACCTGGAGTCTACCTGGAGGTTATTCCGGGGATCAACGCCCCCTCGGCCCGGTCCACAACCAGGCCTGGTGGATCAGGGCATGATCAACCAGGCTGTTACTGTTACAGGTACCTAAAGTCAGTGCCGGCTGATCCGGCACTGACTTTAGGTACCTGTCCAGCTCTCTTGAAGGCAGCCAGGGGGTTACTGGTAATTCCCCTTATGCTTGGTGGGAGGCTTTTGAACGGTCTTGGGCCCCGGACACTTATGGTGCTTTCTCTTAGTGTACCAATGGCGCCCCCACTTTTAATTGGGGGTATTTTGCATCGCCTGCCCAGTCTTTTACTTTCGTAGGGAGTGATTTCTGTGTGCAGATTCGGGACCATTCCTTCTAGGATTTTCCAAGTGTAGATTATGATATATCTCTCTCCTGCGTTTCAACGAGTACAAGTCAAGTGCTTCCAAGCGTTCCCAGTAGTTAAGGTGCTTGATAGAACTTATACGTGCAGTAAAGGATCTCTGCACACTCTCTAGATCCGCAATTTCACCTACTTTGAACGGAGATGTTAATGTATAGCAGTATTCCAGAGAGAACAAGTGATTTGAAAAGGATCATCATTGGCTTGGCAGATCTCGTTTTGAACGTTATCATTATCCATCCTATCATTTTCTTTGCATTTGTGATCGTGGCACTGTTGTGATCCTTGAAAGTGAAAGTGAGATCCTCAGACATTACTACTCCCAGGTCCCTTACATTATTTTTCCGCTCTATTGTATGGCCAGAGTTTTAGTATACTCTGTTCTAGTTATTATCTCCGTTATTATTTCCGTTGCCCACTGGAAAACTTTGTTTATATCTTCTTGGAGGTTAAACGCATCCTCAGCAGATGACAGCCTCATGCAGATCCTAGAATCTTCTGCAAAGGATGATACGGTGCTGTGGGTTACATCTTTATGTCTGATATGAGGATGAGGAACAGGATGGGGACGAGTACTGTGCCTTGTGGAACAGAGCTCTTCACTAAGGCAGCCTCCGATTTAACTCTGTTGACCACTACTCTGTGTTCGATTGGTTAGGAAGTTGAAGATCCATCCAGTGGTGGTGACAGGAGTATAAACTTCTTACCAAAAATTTAAGCATTTTGAATGATTATTTCCTAGTAAAAGTAGGCCTTAGGGATGTGTGATGTCACCTTGGTTGTTCAATATTTTTATAGATGAAGTAGTGAGAGAAGTGAATGCTCGGGTGTTGGCAAGAGGTGTGGAGTTAAAAGATAGTCTAACACAAAGTGGGAGTTGTCACAGTTGCTCTTTGCTGATGACACTGTGATTTTGGGACATTCTGAAGGAAAGCTGCAGAGGTTGGTGGATGAGTTTGGTAGAATATGTAAAAGAAATAAAAGTGAATGTAGGAAAGAGTAAGGTGATGAGAATAAAAAAAATAGGTAACGAATGATTAGATATCAGATTGTAGGGCGAGAGTATGGAGGAGGTAATGTATTCAGATATTTGAGAGTGGACGTGTCAGCAGATGGATCTATGAAAGACGAGGTGAATCACAGAGCTGACGAGGGGATAAAGGTGAGTGGTGCACTGAGGAGTCTGTGGAGACAAAGAACATTTTCCATGGAAGCAAAGAGTGGAATGTATGAGACTATAGTTATACCAATTCTCTTATTTGGATGTGAAGAATGGGTTGTGAATGTTGCAACAAGGAGAAGGCTGGAGGCAGTGGAGATGTCATGTCTGAGGGCAGTGTGTGCTGTGAATATAATGCAGAGAATCTGTAGTTTAGAAATTAGGAGGTGTGGGATTAGCAAAACTATTATCCAGAGGGCTGAGAAGGGGTTGTTAAGGTGGTTTGGACATGTACAAAGGATGGAACGAAATAGAATGACGTCGAGAGTGTATAAATTTGTAGTGGAGGGAAGACGGGGTAAGGGTCGGCCTACGAACGGTTGGTGAGAGGGGGTAAAGGAGGTTTTGTGTGAGAGGGGCTTGGACTTCAAGCATTCGTGAGCGTTATAGATATAAGCCAATGGAGACAAATGGTTTTTAGGACTTGACGTGTTGTTGGAGTTTGAGCAAGGTAACGTTTATGAAGAAATTCAGGGAAGCTTGTAGGCCGGGCTTGAGTCCTGGAGATGGGAAGTGCAGTGTCTGCGCACTGAATTAGGGATGTTAATGTTTCAGTTTTATAACTGTAGCGTATGCATGCCTCTGGCAAGACAGTGATGGAGTAAATGAAAGTTTTCTTTGAGGGAGCCACCCTGGCTTGGTGAGAGACGGGTTAATAAAAAAATATTAAATATATATGTCATGCTGAATATGTAAAACTGGTCAGTTAGGAAGAACTCACTTAAAATTAGGTTCTTTCTACACTTCTCTTTTATACGTTTAAAGATATATTTTTTTCATTTATGTTAATGTAAATATTAATAGTTTTGTACCAAAAGAACCTTAAAGAACTTTCCTAACCTTATTATAACAAACACATTTAAATTTAACCTATTCCAACTAAATATATTTTAGATAAATTTACAGGAATTTAATAACAAACACAATGAAATATATTTTTTTCTTTATTCAGCACGAGGTATATATACAGAGAAAGATTTCAGTCAGCAATACTCGATAATGCTACTAAGGCGGGCAAAATTCCCAGGCAGCGCTCTTATCCACTCAACCATAAATGCTTCAAAAGCTGGATAGCCTGGTTCACAAGCCATGTTTCTTTCCCAGCCTGGGCACGTCAGTCAGCCTCAAGCATGGATTCAAGCTATTTCAATCTCCTCCTGTATGTTCTGATCTCTCAAGCGATTTTTATGTCAATGCACCATGCAGAAACAAGCTGGTATATACAGAGAAAGATCGCAGTTAGCAGGATTCGATCCCACTACAGGGAGAATGGTAAGGATCCCAAAATGACATGGATTGTAAACCAGCCTGCCCAGCTGATGAGCCATTTGTGGTCGAGTGATGTAGAATGGTCACTTCGGGAACCTTGCCAGTCTTCCTGTAGTGGGATCGAATCCAGTTGACTGCGAGCTTTCTCTGTATATACCCGCTTGTTTCTGCGAGGTGCATTTGTTTTCTAAGTCTCGGTTTCCGAAGATTTGATCTCGGTCTTGGTCGATAATTACTACATCTCTGAAGCAGAGTTGGCCCTATTGAGGTTCACAAAAATGTCATCTGTTGAATTCTAGTCTACGTGGTGTGAGTGTCCTTTACAGGGAATCATGTTCCTGATCGATCATTAGAGCTACAAAAAAAATCAATTGTGTTTAACGAGGAGTGTATATCTCAATACATTTGTAAGTGGATGTGTTCATTACTCAGCGCATAGAATGTTTACTTTAACCTGTTTCAAAGGGATAAATTATCTTTCATCTCGATGCTTAGGTAAACTGCAAGCTTGATGAATCTATTTTACTTTATTGGATATAAATGTAACAAAATAACAAAATTCTCCTCCAGTTCCAATTTCAGTTTCATACTTGCAAAGAAATAATGTTTATTAAGAGACAGTCAAATTTACCCCAGTCAAAGCGTGAACCAAAATTTTGATTTGGTCTGGACAGAAATAATCTATAACCCATATTATATCAAAAATTTAAAAATAATTATTAAAAATCAAAATAGCGTTGCAGGAACAATTCACAATACTCAATTTGGAAATGAAAAATTGTACGTTTTGATTCGTACAGGAAAATGGACCATGACAAACTGAAATGTTGTCCAGTCTTCATATCCAATTTGTGGGTTTGTAAATAAAGTAGATTCTTGTATGAAATAAAACATCGCCAGGTTTAAAAAACATCCCCAGGTTTAATATGTTGGAGGGAGAGTGAAGATCTAAAACTACGTATGTACTGACTTAGATCATGTGATCTGGCCTAGTGTATCAGCTCCAACTCATGAATTCTTTCGTGTTCACTTATGAGAGCCTTATTGTGGGACAATACTCATTGTTTTTGTGTGTTTTATGTTTTTTCCTCGTGGATTTGCTTGTACCATTGACCAGCTTCTATTAAATTTAGGTGTAGGATACTCTCTCTCTCTCTCGTACACACATACACACATACATGCATACATGCATACATACATACATATATACATACATACATACATACATACATACATACATGCAATCCTTCTGATATCATTGGGAAATAAGAGTTTGAGGTAAAACTATGGCAAAAACTTGTAGTTAACACAGCTAGGACCAGATTTAACAGGACTATTAATTAGGCATCAAAATTGTTAGTTTTGGGAAGTCTCATTTTAAACATGTTAACATCAAGTGTACAGATATATTAGTAAACTTCTAACATTGTTACTTTATTCAGGACTTAAAATTTTAATTTTTAATATAGTTTTTAAATGCGCTTTAAATAGTACATTATTTTTATTGTAATATATTTTAGATTCTGATTATATATATATATATATATATATATATATATATATATATATATATATATATATATATATATATATATATATACAGAAGACAAGCCACAAGGGGTGGAAATCTTTAGCTAAAGATTTCCACCCTCCGTGGCTTGTCTTCTTGCATTGTTAAGATCGCCTGTCTGCGACTGTTTTGCATATATATATATATATATATATATATATATATATATATATATATATATATATATATATATATATATATATATATATATATATATATATGTCGTTCCGAATATGTAAAACTGGTCAATTAGCAAGAACTCATTTAAAATTAAGTCCTTTCTAAAATTTTCTCTTATACGTTTAAAGATATATTTGTTTCATTAATGTTAATGTAAAAATTTATAATTTTCCATTAAAAGAATCTTAGAAAACTTACCTAACCTTATTATAACAAGAACAATTTATTTTAGCCTAACCCAACTAAATATATTTTAGATTTGTTTACAATAATTTAATATTAAACAAACTCAGTGAAACATATTTTTTTCGTTAGGTTCAGAATGATTTTGGCGAAATTATTGCATACACAAATTTTCGCTTGTCCTAAATGGCAAGATGAACGTTGCTATTTAAGCCAAGATCGCAAGTTCTGTCTATTCGGCACGACATTTTATATATATATATATATATATATATATATATATATATATATATATATATATATATATATATATATACATATATATATATATACATATGTTTTTCAACAAGTCGGCCGTCTCCCACCGAGGCAGGGTGACCCAAAAAAGAAAGAAAATCCCCAAAAACAAAAAACTTTCATCATTCAACATTTTCACCACACTCGCACATTATCACTGTTTTTGCAGAGGTGCTCAGAATACAACAGTTTAGAAGCATACACATATAAAGATACCCAATATAACCCTCCAAACTGCCAATATCCCAAACCCCTCCTTTAAAGTGCAGGCATTGTACTTCCCATTTCCAGGACTCAAGTCCGACTATATGAAAATTACCGGTTTCCCTGAATCCCTTCATTAAATATTACCCTGCTCACACTCCAACAGATCGTCAGGTCCCAAATACCATTAGTCTCCATTCACTCCTATCTAACACGCTCACGCACGCTTGCTGGAAGTCGAAGCCCCTTGCCCACGAAACCTCCTTTACCCCCTCTCTCCAACCCTTTCGAGGACGACCCCTACCACGCCTTCCTTCCCCTATAGATTTATATGCTTTCCATGTCATTCTACTTTGATCCATTCTCTCTAAATGATCAAACCACCTCAACAACCCCTCTTCTGCCCTCTGACTAATACTTTTATTAACTCCACACCTTTTCCTAATTTCCACACTCCGAATTTTCTGCATAATATTTACACCACACATTGCCCTTAAACAGGACATCTCCACTGCCTCCAACCGTCTCCTCGCTGCTGCATTTACCACCCAAGCTTCACACCCATATAAGAGTGTTGGTACTACTATACTTTCATACATTCCCTTCTTTGCATCCATAGATAACGTTTTTTGACTCCACATATACCTCAACGCACCACTCACCTTTTTTCCCTCGTCAATTCTATGATTAACCTCATCCTTCATAATCCATCCGCCGACACGTCAACTCCCAAGTATCTGAAAACATTCACTTCTTCCATACTCCTCCTCCCCAATTTGATATCCAATTTTTCTTTATCTAAATCATTTGACACCCTCATCACCTTACTCTTTTCTATGTTCACTTTCAACTTTCTACCTTTACACACATTCCCAAACTCATCCACTAACCTTTGCAATTTTTCTTAAGAATCTCCCATAAGCACAGCATCATCAGCAAAAAGTAACTGTGTCAATTCCATTTTGAATTTGATTCCCCAAAATTTAATCCCACCCCTCTCCCGAACACCCTAGCATTTACTTCCTTTACAACCCCATATTAAACAACCATGGTGACATTACACATCCCTGTCTAAGACCTACTTTTACCGGGAAGTAATCTCCCTCTCTTCTACACACCCTAACTTGAGCCTCAATAT
The DNA here is from genome assembly GCF_038502225.1 of Cherax quadricarinatus. NCBI lineage: Eukaryota > Metazoa > Arthropoda > Malacostraca > Decapoda > Parastacidae > Cherax > Cherax quadricarinatus. The sequence continues at coordinate 23,403,654 of NC_091354.1, read as the reverse complement.
CCTAATAAAAACTCTTTACAGCATTTAATAACTTACCACCTATTCCATATACTTGCAACATCTGCCACATTGCTCCTCTATCCACTCTATCATATGCCTTTTCTAAATCCATAAATGCAATAAAAACTTCCCTACCTTTATGTAAATACTGTTCACATATATGCTTCAATGTAAACACTTGATCTACACATCCCCTACCCACTCTGAAACCTCCTTGCTCATCCGCAGTCCTACATTCTGTCTTACCTCTAATTCTTTCAATTATAACCCTACCGTACACTTTTCCTGGTATACTAGGTAAACTTATTCCTCTATAATTTTTACTGTCTCTTTTGTCCCCTTTCCCTTTATATAAAGGGACTATACATGCTCTCCGCCAATCCCTAGGTACCTTTCCCTCTTTCATACATTTATTAAACAAAAGTACCAACCACTCCAACACTGCTTTTAACATTTCTGTCATGATCCCATCAGTTTCAGCTGCTTTACCCCCTTTCATTTTACGTAGTGCCTCACGTACCTCCCCCACACTTACATTCTGCTGTTCTTCACTCCTAAAAGATGGTATACCTCCCTGACCAGTGCATGAAATTACTGCCTCTGTTTCTTCCTTAACATTTAAAAGTTCCTCAAAATATTCTCGCCATCTACCTAATACCTCCCTCTCCCCATCTACTAACTCCCCTACTCTGTTTTTAACTGACAAATCCATACTTTCCCTAGGCTTTCTTAACTTGTTTAAGTCACTCCAAATTTTTTTCTTATTTTCATTAAAATTTCTTGACAGTGCCTCTCCCACTCTATCATCTGCTCTCCTTTTGCACTCTCTCACCACTCTCTTTACCTTTCTTTTACTCTCCATATACTCTGCTCTTCTTATAACACTTCTGCTTTGTAAAAACCTCTCATAAGCTACCTTTTTCTCTTTTATCACACCCTTTACTTCATCATTCTACCAATCACTCCTCTTTCCTCCTGCACCCACCCTCCTATAACCACAAACTTCTGCCCCACATTCTCATACTGCTTTTTTAAAACTACTCCAACCCTCTTCAACCCCCCCACTACTCATCTTTGCACTAGCCCACCTTTCTGCCAATAGTCGCTTATATCTCACCCGAACTTCCTCCTTCCTTAGTTTATATACTTTCACCTCCCTCTTACTTGTTGTTGCCACCTTCCTATTTTCCCATCTACCTCTTACTCTAACTGTAGCTACAACTAAATAATGATCCGATATAACAGTTGCCCCTCTATAAACATGTACATCCTGGAGCCTACCCATCAACCTTTTATCCACCAATATATAATCTAATAAACTACTTTCATTACGTGCTACATCATACCTTGTATATTTATTTATCCTCTTTTTCATAAAATATGTATTACTTATTACCAAATCTCTTTCTACACATGGCTCAATTAAAGGCTCCCCATTTACATTTACCCCTGGCACCCCAAATTTACCTACTACTCCCTCCATAACATTTTTACCCACTTTAGCATTGAAATCCCCAACCACCATTACTCTCACACTTGATTCAAAACTCCCCACGCATTTACTCAACATTTCCCAAAATCTCTATCTCTCTACACTTCTCTCTTCTCCAGGTGCATATACGCTTATTATAACCCACTTTTCACATCCAATCTCTATTTTACTTCACATAATCCTTGAATTAATACATTTATAGTCCCTCTTTTCCTGCCATAGCTTATCCTTCAAGATTATTGCTACTCCTTCTTTAGCTCTAACTCTATTTGAAACCCCTGATATATATATATATATATATATATATATATATATATATATATATATATATAGATATATATATATATATATATATATATATATATATCGTGCCGAATATGTAATACTGGTCAATTAGCAAGAACTCGTTTAAAATTAAGTCCTTTCTAAAACTTTCTCTTATACGTTTAAAGATATATTTTTTCATTAATGTTAATGTACAAATTTTTAATTTTGCACCAACAGAAATTTAGAAAACTTACCTAACCTTATTATAACAAGAACAATTTATTTTAGCCTAACCCTACTAAATATATTTTAGATTTGTTTACAATAATTTAATACTAAACAAACACAGTGAAATATAATTTTTTCGTTAGGTTCAGAATGATTTTTGCGAAATTATTGCATACACAAATTTTCACTTGTCCTATATGGCAAGATGAGCGTTGCTATTTAAGCCAAGATCGCAAGTTCTGCCTATTCGGCACGACATATATATATATATATATATATATATATATATATATATATATATATATATATATATATATTTATATATATATATATATATATATATATATATATATATATATATATATTTATATATATTATATATATATATATATATATATATATATATATATATTATATATATATATATATATATATATTTATATATATATATTTATATATATATATATATATATATATTTATATATATATATATATTATATATATAAATATATATATATATTTATGTATATATATATATATATATATATATATATATATATATATATATATATATATATATATATATATAGGTTGGTAGACAGCAACCGCCCAGGGAGGTACTACCGTCCTGCCAAGTGAGTGTAAAACGAAAGCCTGTAATTGTTTTACATGATGGTAGGATTGCTGGTGTCCTTTTTTCTGTCTCATGAACATGCAAGATTTCAGGTACGTCTTGCTACTTCTACTTACACTTAGGTCACACTACACATACATGTACAAGCACATATATACACACCCCTCTGGGTTTTCTTCTATTTTCTTTCTAGTTCTTATTCTTGTTTATTTCCTCTTATCTCCATGGGGAAGTGGAACAGAATTCTTCCTCCGTAAGCCATGCGTGTTGTAAGAGGCAACTAAAATGCCGGGAGCAAGGGGCTAGTAACCTCTTCTCCTGTATATATTACTAAATGTAAAAGGAGAAACTTTCGTTTTTCCTTTTGGGCCACCCCGCCTCGGTGGGATACGGCCGGTGTGTTGAAAGAAAGATATATATATATATATATATATATATATATATATTATATATATATATATATTTATATATATATATTTATATATATATATATATTTATATATATATATTTATATATATATATATATATATATATATATTTATATATATATATTTATATATATTTATATATATATATATATATATATATATATATATTTATATATATATATTTATATATATATATATATATATATATATATATATATATATATATATATATATATATATATTTATATATATATATTTATATATATATATATATATATATATATATATATATATATATATATATATAAAATATATATATATATATATATATAAATATATAGTAGTAGTAGTAGTATGTAGTAGTACAGCAACCACCCAGGGAGGTACTACCGTCCTGCCAAGTGAGTGTAAAACGAAAGCCTGTAATTGTTTTACATGATGGTAGGATTGCTGATGTCTTTTGTCTGTCTCATAAATATGCAAGATTACAGGCATGTCTTGCTACTTCTACTTACACTTAGGTCACACTACACATACATATACACATTTATTCATACACACTCATCTGAGTTTTCTTTGATTTTATCTTAATAGTTCTTGGTCTTATTAATTTTCCTTTTATATCCATGGGGAAGTGGAATAAGAATCTTTCCTCCGTAAGCCATGCGTGTTGTAAAAGTCAACTAAAATGCCGGGAACAATGGGCTAGTAACCCCTTTTCCTGTAAAGATTACTAAAAAGAATAAGAAGAAGAAAATTGTCAAAGTGGGAAGTCTGAATGTGCGTGGATGTTGTGCAGATGATAAGAAAGAGATGATTGTGGATGTTATGAATGAGAAGAAGCTGGATGTCCTGGCTTTAAGTGAAACAAAGCTGAAGGGGGTAGGAGAGTTTCAATGGAGAGGAATAAATGGGATTAGGTCAGGGGTTTCAAATAGAGTTAGAGCTAAAGAAGGAGTAGCAATAATGTTGAAGGATAAGCTATGGCAGGAAAAGAGGGACTATAAATGTATTAATTCAAGGATTATGTGGAGTAAAATAAAGATTGGATGTGAAAAGTGGGTTATAATAAGCGTGTATGCACCTGGAGAAGAGAGAAGTGTAGAGGAGAGAGAGAGATTTTGGGAAATGTTGAGTGAATGCGTGGGGAGTTTTGAATCAAGTGTGAGAGTAATGGTGGTTGGGGATTTCAATGCTAAAGTGGGTAAAAATGTTATGGAGGGAGTAGTAGGTAAATTTGGGGTGCCAGGGGTAAATGTAAATGGGGAGCCTTTAATTGAGCTATGTGTAGAAAGAAATTTGGTAATAAGTAATACATATTTTATGAAAAAGAGGATAAATAAATATACAAGGTATGATGTAGCACGTAATGAAAGTAGTTTATTAGATTATGTATTGGTGGATAAAAGGTTGATGGGTAGGCTCCAGGATGTACATGTTTATAGAGGGGCAACTGATATATCGGATCATTATTTAGTTGTAGCTACAGTTAGAGTAAGAGGTAGATGGGAAAAGAGGAAGGTGGCAACAACAAGTAAGAGGGAGGTGAAAGTGTATAAACTAAGGGAGGAGGAAGTTCGGGCGAGATATAAGCGACTATTGGCAGAAAGGTGGGATAGTGCAAAGATGAGTAATGGGGGGGTTGAAGAGGGTTGGAATAGTTTTAAAAATGCAGTATTAGAATGTGGGGCAGAAGTTTGTGGTTATAGGAGGGTGGGTGCAGGAGGAAAGAGGAGTGATTGGTGGAATGATGAAGTAAAGGGTGTGATAAAAGAGAAAAAGGTAGCTTATGAGAGGTTTTTACAAAGCAGAAGTGTTATAAGAAGAGCAGAATATATGGAGAGTAAAAGAAAGGTAAAGAGAGTGGTGAGAGAGTGCAAAAGGAGAGCAGATGATAGAGTGGGAGAGGCACTGTCAAGAAATTTTAATGAAAATAAGAAAAAATTTTGGAGTGAGTTAAACAAGTTAAGAAAGCCAAGGGAAAATATGGATTTGTCAGTTAAAAACAGAGTAGGGGAGTTAGTAGATGGGGAGATGGAGGTATTAGGTAGATGGCGAGAATATTTTGAGGAACTTTTAAATGTTAAGGAAGAAACAGAGGCAGTAATTTCATGCACTGGTCAGGGAGGTATACCATCTTTTAGGAGTGAAGAAGAGCAGAATGTAAGTGTGGGGGAGGTACGTGAGGCATTACGTAAAATGAAAGGGGGTAAAGCAGCTGGTACTGATGGGATCATGACAGAAATGTTAAAAGCAGGGGGGGATATAGTGTTGGAGTGGTTGGTACTTTTGTTCAATAAATGTATGAAAGAGGGGAAGGTACCTAGGGATTGGCGGAGAGCATGTATAGTCCCTTTATATAAAGGGAAAGGGGACAAAAGAGACTGTAAAAATTATAGAGGAATAAGCTTACTGAGTATACCAGGAAAAGTGTACGGTAGGGTTATAATTGAAAGAATTAGAGGTAAGACAGAATGTAGGATTGCGGATGAGCAAGGAGGTTTCAGAGTGGGTAGGGGATGTGTAGATCAAGTGTTTACATTGAAGCATATATGTGAACAGTATTTAGATAAAGGTAGGGAAGTTTTTATTGCATTTATGGATTTAGAAAAGGCATATGATAGAGTGGATAGAGGAGCAATGTGGCAGATGTTGCAAGTATATGGAATACGTGGTAAGTTATTAAATGCTGTAAAGAGTTTTTATGAAGATAGTGAGGCTCAGGTTAGGGTGTGTAGAAGAGAGGGAGACTATTTCCCGGTAAAAGTAGGTCTTAGACAGGGATGTGTAATGTCACCATGGTTGTTTAATATATTTATAGATGGGGTTGTTAAGGAAGTAAATGCTAGGGTGTTTGGGAGAGGGGTGGGATTAAATTATGGGGAATCAAATTCAAAATGGGAATTGACACAGTTACTTTTTGCTGATGATACTGTGCTTATGGGAGATTCTAAAGAAAAATTGCAAAGGTTAGTGGATGAGTTTGGGAATGTGTGTAAAGGTAGAAAGTTGAAAGTGAACATAGAAAAGAGTAAGGTGATGAGGGTGTCAAATGATTTAGATAAAGAAAAATTGGATATCAAATTGGGGAGGAGGAGTATGGAAGAAGTGAATGTTTTCAGATACTTGGGAGTTGACGTGTCGGCGGATGGATTTATGAAGGATGAGGTTAATCATAGAATTGATGAGGGGAAAAAAGGTGAGTGGTGCGTTGAGGTATATGTGGAGTCAAAAAACGTTATCTATGGAGGCAAAGAAGGGAATGTATGAAAGTATAGTAGTACCAACACTCTTATATGGGTGTGAAGCTTGGGTGGTAAATGCAGCAGCGAGGAGACGGTTGGAGGCAGTGGAGATGTCCTGTTTAAGGGCAATGTGTGGTGTAAATATTATGCAGAAAATTCGGAGTGTGGAAATTAGGAGAAGGTGTGGAGTTAATAAAAGTATTAGTCAGAGGGCAGAAGAGGGGTTGTTGAGGTGGTTTGGTCATTTAGAGAGAATGGATCAAAGTAGAATGACATGGAAAGCATATAAATCTATAGGGGAAGGAAGGCGGGGTAGGGGTCGTCCTCGAAAGGGTTGGAGAGAGGGGGTAAAGGAGGTTTTGTGGGTAAGGGGCTTGGACTTCCAGCAAGCGTGCGTGAGCGTGTTAGATAGGAGTGAATGGAGACGAATGGTACTTGGGACCTGACGATCTGTTGGAGTGTGAGCAGGGTAATATTTAGTGAAGGGATTCAGGGAAACCGGTTATTTTCATATAGTCGGACTTGAGTCCTGGAAATGGGAAGTACAATGCCTGCACTTTAAAGGAGGGGTTTGGGATATTGGCAGTTTGGAGGGATATGTTGTGTATCTTTATATGTGTATGCTTCTAGACTGTTGTATTCTGAGCACCTCTGCAAAAACAGTGATAATGTGCGAGTGTGGTGAAAGTGTTGAATGATGATGAAAGTATTTTCTTTTTGGGGATTTTCTTTCTTTTTTGGGTCACCCTGCCTCGGTGGGAGACGGCCGACTTGTTGAAAAAAAAAAAAAAAAAAAAAAAAAAATATTTATAATTTATATATATATATTTATTTATATATATATATATTTATATATTTATATATATTTATATATTTATATATATTTATATATTTATATATATTTATATATATATATATATATATATATATATATATATATTTATATATATATATATATATATATATATATTTATATATATATATATACATATATATATATATATATATATATATATATATATATATATATATATATATATATATATATATATATATTTATTTTTTTTTCTTTCAACAAACCGGCTGTATCCCACCAAGGCGGGGTGGCCCAAAAGAAAAACGAAAGTTTCTCTTTTTAAATTTAGTAATTTATACAGGAGAAGGGGTTACTAGCCCCTTGCTATATATATATATATATATATATATATATATATATATATATATATATATATATATATATATATATATATATATATATATATATATATATATATCCAATAAGATCACAGTAAACAGGTGATTTCAGAATATGCAAAACAACCACTCTGAGAAAATAGAGAAATTCCAAGCGCTTTCGTGACTACTCACATTATCAAGGAACTATATATATATATATATATATATATATATATATATATATATATATATATATATATATATATATATATATATATAACAAGTCGGCCGTCTCCCACCGAGGCATGGTGACCCAAAAAGAAAATCCCCAAAAAGAAAATACTTTCATCATTCAACAATTTCACCTCACTCACACATAATCACTGTTTTTGTAGAGGTGCTCAGAATACAACAGTTTAGAGGTATATACGTATAAAGATACACAACATATCCCTCCAAACTGCCAATATCCCAAACCCCTCCTTTAAAGTGCAGGCATTGAACTTCCCATTTCCAGGACTCAAGTCCAGCTATATAAAATAACCGGTTTCCCTGAATCCCTTTACTAAATATTACACTGCTCACACTCCAACAGCTCATCAGGTCCCAAATACCTTTCTTTTCCTTTCACTCCTAACACGCTCAAGCATGTTTGCTGGAAATCCAAGTCCCTCGCCCACAAAACCTCCTTTACTCCCTCCCTCCAACCCTTTCGAGGACGACCCCTACCACGCCTTCCTTCCCCTACAGATTTATGCACACACCATATCATTCTACTTCGATCCATTCTCTCTAAATGACCAAAACACCTCAACAACCCCTCTTCAGCCCTCTGACTAATACTTTTATTAACTCCACACCTTCTCCTAATTTCCACACTCCGAATTTTCTGCATAATATTTACACCACACATTGCCCTTAGACAGGACATCTCCACTGCCTCCAACCACCTCTTGGCTGCAGCATTTACAACCCAAGCTTCACACCCATATAAGAGTGTTGGTACCACTATACTTTCATGCATTCCCTTCTTTGCCTCCATACATAACGTTCTTTGTCTCCACATATACCTCAATGCACCACTCACCTTTTTTCCCTCATCAATTCTATGATTCACCTCATCCTTCATAAATCCATCCGCTGATAAGTCAACTCCCAAATACCTGAAAACATTCACTTCTTCCATACTCCTCCTCCCCAATTTGATATCCAGTTTTTCTGTATCTAAATCGTTTGATACCCTCATCACCTTACTCTTTTCTATGTTCCTTTCAACTTTCTACCTTAACACACACTCTCAAATTCGTCCACTAACCTCTGCAATTTTTCTTCAGAATCACCCATAAGCACAATATCATCAGCAAAAAGTAACTGTGTCACTTCCCATTTTGTATTTGATTCCCCATAATTTAATCCCACCCCTCTCCCGAACACCTTAGCATTTACTTCTTTTACAACCTCATCTATAAATATATTAAACAATCATGGTGACATTACACATCCCTGTCTAAGACCTACTTTAACCTGGAAGTAGTCTCCTTCTCTTCTACACACCCTAACCTGAGCCTCACTGTCCTCATAAAAACTCTTTACAGCATTTAGTAACTTACCACCTATTCCATATACTTGCAACATCTGCCACATTGCTCCCCTATCCACTATTATATGCCTTTTCTAAATCCATAAATGCAATAAAAACTTCCCTACCTTTATCTAAATTCTGTTCATATGTATGCTTCAATGTCATCACCTGATCTACACATCCCCTACTCACTCTAAAACCTCCTTGCTCATCCGCAATCCTTCATTCTGTCTTACCTCTAATTCTTTGAATAACAACCCTACCGTACACTTTTCCTGGTATACTCAGTAAACTAATTCCTCTATAATTTTCATAATCTCTTTTGTCCCCCTTCCCTTTATATAAAGGGACTGTACATGCTTTCCTCCAATCCCTAGGTACCTTCCCCTCTTTCATACATTTATTAAAAACAAAAGTACCAACCACTCCAACATTATATCCCCCACTGCTTTTAACATTTCTATCATGATCCCGTCAGTTCCAGCTGCTTTACCCCCTTTCATTCTACGTAATGCCTCACGTACCTTCCCCACACTTACATCCTGCTCTTCTTCACTCATAAAAGATGGTATTCCTCCCTGGCCAGTGCATGAAATTACCGCCTCCCTTTCTTCGTCGACATTTAAAAGTTCCTCAAAATATTCTCGCCATCTACCCAATACCTCCATCTCCCCATCTACTAACTCTCCTACTCTGTCTTTAACTGACAAATCCATATGTTCCCTAGGCTTTCTTGTTTAACTCGCTCCAAAAATTTTTGTCATTAAAATTTCATGACAGTGCCTCTCCCACCCTATCATCTGCTCTCCTTTTGCACTCTCTCAGAACTCTCACCTTTACTCTCCATATACTCTACTCTTCTTATAACATTTCCGCTTTGTAAAAACCTCTCATAAGCTACCCTTTTCTCTTTTATCACACGCTTTACTTCATCATTCCACCAGTCACTCCTCTTTCCTCCTGCACCCACCCGCTTTTAACTACAAACTTCTCCCCCACACTGGGGTGGCGATGTATGTCAGAGAAAATTTAAATTGTTGTCTTAGACATGATATAAGATTAGAGACATCGAACACAGAATCTGTTCGGCTACAGATTCTCGAGGACATGACAAATTAATTTTGGGTGTGATTTATTGGCCCCCAAACTTTGATAGGGAGGGCAGTAAGCTGTTATGGGACGAAATTCATAAGGCATCTAGATATGAAAATGTTGTTATAATGGGAGATTTTAACTTTAGACAAATTGATTGGAACAATATGACAGGAAATCTTGAGTCTAGTAACTTTCTTGATACGGTTCAGGATTGCTTTTTAGAACAGGTTGTGACAGAACCAACTAGAGAAAACAATCTGCTTGACTGGGTTCTTGCCAACAAAGATTCACTAATTAAAAATCTTGAGGTTAATGATGAGCTTGGGGAAAGTGATCACAAATCACTTAGTTTTAATATATCATGGAATTACCCAGATAACTGCAATCAAATCTCTGTCCCAGATTTTCGCTTGGCCGACTTCATGGGACTGAAAAATTTCCTGGGTGGGCTAAATTGGGAAGTCTTCACTATGGGTCAGGTAGGTGATCTTGGTTGCCAATATGACGTTTTCAGAGCATAGTTCTAGCTGCCCAGACATCTTTTGTTCCGAGTAGGGAAATTAGATCTAACAAAAATGATCCCAAATGGATGAACAATAGATTAAAACATCTCATTGTCCAAAAGAGAGGCATATATAGGCGTATCAAAAGAGGGGATGGGCAGTTAAGAAATCAGTATATTCAATTAAAAAGAGAAATAAAGAAAGGAATAAGAAAAGCAAAAAGGGATTATGAGGCTAAGGTCGCAAGGGATTCAAAGATTAACCCAAAGGATTCTTTCAGGTATACAGAAGTAAGATTAGGGACAAGACTGGCCCACTTAAGAGTAACTCTGGTCAGATCACTGACAGTGATAAGGATATGTGTGAAATTCTAAATACCTACTTCCTCTCAGTTTTCACCCAGCGATATTCCTGAAATAATAGATTATGTAGAACAGGATGATAATAAACTATGTACGATTGCAGTAACTAGTGACATGGTCCTCAGACAAATAGAGAAACTAAAACCTAACAAATCCCCAGGCCCTGATGATCTGTTAGCAAGGGTGTTAAAGGAATGTAAAGAGAAACTTAGCATACCTTTGGCTAATCTTTTTAACATATCACTACAAACTGGCATAGTGCCTGATAAGTGAAAATGGCAAATGTAATACCTATTTACAAGGCAGGTGACACGTCCTTGGCTTCGAACTATAGACCAATAAGCCTTACCTCCATAGTGGGAAAATTTATGGAATCAATAATTGCCGAAACAATTCGTAGCCATCTTGACAGGCACAGATTGATTAATGAATCTCAACACGGTTTTACAAAGGGGCGTTCCTGTCTTACGAATTTACTAACTTTTTTCACTAAGGTGTTTGAGGAGGTAGATCATGGTAATGAATATGATATTGTGTATATGGACTTCAGTAAGGCTTTCGATAGAGTTCCACACTAGAGGCTATTGAGGAAACTTAAGGCACACGGAATAGGAGGAGAATTTTTTTTTGGGTAGAGGCATGGCTGACAAATAGACAGCAGAGAGTTTGCATAAATTGGGAGAAATCAGAATGGGGGCACGTCACAAGCGGTGTTCCTCAGGGGTCAGTGTTGGGCCCGTTGTTCTTCACAATTTACATAAACGACATAGATGAGGGAATAAATAGCGACATAAGCAAATTTGCTGATGACACCAAAATAGGCCGTCCAATTCATTCTAATGAGGACACTAGAGCACTCCAGAATGATTTGAATAGACTGATGCAATGGTCGGAGAAGTGGCAGATGCAGTTTAATATTGGCAAATGCAAAGTTCTAAATGTTGGACAGGTAAATAACCATGCCACATATAAACTAAATAATGTAGATCTTAATACTACCCATTGCGAAAAGGATTTAGGAGTTCTGGTTAGCAGTAATTTAAAACCGTTACAACAGTGCATTAGTGTTCGCAATAAAGCTAACAGAATTCTTGGCTTCATATCTAGAAGTATAAATAATAGAAGTCCTCAGGTTGTTCTTCAACTCTATATATCCTTGGTTAGGCCTCATTTAGACTATGCTGCTCACTTCTGGTCACCGTATTACAGAATGGATATAAATGCCCTGGAAAACGTACAAAGGAGGATGACAAAGATGATCCCATGTATCAGAAATCTTCCCTATGAGGATAGACTGAAGGCCCTGAATCTGCACTCTCTCGAAAGGCGTAGAATTAGGGGGATATGATCGAGGTGTATAAATGGAAAACAGGAATAAATAAAGGGGATGCAAATAGCGTGCTGAAAATTTCCAGCCAAGACAGGACTCGCAGCAATGGTTTCAAGTTGAAAAAAAATCAGATTCAGAAAGGATATAGGAGAGCACTGGTTTGGTAATAGAGTTGTGGATGAGTGGAACAAACTCCCGAGTACAGTTATTCAGGCTAAAACGTTGTGTAGTTTTAAAAATAGGTTAGATAAATACACGAGTGGGTGTGGGTGGGTGTGAGTTGAACCTGACCAGCTTGTGCTGCTGGGTCTGGTGCAGTGCTCCATCCTTGAGTGGAGATGATCAGACTGGGTGGGTCATTGGGCTAATCCGGGGGGGGGGGAAACATGGACCTGCTCCGCATGGGTCAGTAGGCCTGTTGCAGTGTTCCTTCTTTCTTATGTTCTTATTCCAACCCTCTTCAACCCTCCTATTACTCATACTTGTCCCAGCCCACCTTTCTCCCAATAGTTGCTTATATCTCACCCGAACTTCCTCCTCCCTTAGTTTATACACTTTCACCTCCCTCTTACTTGTTGCCATTTTCTTCTTGTCCCATCTACCTCTTACTCTAACTGTAGCTACAACTAGATAATGATCCGATATATCAGTTGCCCCTCTATGAACGTGTACATTCTGAAACCTACCCTTCAACCTTTTATCCACCAATACATAATCTAACAAACTACTTTCATTGCATGCTATATCATACCTTGTATATTTATTTATCCTCTTTCTACACATAGCTCAATTAAAGGCTCCCCATTTTCATTTACTCCTGGCACCCCAAATTTACCTACTACTCCCTCCACAACATTTTTACCCACTTTAGCATTGAAATCCCCAACCACAAGTACTCTCACACTTGGTTCAAAACTCCCCACGCATTCACTCAATATTTCCCAAAATTTCTCTCTCTCTCCTCTACACTTCTCTCTTCTCCAGGTGCAAATATGCTTATTATAACCCACTTTTCACATCCAACCTTTATTTTACTCAACATAATCCTTGAATTAATACATTTATAGTCCCTCTTTTCCTGCCATAGCTTATCCTTCAACATTATTGCTGCTCCTTCTTCAGCTCTAACTCTGTTTGAAATCCCTGACCTAATCCCATTTATTCCTCTCCACTGAAACTCTCCCACCCCCTTCAGTTTTGTTTCACTTAAAGCCAGGACATCCAGCATCTTCTCATTCTTAACATCCACAATCATCTCTTTCTTATCATTTGCACAACATCCACACACATTCAGACTTCCCACATTGACAATTTTCATCTTATTCTTTTTAGTAATTATTACAGAAAAAGGGGTTACTAGCCCATTGTTCCCGGCATTTTAGTTGACTTTTACCACACGCATGGCTTACGGAGGAAAGATTCTTATTCAACTTCTGCATGGATATAAAAGGAAAAGTGATGAGAAACAAGAACTATTAAGATAAAATCAAAGAAAACTCAGATGAGTGTGTATAAATAAACGTGTAAATGTATGTGTAGTGTGACCTAAGTGTAAGTAGAAGTAGCAAGACATACCTGTAATCTTGCATATTTATGAGATGGACAAAGACACCAGCAATCCTACCATCATGTAAAACAATTACAAGCTTTCGTTTTACACTCACCTGGCAGGACGGTAGTACCTCCCTGGGTGGTTGCTGTCTACACACATACACACACACACACACACACACACACACACACACACACATATATATATATATATATATATATATATATATATATATATATATATATAAGAAGAAGAAAATTGTCAAAGTGGGAAGTCTGAATGTGCGTGGATGTTGTGCAGATGATAAGAAAGAGATGATTGTGGATGTTATGAATGAGAAGAAGCTGGATGTCCTGGCTTTAAGTGAAACAAAGCTGAAGGGGGTGGGAGAGTTTCAGTGGAGAGGAATAAATGGGATTAGGTCAGGGGTTTCAAATAGAGTTAGAGCTAAAGAAGGAGTAGCAATAATGTTGAAGGATAAGCTATGGCAGGAAAAGAGGGACTATAAATGTATTAATTCAAGGATTATGTTGAGTAAAATAAAGATTGGATGTGAAAAGTGGGTTATAATAAGCGTGTATGCACCTGGAGAAGAGAGAAGTGTAGAGGAGAGATAGAGATTTTGGGAAATGTTGAGTGAATGCGTGGGGAGTTTTGAATCAAGTGTGAGAGTAATGGTGGTTGGGGATTTCAATGCTAAAGTGGGTAAAAATGTTATGGAGGGAGTAGTAGGTAAATTTGGGGTGCCAGGGGTAAATGTAAATGGGGAGCCTTTAATTGAGCTATGTGTAGAAAGAAATTTGGTAATAAGTAATACATATTTTATGAAAAAGAGGATAAATAAATATACAAGGTATGATGTAGCACGTAATGAAAGTAGTTTATTAGATTATGTATTGGTGGATAAAAGGTTGATGGGTAGGCTCCAGGATGTACATGTTTATAGAGGGGCAACTGATATATCGGATCATTATTTAGTTGTAGCTACAGTTAGAGTAAGAGGTAGATGGGAAAAGTGGAAGGTGGCAACAACAAGTAAGAGGGAGGTGAAAGTGTATAAACTAAGGGAGGAGGAAGTTCGGGTGAGATATAAGCGACTATTGGCAGAAAGGTGGGCTAGTGCAAAGATGAGTAGTGGGGGGGTTGAAGAGGGTTGGAATAGTTTTAAAAATGCAGTATTAGAATGTGGGGCAGAAGTTTGTGGTTATAGGAGGGTGGGGGCAGGAGGAAAGAGGAGTGATTGGTGGAATGATGAAGTAAAGGGTGTGATAAAAGAGAAAAAGGTAGCTTATGAGAGGTTTTTACAAAGCAGAAGTGTTATAAGAAGAACAGAGTATATGGAGAGTAAAAGAAAGGTAAAGAGAGTGGTGAGAGAGTGCAAAAGGAGAGCAGATGATAGAGTGGGAGAGGCACTGTCAAGAAATTTTAATGAAAATAAGAAAAAAATTTGGAGTGAGTTAAACAAGTTAAGAAAGCCTAGGGAAAATATGGATTTGTCAGTTAAAAACAGAGTAGGGGAGTTAGTACATGGGGAGATGGAGGTATTGGGTAGATGGCGAGAATATTTTGAGGAACTTTTAAATGTTAAGGAAGAAACAGAGGCAGTAATTTCATGCACTGGTCAGGGAGGTATACCATCTTTTAGGAGTGAAGAATAGCAGAATGTAAGTGTGGGGGAGGTACGTGAGGCACTACGTAAAATGAAAGGGGGTAAAGCAGCTGGAACTGATGGGATCATGACAGAAATGTTAAAAGCAGGGGGGGATATAGTGTTGGAGTGGTTGGTACTTTTGTTTAATAAATGTATGAAAGAGGGGAAGGTACCTAGGGATTGGCAGAGAGCATGCATAGTCCCTTTATATAAACCAGAGACTGTAAAAATTATAGAGGAATAAGCTTACTGAGTATACCAGGAAAAGTGTACGGTAGGGTTATAACTGAAAGAATTAGAGGTAAGACAGAATGTAGGATTGCGGATGAGCAAGGAGGTTTCAGAGTGGGTAGGGGATGTGTAGATCAGGTGTTTACATTGAAGCATATATGTGAACAGTATTTAGATAAAGATAGGGAAGTTTTTATTGCATTTATGGATTTAGAAAAGGCATATGATAGAGTGGATAGAGGAACAATGTGGCAGATGTTGCAAGTATATGGAATAGGTGGCAAGTTATTAAATGCTGTAAAGAGTTTTTATGAGGATAGTGAGGCTCAGGTTAGGGTGTGTAGAAGAGAGGAAGACTACTTCCCGGTAAAAGTAGGTCTTAGACAGGGATGTGTAATGTCACCATGCTTGTTTAATATATTTATAGATGGGGTTGTAAAGGAAGTAAATGCTAGGGTGTTTGGGAGAGGGGTGGGATTAAATTATGGGGAATCAAATTCAAAATGGGAATTGACACAGTTACTTTTTGCTGATGATACTGTGCTTATGGGAGATTCTAAAGAAAAATTGCAAAGGTTAGTGGATGAGATTGGGAATGTGTGTAACGGTAGAAAGTTGAAAGTGAACATAGAAAAGAGTAAGGTGATGAGGGTGTCAAATGATTTAGATAAAGAAAAATTGGATATCAAATTGGGGAGGAGGAGTATGGAAGAAGTGAATGTTTTCAGATACTTGGGAGTTGACGTGTCGGCGGATGGATTTATGAAGGATGAGGTTATTCATAGAATTGATGAGGGAAAAAAGGTGAGTGGTGCGTTGAGGTATATGTGGAGTCAAAAAATGTTATCTATGGAGGCAAAGAAGGGAATGTATGAAAGTATAGTAGTACCAACACTCTTATATGGGTGTGAAGCTTGGGTGGTAAATGCAGCAGCGAGGAGACGGTTGGAGGCAGTGGAGATGTCCTGTCTAAGGGCAATGTGTGGTGTAAATATTATGCAGAAAATTCGGAGTGTGGAAATTAGGAGAAGGTGTGGAGTCAATAAAAGTATTAGTCAGAGGGCAGAAGAGGGGTTGAGGTGGTTTGGTCATTTAGAGAGAATGGATCAAAGTAGAATGACATGGAAAGCATATAAATCTATAGGGGAAGGAAGGCGGGGTAGGGGTCGTCCTCGAAAGGGTTGGAGAGAGGGGGTAAAGGAGGTTTTGTGGGCAAGGGACTTGGACTTCCAGCAAGCGTGCGTGAGCGTGTTAGATAGGAGTGAATGGAAACGAATGGTACTTGGGACCTGACGATCTGTTGGAGTGTGAGCAGGGTAATATTTAGTGAAGGGATTCAGGGAAACCGGTAATTTTCATATAGTCGGACTTGAGTCCTGGAAATGGGAAGTACAATGCCTGCACTTTAAAGGAGGGGTTTGGGATATTGGCAGTTTGGAGGGATATGTTGTGTATCTTTATATGTGTATGCTTCTAGACTGTTGTATTCTGAGCACCTCTGCAAAAACAGTGATAATGTGCGAGTGTGGTGAAAGTGTTGAATGATGATGAAAGTATTTTCTTTTTGGGGATTTTCTTTCTTTTTTGGGTCACCCTGCCTCGGTGGGAGACTTGTTGACTTGTTGAAAAATATATATATATATATATATATATATATATATATATATATATATATATATATATATCGTACCAAAGTAACAAGTGATATTGATCATTAACAACACAAGGAGTCGAACCCATGCTGTTTTGGCCCGCCTTATGGTAAGTTAAGGTATTGGCCACCATTAATATATTAATATAAATAATTATGGGGATAATTTTTTGTCGATTTTTAAGGATCAGTCTTATGATTACACTTCAGATATACCATATTTATAATTGAATTCTTACAGACTGTGATGCTGGAAATTCAATTCCAAAATGTTTTGTTGTAATAGTAACATTAATATAATATAATTAATAAATTAACACATAATTTATTGGACATTAAATCTTTATTTACTGTAATCAGTGCGTCATTTAATCACCTTCATTAGCGACAACGTCTCGAAGCTTTTCAGGTTATGAAACATGGTTATAAATAAGTTGTGGTTTCCTCTTAAGGATTCCCCATTCTCCCATTATATGGTTCAGTAATTACTGTGAAATTCATTATAATAGGTCAAATATTTTCGATAGGGCTCATGTCACAGCTCTTTCTGAGGCACGGAAGAAGGTCGATGTTTCTCTGTTCTTGAAACCACTGCCACACAACTCTGGCACTATGATGAACTGGACACATGTGCAATACTTCGGTGTCTTTAATGAAGAAACGTTTCGCCACACTGACTTCATCAGTCCATACATAAAAGAATGGTGAAGAACAGTAGTAGTATGAGGTAATCAGTCACACAGCTTTGAGTCTGAGGAACTGTTTACCTCAAACTCCTCCTGTTCTTCACCATTCTCCTTTGTATGGACTGATGAAGCCACTGTGTGGAGAAACGTTTCCTCATTAAAGATACCCAAGTGTTGCACATGTATTTAATTTATCAACTTTTCGGTTCTCTGAACCAATCGTCTACATTCCTGGCACTATGCACTGGAATAGTGTATAAACACGATTCTTCCAGGTAATGGAAGAGTGTAGGCCCTAGCAGAGGGAAGTGTGACCTCCTCCAGATACCGATCAACAAAGAACTCCTTCAACCTCTGCCAGCTCTCCCACACCGTGAGGGTGACAACATCCCCAAAGGTTACAGGTTATGTAGTCGCTTCGTAGATGTTGTTACTGTTATTTCCGGTTGCAAATGTAAAATATATGTTACTGCATTGAAGTGGGATAGAATGTGAGTACTTATGAACGTGACTAATGATTTAACATTTTAAAAGTCATTTTAGAAATGAATGGGTAATTCAGTTACGTGTCTGTAACTATTCCTACTTCAGCAGTGTATCTTCTCATGAGAAGTTGTACAAAAGTTTTTTTCATCAGTCCATACAACTCGACAAGTCAATTCCTTTGTCTAAGTTCTGTTGTGCCAAGTGTAGACAAGCCTCACAGTGTCTGTCAGCTGTTCTTTTACCGCTGATGTTCGGTGGTGTATTCCAGTAGCATCAAAACGATTTCTGACAGTCCATGGAGTCACATTCAGATTTAATTAATTTCTTACTTTTACTGCATTAGTGAATGATATGTTTCAGCAGCTTCCTCTATACATTCATCTTGTCCTGCTGACGTATTCCTGGATTATTATTATTATTATAATCAAGGGGAAGCGCTAAACCCGGAGGATTATACAGCGCCTGGGGGGGGATGTGGAAGGCATTCAGGCTTAATTCGGGGAACTGGAGCACAGATCCAATTCCCTAAATCAAGAGCCCCTCACCAACATCAAGGAACCTTCCTTGAGGGGACGTATTCCTGGAGGTTCCGGATCTGGGTCGATCATGAAGGTTACCTTCCTCCTCCCATTTGGATAACTATGTATACACTGTGTGCCATGATATTCCTGATATTCGATGTCTATAGGAGAGAGCCCATTCTCCCTCATCCCGATAATACCCCCGCGTTGGACAATTTTGGCTTGCCTGTGATCCATGATATAGACGTGGCAGGTGTTGTCTGCCACACTGTGTATTAACACCTTGGTCTGACAACACTCCTACAAATATTGACATTCGAGTCTACTTTCCAATGTGTTTAACGTTTAAACTCCATGTCACATAACATGTATTACAGAATCTTACTACTTCTAACTGATTTATATCACAGACTATGCAAACACTTAGAAGGTATATTGACGTTTTAGTATTAAATGCTCTAAAAAAAACAATCACAATTTTATTCGTTTCTGAATGGTTGTTCGAAAAGTTGGATTACACATTCACTTGTAAATCTGATTTACACATGTTACAAACTGCTTACATAAGAAAAATATAACGGAGATTCAGTAGCGAATCTAATTATGATTTTGTAAACATTTAATACTTAAACGCCATTATATCTCCGGCTTGTTTACATATTGTGTGTATAACATATCCTGGGCTACCATGAAGTGTATAACATGTTCTGGGCTACCATGAAGTGTATAACATGTTCTGGGCTACCATGAAGAGTATAACATGTTCTGGGCTACCATGAAGTGTATAACATATCCTGGGCTACCATGAAGTGTATAACATGTTCTGGGCTACCATGAAGTGTATAACATGTTCTGGGCTACCATGAAGTGTATAACATGTTCTGGGCTACCATGAAGTGTATAATATATCCTGGGCTACCATGAAGTGTATAACATGTTCTGGGCTACCATGAAGTGTATAACATGTTCTGGGCTACCTTGAAGTGTATAACATGTTCTGGGCTACCATGAAGTGTATAACATATCCTGGGCTACCATGAAGTGTATAACATGTTCTGGGCTACCATGAAGTGTATAACATGTTCTGGGCTACCATGAAGTGTATAACATATCCTGGGCTACCATGAAGTGTATAACATGTTCTGGGCTACCATGAAGTGTATAACATGTTCTGGGCTACCATGAAGTGTATAACATATCCTGGGCTACCATGAAGTGTATAACATGTTCTGGGCTACCATGAAGTGTATAACATATTCTGGGCTACCATGAAGTGTATAACATGTTCTGGGCTACCATGAAGTGTATAACATATTCTGGGCTACCATGAAGTGTATAACATGTTCTGGGCTACCATGAAGTGTATAACATATCCTGGGCTACCATGAAGTGTATAACATGTTCTGGGCTACCATGAAGTGTATAACATGTTCTGGGCTACCATGAAGTGTATAACATGTTCTGGGCTACCATGAAGTGTATAACATGTTCTGGGCTACCATGAAGTGTATAACATGTTCTGGGCTACCATGAAGTGTATAACATGTTCTGGGCTACCATGAAGTGTATAACATGTTCTGGGCTACCATGAAGTGTATAACATGTTCTTGGCTACCATGAAGTGTTCTTGGCTACCATGAATTGTATAACAAGTTCTTGGCTACCATGAAGTGTTCTTGGCTACCATGAAGTATGTAAAATAAAAGGACACAAGTGCAACTAATCTGACATTTTTACTGTAGTAAAGTATCACTCTCCAGGAGCTTCGTCAAGCCGTAAACTCGTAAAGGCTTGACGAAGCTCCTGGGGAGCGATACGTTAAAACTATAAAAATGTCACATTAGTTGCACTTGTGTCCTTTTATTTTACATACAAGACGATGTAACTAATACTTTACCGCTCCAAGACGACATAACTCATAACTCACCGCTCCAAGACGTCATAACTAATATCTCACCGCTCCAAGACGACATAACTCATAACTCACCGCTCCAAGACGTCATAACTAATATCTCACCGCTCCAAGACGACATAACTCATACCTCACCACTCCAAGACGACATAACTCATACCTCACCGCTCCAAGACGACATAACTCATACCTCACCACTCCAAGACGACATAACTCATACCTCGCCACTCCAAGACGACATCACTCATAAATCACAACTGTAAGGTGATATAACTCGTAAATAAAATTTAAACAGCCGACTCACTGCTTTCAAGAAGGTAGAATCCTGTCTTTTATACTCTTCTCGTTTAAGGAAAGTGACCCTTAAAGACACCTAGAAATTAAATTGGAATCCACGTGGCCGACAGTGATAAAAGGGGAGTATCCCATAATTCCCTTGAAGGAGGGAAAAAAGTAACCTCCTCCTGTCATTTTTTCTCTCGTTATTAATTTCCAATATATCACCAGGTCTTAAATAACCTCATCGAAAAAGGACTTAGAATTATATGCAGGAGTTTACTTGACTTGAGGCCTAAGTTTAAGTGTTTGTTAGGGCGTAAACATTATTTTTTATTGAAATAGTGATAGGCCCTAATCAATACTTACTACATATTTATTCTAAATAGAATAGTCATAGCATATTAGTTTTGTATCTAAAATTTATTTTACCAGTATAATCTGCAACCCACCCCTTGTTGTAGCAATGGAGAGTTGGCCGGTTGCCCAGCAGCTATTTTAGCAGAAAGTATCCTAGAGCTGTGTAAGCCAGGGCAGAATCAAGCTCTAGTCCTCATATCATCCACGAGCAGCGTAAACGTAAATAAGGCTTCTAACAATCACCAGGATTTTCGAAGATTCGAATTGGTGTCTGTGAAATTACAGTCGACCGTAGCACCACACCTGATACCATACTCTCCATCTCAGCCACGCACTGTGACATTGCAGAGTTGCAGAGACAGTGGACTGGCATTGCACAGGCCCCAGTTTAAGACTTTGAAAAAACTGTAGTAATAGTAGTTACAGTAATAGCAGTAGCAGCATTATTAGTTTTAGACCTAGTGGTAATAGAATTCGCAGTAGTAAAATAAACACAAATGCAGTATAATACGATCCTTTATTGACTACGTTTCGCCCACACAGAGAGATTTATCGAGTCATAAACAAATCAACCTGATCAGACAATATATGAGTATATATAGGGCTCAGAGTGACGTGAAAAGGTGAGGAATGCTGAAAGGATAAATTTGAGAAGGACCTGGACGGAATGGGCAAGTAGACTTGTTATGCACAATAACGATGAAGAAATTTCCTGGCTAAGGCTAAGGTCGCAAGGGATTCAAAGACTAACCCAAAAGGGTTCTTTCAGGTATACACAAGTAAGATTAGGGAGAAGATTGGCCCACTTAAGAGTAACTCTGGTCAGATCACTGACAGTGATAAGGATATGTGAAAAATTCTCAATACCTATTTCCTTTCAGTTTTCACCCAGGAAAATACTAGCGATATTCCTGAAATAATAGATTATGTAGAACAGGATGATAATAAACTATGCCAGATTGCAGTAACTAGCGACATGGTCCTCAGACAAATAGAGAAACTGAAACCTAACAAATCCCCAGGTGAGTATTTGTCTGGTTTTGTATAGAAAATCTTTAGTGAGCGTCTCCCACTGAGTGCTGATGGGTTCGTATGTAGATTGATCATTCAAAAGGTCCATCATTATAGTGTTGTAGTCACTGGTGTTGAGTATGACGACTCCACCTCCTTTGTCGGCGGTGGTGACGATAATGTTGGGGTCGTTGGCGAGGTCCTTAAGGGCAGTGATGTATCGTCTAGGAAGATTAGAAGAAGAAGGTTCACATAAAGCTGCAGTGAGAAGGCCCTGTATATAACCCTTCTGGAAGTTGCTGTCACTGTGTCTATGGTTCCTGGTAACTAGGTTGAGTTGATAGTTAGGTTTGTGTATGTTGGTGGTAAATTTGAGTCCCAGACTCAGTGCCTGTTTCTCGTAGTCAGTTAAGGTGTGTGACCATAAGTTATTTATCAGGGACTCGCGTCCCATTTCCTTCCATCGACTCTTAGTGCAGAGGTACTGAAGTTTGCGATTGAGTTTGATCTTCTGTTGGAGGTTAGCTGTGGTGACTGGGATGACACCAAAATAGGCCGTCCAATTCATTCTAATGAGGACGCTAGAGCACTCCAGGATGATTTGAATAGACTGATGCAATGGTCGGAGAAGTGGCAGATGCATTTTAATATTGACAAATGCAAAGTTCTAAATGTTGGACAGTTAAATAACCAAGCCACATATAAACTAAACAATGTAGATCTTAATACTACTGATTGCGAAACGGATTTAGGAGTTCTGGTTAGCAGTAATCTAAAACCAAGACAACAGTGCATTAGTGTTCACAGAAAAGCTCCAGAGAGTGGAGATTTAAGGCTTTGAGTCTATCTTCATACGGGAGGTTCCTTACACAGTAAATCATTTTAGTCTTTCTTCTCTGTACGTTCTCTAATGAGTCTATATCCATCCTGTAGTAAGCAGAACAAAACTGAGCAGCATAATCTAAATGAGGCCTCACTAGTGATGTATAGAGCTGTAAAATAACTTTTGGACTTCTGTTACTTATACTTCTTGAGATAAATCCAAGTAATCTGTTGGCCTTGTTGCGCACACTAAGGCACTGCTGTCTTGGCTTTAGATTTCTGCTTACCATGACTCCCAAGTCTTTTTCACATTCTGTATGATCAAGCTCTACTTCACCTAGATTACAGCTTCGAGGGTTATTTTCATTACCAAGGGCAAGTACCTTACACTTATCCACATTGAACTTCATCTGCCATTTTTCAGACCAAGACATTAGTTTGTCCAAATCGTCCTGGAGTTCATTGATATCCTCCTCAGAGTGAATTATACGGCCTATCTTTGTATCATCAACAAATTTACTCATGTCACTAGTAATCCCTTCATCAAGGTCATTAATGCAAATTATGAACAAGAGAGGGCCTAAAACTGATCCTTGTGGAACGCAACTAGTGACTAATCCCCATTAAGATTTCACTCCATTAATGGTAACTCTCTGCTTTCTATTGGTAAGCCATGCCTCAATCCATGCTAGAACTTTACCTCCTATACCATGAGCTGCCACTTTTCTTAAGAGTCTCTTGTGAGGTACTCTATCGAAGGCTTTACTAAAATCCAAATAAACAATATATTCCTTATCACTGTCAACTGCCTCAAATGTTCTATTGAAGAACGTCAGTAAGTTTGTCAGGCAGGAACGACCTCTCGTGAATCCATGCTGAGATTCATTTATCAAGTTATGCTCTTCAAGGTGACTTCTGATAATGTCAGCTATAATTGATTCTAATAACTTGCCCACTATAGATGTCAGGCTTATTGGTCGGTAATTTGAAGGAGTGAACTTATCCCCTGATTTGAATATAGGAACCACATTAGCCATCTTCCACAACTCTGGCACAACACCGGTAAGGATGGACGTATTGAATACACTCGTTAATGGCTGACTAAGCTCCATCTTGCATTCCTTAAGTACCCTGGAAAACAACTCATCGGGTCCCGGGGATTTTTGTTTCAGTTTGTCTATTTGTTTAATAACCATGTCCCTCGTGACAGTAATATTAGTTAACTTAAATTCATCAGGAACTAAATAATTGTTAATTACTGGAATCTCATTTACATCTTCCTGTGTAAAAACTGACAAAAAATAGTCATTAAATAAGGAACACATTTCCAGTTCATTATCCGTCAGCTGTCCATTCCCATGGAAATAAATGGTATAAAATACCGACACAATGGAAATATAAACACATATGCAGTATAATGTGATCCTTTATTGACTACGTTTCGCCCACACAGTGGGCTTTTTCAAGTCACAAACAGAACTGTTTGTGACTTGAAAAAGCCCACTGTGTGGGCGAAACGTAGTCAATAAAGGATCACATTATACTGCGTATGTGTTTATATGTCCATTCCCAGTTTTCAGAGGTCCTACTTTTTCCTTCACCTTCGTCCTATACACTTCAAAGAACCCCTTTGGATTAGTCTTTGATTCATTAGCAACTCTAATTTCATAGTCACGTTTAGCCTTTCTAATCGCCTTTTTTACTTCTCTTTTAAGCTGAACATATTGGTCAGTAAGGTTAACCTCTCCTCTTCTGATGCACCTATAAATTCCCCTTTTCTCCCCTAATAGATGCTTTAGCCTCCTGTTAACCCATTTGGGATCGTTATTATTAGACCTAATTTCTCTCTGGGGAATGTATATACTCTGGGCAATGTGTACATTATTAAGAAAACAATCATAAAAACAGATCCCTTCATATTCATAAGTATGATTATCGTCAATAAAATCATTAGCTAGATAACCCCAATCTAGATTAGACAGATGTTCCCTAAGTCCATTATAATCGGCAGAACGAAAATCAGGGATTTTTGCTGTATTATCATTATTCTTGCATTCCCAATTAATGCTAAAAGTGATGGATTTGTGATCACTTGCGCTAAGCTCTTCAGTGATCTCCAGATTATTCACGAGTGTTTCCTTATTTGACAAGACTAGGTCAAGCAAATTATTACCCCTGGTAGGCTCAGTTACGCTCTGTTTCAGAAAACAGTCCTGAACTGTTTCCATAAAGTCACTGGACTCTAGATTACCTGTCAAAGAATTCCAGTCAATTTGACTAAAGTTAAAGTCCCCTACTATGACTATGCTACTGTGTCCAGAAGCCCTAACAATTTCGTCCCGAAGAAGTCTCGCTCTATCGTGATCCAAGCCTGGAAGTCGGTATATTACACATAGAATAAGTTTTTCTTGACCCTCCACGAACTCTACCCAAACAGCCTCTGTTACTGCTCCAACTATTTTTATACCTGTTTTTAGGCAACAATTAATATTTTCTCGAACATACAATGCAACTCCTCCCCCGTTCCCATTACATCTATCCACATTGAACAACTTAAATCCCTGAATATTACACTCAGCAGTCATATCCCGACTCTTTAAATCATACCACGTTTCAGTTAAAGCAATGATATCAAAGTTCCCAGCACATGCTACCAAACGTAGTTCATTAATTTTATTTCTTGCACTTCGACTGTTAGCATAAAATACCATCATATGTTTTTTCTTCTGCACATTTTTCCTATTCATCTTTGTTTTTACACAATTTCTGAAATTATCATTACCCAGAGTTACTCCATGACAGTTACTATTACGATTCTTAATATCAGGGCATAAGTCAATATATCCATACTCATTATTTATCATTTCTAAACCCATACCTCTAACTAATCCTAGTTTAAAGTCCTAACAATCCCCTCAACTGAGTTAGCAAGAAAAACCCACACCTGCCCTGGATAAGTGAACCCCATCCCTGGCATACATGTCATTTCGGCCAAAGAAGTTGTCTCAGTTGTCAATGAAAGGTACTGCATTATCCTTACAGTGTTTATCCAGCCAACAATTAATACCAATTGCTCTGGACAACCATTCATTACCAACCCCTCTTCTTGGCAAAATGCCACATATAACAGGGCACCCCCCCTTCTTCCTATGATTTAAAGAGTCGGGATATGACTGCTGAGTGTAATATTCAGGGATTTAAGTTGTTCAATGTGGATAGATGTAATGGGAAGGGGGGAGGAGTTGCATTGTATGTTCGAAAAAATATTAATTGTTGCATAAAAACAGGTATAAAAATAGATGGAGCAGTAACAGAGTCCATTTGGGTAGAGTTCGTGGAGGGTCAAGAAAAACTAATTCTAGGTGTAATATACCGTCCTCCAGGCTTGGATCACGATAGAGGGAGACTTCTTTGGGACGAAATTGTTAGGGCTTCTGGACTCAGTAACATAGTCATAGTAGGGGACTTTAACTTTAGTCAAATTGACTGGAATTCTTTGACAGGTAATATAGAGTCCAGTGACTTTATGGAAACACTTCAGGACTGTTTTCTGAAACAGAGCGTAACTGAGCCTACCAGGGGTAATAATTTGCTCGACCTAGTCTTGTCAAATAAGGAAACACTCGTGAATAATCTGGAGATCACTGAAGAGCTTGGCGCAAGTGATCACAAATCCATCACTTTTAGCATTAATTGGGTATGCAAGAATAATGATAATACAGTAAAAATCCCTGATTTTCGTTCTGCTGATTATAATGGACTTAGGGAACATCTGTTTAATCTTGATTGGGGTTATCTAGCTAATGATTTTATTGACGATAATCATACTTATGAATATGAAGGGATCTGCTTTTATGATTGTTTACATAATAATGTACACAGTGCCCAGAGTATATACATTCCCCAGAGAGAAATTAGGTCTAATAATAACGATCCCAAATGGGTTAACAGGAGGCTAAAGCATCTATTAGGAGAGAAAAGAGGAATTTATAGGCGCATCAGAAGAGGAGAGGTTAACCTTACTGACCAATATGTTCAGCTTAAAAGAGAAGTAAAAAAGGCGATTAGAAAGGCTAAACGTGACTATGAAATTAGAGTTGCTAATGAATCAAAGACTAATCCAAAGGGGTTCTTTCAAGTGTATAGGACGAAGGTGAAGGAAAAAGTAGCACCTCTGAAAACTGGGAATGGACAGCTGACGGATAATGAACTGGAAATGTGTTCCTTATTTAATGACTATTTTTTGTCAGTTTTTACACAGGAAGATGTAAATGAGATTCCAGTAATTAACAATTATTTAGTTCCTGATGAATTTAAGTTAACTAATATTACTGTCACGAGGGACATGGTTATTAAACAGATAGACAAACTAAAACAAAGTAAGTCCCCGGGACCCGATGAGTTGTTTTCAAGGGTACTTAAGTAATGCAAGATGGAGCTTAATCAGCCATTAACGAGTGTATTCAATGCGTCCATCCTTACCAGTGTTGTGCCAGAGTTGTGGAAGATGGCTGTGGTTCCTATACTCAAATCAGGGGATAAGTCCACTCCTTCAAATTACCGTCCAATATGCCTGACATCTATAGTGGGCAAGTTATTAGAATCAATTATAGCTGACATTATCAGAAGTCACCTTGAAGAGCATAACTTGGTAAATGAATCTCAGCATGGATTCACGAGAGGTCGTTCCTGCCTGACAAACTTACTGACGTTCTTCAATAGAACATTTAAGGCAGTTGACAGTGATAAGGAATATGATATTGTTTATTATGTTAGGTAAGACACATATGCAACAGTTAGGTATCTTTATTTCGAAACGTTTCGCCTACACAGTAGGCTTCTTCAGTCGAGTACAGAAAAGTTGATAGAAGCAGAAGAGAATTGAAGACGATGTAATCAGTCTGTCACCCTTAAAGTTTTGAGGTGGTCAGTCCCTAAGTCTGGAGAAGAGCATTGTTCTGTAGTCTGGATATTGTTTCAGACTACAGAAATAAAGATACCTAACTGTTGTATATGTGTCTTACCTAACAACTTGTCGGTATTTTATACCATTTTAATGTTCAATGATATTGTTTATTTGAATTTTAGTAAGGCCTTCGACAGAGTGCCTCACAAGAGACTCTTAAGAAAAGTGGCAGCTCATGGTATAGGAGGTAAAGTTCTAGCATGGATTGAGGCATGGCTTACCAATAGAAAGCAGAGAGTTACCATTAATGGAGTGAAATCTGAATGGGGATTAGTCACTAGTGGCGTTCCACAAGGATCAGTTTTAGGCCCTCTCCTGTTCATAATTTACATTAATGACCTTGATGAAGGGATTACTAGTGACATGAGTAAATTTGCTGATGATACAAAGATAGGCCGTATAATTCACTCTGAGGAGGATATCAATGAACTCCAGGAGGATTTGGACAAATTAATGTCTTGGTCTGAAAAATGGCAGATGAAGTTCAATGTGGATAAGTGTAAGGTACTTGCCCTTGGTAATGAAAATAACCCTCGAAGCTATAATCTAGGTGAAGTAGAGCTTGATCATACAGAATGTGAAAAAAGACTTGGGAGTCATGGTAAGCAGAAATCTAAAGCCAAGACGTCAGTGCCTTAGTGTGCGCAACAAAGCCAACAGATTACTTGGTTTTATCTCAAGAAGTATAAGTAACAGAAGTCCAAAAGTTATTTTACAGCTCTATACATCACTAGTGAGGCCTCCTTTAGATTATGCTGCTCAGTTTTGGTCCCCTTACTACACGATGGACATAGACTCATTAGAGAATATACAGAGAAGAATGACTAAAATGATTTACTGTGTAAGGAACCTCCCGTATGAAGATAGACTTAAAGCCTTAAATCTCCACTCTCTGGAGAGGCGTAGAATGAGGGGAGATATCATTGAAGTGTATAAGTGGATGACAGGCATAAACAAGGGAGATATTAATAAAGTACTGAGGGTGTCGAACCAGGTAAGAACAAGAAATAATGGATATAAGTTGGATAAATTTAGATTTAGAAAGGACATAGGTAAGTACTGGTTTTCTAACAGAGTTGTAGATGCGTGGAACAGTCTTCCCAGTTGAACATCAAAATGATAAATGGTTGTTAGGTAAGACACATATGCAACAGTTAGGTATCTTTATTATGAAACGTTTCGCCTACACAGTAGGCTTCTTCAGTCGAGTACAGAAAAGTTGATAGAAGCAGAAGATACTTGAAGACGATGTAATCAGTCCATCACCCTTAAAGTTTTGAGGTGGTCAGTCCCTCAGTCTGGAGAAGAGCATTGTTCCATAGTATGAAATAATATGGAGATGAAGTGACAGGATGGAGCCTTATAAGCCTCCATCCATTTGAAGACAGTAGAACTATATACAGAAGATGAGGTAATCAGTCCCTCAGCCTTGGAGTTGGTGTGAAGAGCACCATAGTCGTAAAGGTTCTAGAGCAGAGGAAGGAGGCTGGCACTTATATATTAACGTCAGGTGGAAAGCGAAAGGTTGCCACCATGTTACAATAGATGTACATGTGCTCTTTTACCTAACATATTGTTGGTAACTCTACAAACATTATTAAACGATTCAATACATTGTAAAAATGTCAGCATAGTTGCTGATCCCCCTTATATGTGTTGTATAGCATATCATAGTACCATCCATGTGCTTTATATAGAAGATCCCTTTTAGGCCGAGTGTTTGTGTGGCGTCACGGGATGCGCATGTGTACGTTCGTACCTTTGCCTCCCTCCCTCCCTCTCAGTCGGCGTGTAGACATAGGCAGGACAAAGCAGGCTGGGCTCCATCTCCCATTACCACAGTCTGACAATATAGCGTTACCATCCAACAAGTGTGTCTACCTTCAACCCTCAAATCTCCTTTAAGAACCCCTATGACAATTGGTGACAGCGGTGTGGGCGTAAAATTGATAATTACGCCGATGTACGGAGATTTCTTTCGTCCAGCAAGACGGCCATTTCGTGTCGCCAGTAGGCCGACCTATCCAAGCCAGCTACTCTCTCAAGCTTCTACCAGCCATTACATTATTCTCTGGTCAGTCTCTTTGTATTAGTGTTTATCTGCTTATTTGCATCACTCCCGAGGGGTAGACCCGAGTTTGCAAAGTAAGCCAGCAACCAGTCTGTGGTGGGGGAGTCAGAACAACCCAGTCAGTCCAGCCTAGCCTACTCCATCCAGCTTTTGCCTGCCAAGCCAGCTTTCCACTCCTGCTGTGCTCATCGTGAGAAGTTATCAAGCTATTCTCTGTGAAGGGTTAAGATAAGCCAAGCCACCCAGCAACTAACCCAGGTTTCTTACCCCAGTACTCAAGCAAGCCACGTGGGTACAGTCTTCATCGCTTGTGATTCAAGCTCCAAGCCATTCTGAGTGCTCTTTTTCATCCCTGTGGTGTTGTGGTATTTCGTGGATTTGTTTTTAAGCCAGCCGGCTTAGTTATCTTCGTGCCAGTCAGAGTGTCCCCAGTGAGGCTTACGCCGTTCATCCCATAGGCCCACTCACTCACCACGCGGTCGCCACTGCCCGGCCTCAGACGCCTCACTCAGCTATTAACCCACTCACCCAACCTCTACCATTGTTTTAGTAATCTTACTAGGGTACTAGCACCATATTTTAAGAACCACATAGGGGGTCAAGAGCTAGAGTGTGTTTCGCGCCACCGTTGAAAGCCTCCTGTGTGGTCTATCGTCGATGTAAGCGTAATTCTACGATCACGTGAGGACAGTAGCCAGCCACAAGACGACATCAACACCTCCACCACCCTTCCACCTCATTCTTCAACAAGGCGTTAAAATGATAATATTTTTCATAGAGACATTTGCGAGTGTTGAGACATTTCTTTTGTGTTCCAGTGATTTTTCTTAGTGACATTCAGTGACTCTTGATTAGACTCAGTGTTTATTATATACTGTTTGCAATAATTTTTTCCCTTCTTAATTCAGTGTTAATTTCCGTGCATTAATACATGTCTGTTGTGTTGTGCTTCTTTTTTTTGTACACTTGAAGTACCTAGTGTTTTTTCTTTGTTGTGTGTGCAACATATAAGCGGTATAAAACTTGTGTTACACTTCACAATCACCTTGTGTTCATAGTGTTGCAGTGAAGTAATTCAGTAATTTATTACCTTGTATTCTGCATCGCAACTCAGTGTTGTCTGTTATATTTTCCTCCCAGTATTTGCGTATTCTTGTTTTGTTTTCTCTGTGTGTGTTGAAAATTTTTTGCGTTCATATTCTTTCATTAGCCAGTGTCTAATTTGTCTTATTTTCACAGACTATAGTGCTATTATTTTGTGCAAGCAAGAGATTATTTTCCAAACTTTTCACACATCAACTTTCATAGCAAGAAAATTCTAGTATTGTGTTTATGTTGATGTGTTGTGTTCTACATCACTCTAAGCGTTCAAACCTTTTTGTTGTGTGTTTTAGCACCTATTATTTTCCATGTTTCATTGAACAAATTCACTCTTAGTGCAATTTTTAAGTTTTTCTTTTAAAGTAAATTGTTCTTTTGCTTGTTAAGTGTTGCTTAAGTTGCAGTTAAGAGTTAAAGTGTTCACTCAGTTCATTCCTTGATAATAACATTTTCTTTTCTTGTAAACTGTATTTGTGTGTGTAATATTTTTTTTATTATTGCACATTGACTCATTTTGCAGTAATCCTTGTGCAAACATTTTGTCAGTAAAATTTTTCTTGCAGAAATTTTGTGTATTGTTGTGCAATACTCTTGATTAGCAATTGTTATTTGCAATAATGCTACAGTTTATTTCAGTGCAGTTTCATATGTTCTGTGCATAATATTTTATTCTTTCTGTGCCATTTTATTTTATTTCAGTGAATTGTTCCCAGTTTGTTTTATTTTGCACAAGCTTTATTGAGTCCATTTTAACATTTTTGATTTATTTTATCATTTTTTTGCTGTATTTCCCTATTGCATTGAGAGTAAAGACAACTCACTGTGCCATTCATTCAATTTAAAGTAAAGTTGAGCAAATTACAAGTTCTCTTGATTGTCATTATCCTCTCTCAACCTTAATTTATTATATTTCATCTGTAGACCCAAGAATAAATGCCTTAAATGGCCTCATATAAAAGAACTTAGAAGTTGGTGTTTGTTCTGACAAACATAAATTTCTGATTTGAACTTGGGTCGGCCAAGTGTTTTCGTTTGTGGGTCTGGTTTTGGAATTAAGGGGGACCTGCCTAGTGTGAGCTGCCTGGCCTACTGGAGTATTTCTTCTTTCTTGTGCTCTAATGAGCGAGAGGGGTTGGATCTGAGCAGACTTTTGGCTTCAGCCTCCTC
The DNA here is from genome assembly GCF_038502225.1 of Cherax quadricarinatus. Taxonomy (NCBI): domain Eukaryota; kingdom Metazoa; phylum Arthropoda; class Malacostraca; order Decapoda; family Parastacidae; genus Cherax; species Cherax quadricarinatus. The sequence continues at coordinate 23,370,847 of NC_091354.1, read as the reverse complement.
GGTAACCTGGTTATGGACCAGGTGTTTTGGCTCCTTCAGTGCCGTAGTGATTGACCAAGTGCTTTGGCTCCTTCAGTGCCCTGGTCATGGACAATGTACTTTGGCTCCTTCAGTGCCCTGGTTATAGACCAGGTACTTTGGCTCCTTCAGTGCCCTGGTTATAGACCAGGTACTTTGGCTCCTTCAGTGCCCTGGTTATAGACCAGGTACTTTGGCTGGCAATATAAACACAAATGCAGTATAATGTGATCCTTTATTGACTACGTTTCGCCCACACAGTGGGCTTTTTCAAGTCACAAACAGAACTACCTGGGGTGAACGAACGAACGAACGAAAGTTCAGGTAAGATCCCAAATGGGATGAGCGGGGAAGACGGGACAGACGAAGAATAGTGCTGGAGAGGAGTGTTCTTAGTCGTAGAAATAGAGCCAGGGCTTAACCCAGCAGCAAAGGCGATCGTGGGACAGATATTGAAAAGAGAAATTCCGGTTCTTCTGTTGGGACTCCGGTGGGGTGAGCTGGGAGTAAGGGACTTGCGACCTTTAGAGCTAGAGAGGAGTGCAGAACTGAGTCATGTCTTAACCCAAAAAAGCTAAGGCGAACGTGGGTCAGAGAATGGTACCTGTCTTAGAAGGTACCTGTCAGCGGATCCAAGGTTATTTGTAAGTAGGGTTAGGAGCAGGATCATGCAAGGAGTAGAAAAGGTTGTGTTGGTTTGTGGGTCTGCGAATGTCTTCGTCAAGGAGAGAGGTCCAGTAGTCATGTCGTGTCTCAAGTTTGTCTATCTGTCTGTCACTGAGCCTCTTCCAGTACAGATTCAGCGCAGGGACGTCTAACTGGGCATGGAGAGACTCGCTTGTGGCGAAGTCCTCCCATCTGACATCAAGCACCCAGCGCAGCGCCTTGTTCTGGACACGCTGCAGTTTAAGTAAGTTTGTTTTTGCTGCAAGAGAGAGGGCTAGAGGAGAGTAAGTTATCAGAGGACGTATTAGGGATTTGTAGAGGTGTAGTTTGGTGCGTTGAGAGGCATGTTTCAGCTTGTAGAGGCCCGCAAGGGCCTTACTAGCTATTGCATGCCTTGAGTGAATGTGTCCGTGTAAACGAAGAAGGTAGTCAAGATTAACGCCAAGGACAGTGACAGATTGTGTGATAGGGAAGTAAGTGCGGGTGTCAGCTGTTCTGAGTTCGACAGGTAATGGAGGATCACGTTTCCTGTAGTTAAAATACGTAATGCTGGATTTTGCTGCATTGGTTTTGATCCTCCATTTTTGTTCCCAGATGGCTATCCTGTCAACCTCATTTTGTGTTTTGTGTGTGAGTGTATCTATATTGGCATGAGTGATAAGTTGTGTAATGTCGTCTGCATAGGCTAGTGTGATGGAGTTGTGGTATATAGGTGTTGGAATGTCGTTAGTGTATAAAATGTAGAGGGTAGGGGAAAGGACAGATCCCTGGGGTACTCCAGCATTTAGTGTGAAGTAGTCAGAGTAACAGCCTTGGAATTTGATTCTCATGGTACGGCCGTCTAGGAAGTTGCAGAGGAGTTTACGAGTATTGAGAGGCAGGTTGAAGTTAGTGCAGAGTTTGTACTTGAGCCCCTCGTGCCACACAGTGTCAAAAGCTTTTTCAACGTCTTTTGCAACCAGGGCTGTCCTGTTTCTTTGTTTTGTGTTTATGTGGATGTAGTTGAGAATGATGTTAATGGCATCCTGTGTGGATCTGTGTGTTCTGAAGCCAAACTGGCCATCTGAAAGTAGAGAATTATGTTCCAGGTATCTGCGAAGGCGATGATTAATGAGTTTTTCAAAGAGTTTTCCTAAAGTTTCGAGGAGGCTGATAGGGCGATAGTTTCTAGGGTCAGAGTGGTCTTTATTGGGTTTAGGAAGGAGGATAGCAGTAGCAGCTTTGAAGAGGGAAGGGAAGTATCCAGAGGCAAGGGAGGCATTGAGGAGGTTTGTGTAGGCAGTAATGATAGAGTCAGGAAGGTGTTTCAGGATAATATGGTTTAGGCCAGAGGCACCAGGAGCCTTTGGAGGAAGGTGTCTGAGGAGAGTTTTAATGTCTGTGTTGGTGAAAGGAGTGTCGAGTTCTTGGGAGGAGGTAAGAGTGTCTAGATGTATGTGGCTGTCTGGTGTTGTTTCTTGTGTGTGTGCAGTGTTCCAGTGTTCTATGTTCTGAATGTGTTGAATAACGTTAGGGTGAGGTGGGTGAGCGTGGAAGATGTTCTCCCAGATGTGTTTGAAGATGTTGGTAGCAGCCTGTGGGTCTGAGATGTGTGTGTTGTTGTGGGTGATGTGTTTGAATTTGTTGGTGGGAGTAGTGCCTCTGATTTTTTTGATAAAGTTCCAGAAGGCTTTAGTGTTTTTAACACGCTGCCTGTCCGCTTGTTGTATTAGTCGTGACCAGTGATTGTTGTGGTCTTGGTCTAGGCTGTGTAAAATGTTGTTTCTAAGGTAAGTGAGATCTAATCGGACTTGATTAAATCTATGTGTGTTGTAGAGGAAGCGGTTGTGGTAGCAGATAATTAGTCTTCTTGTTCTGAGTGACGGTTTGAAGGAATAACGAGTGGTGTGAGTTTTCTTTGGTATTGCGATGTTGGCTGCTTGTGTAATGGTGTCCTGGATGAGATCAAGTTGAGTATCGATGTCAGAGATAGGTTTGTTGTTGTAGTCATAGGTGAGGTTAATATTGTCTATGTGTTGTTTGAAAGCATCCCAGTCAGCGTTCTTGTAGGAGAATGAAGGTGTGGTTGGAATGAGGATAGGGTTGGAGGAGATGTGTAAGATGACTGGGATGTGATCAGAGCCTGTAATAGGGCCAGGTGAGATGTAATGTTGAAATAGAGAGCTGGCTCGGTTTGCCAGAATGATGTCTGGTTTGCCTTGGCCCGTGTGGTTGAAGAAGGTATTGAAGTCTGGGCCAAGATGAATTAGGTGTTTATGGTTTGTGAAGTTGAGTAATTGGTGACCAAGTTGGTTGTTACTGGTGTGATGAAAGGCAGTGTGTTTGGCATTCATGTCAGCTAGTAGGTAAGTTGGTGTGTTGGTGTAGTTGAAGACTAAGGAGAGGTCGTGTATGTTGAGAGTAGTGTTTGGGCGAGCATAGGTGGTGAAAAAGATAAAGGGGCCAAGGTGGGTGTGTATTCTGACCGCAAGACAGTGTTGGTGAATAAAAGGGATTGGGAGAAATTCATGTTTTATGTTGGAATTGACAAGGATGGCAACCCCATCGTGGGGATCATAGGGGGACTGTAGTGCAGTATAACCATAATGGCGGATACATTGAGGGGCTTTGAGGCAGGTACTGTTTAGCAAAACAATATCTGGCCTCTCTGCTTCAAGGAGCTCGGCCAGTAGGTGTCTAATTGTAAAGTAAGAACGTACGTTGAACTGAATCGCCTTAAACGTGATTTAATGGTTTCGTCTTAGCAAAGTTAATGTCGGGGGAGGAGTTTGGATTAAAGCCCGTGATAGTGGTGCCATCAGTGGATGTGTGTTTGTAGGTGCTACGGACCCGTTTCCTGGAGGGGGAGGAAGAGATGGATCTGTTTTTATGTTCTTTGGTCTGTCCGTTAGAAGTTGGGGTAGGTTTAGGTTTGAGTGGATTTTGTCTGGAGGAGGTGGAGTTGGACCTGGATGAGGTTTTGGTTGTGGTGGAGTGGGCGAAGGTGGATGCAGAGGAAGTGGAAGTTTTGGTAAGCTGTGAGGAAGTGGAAGCTTTGGAAGGGGATGAAGTGGGTAAGGAAGTGGGGGGAGGGGTGGTCGTAGCAGTAGCAGTAGGGGTGTTGGTGGGAGGTGTAGAAGTAGTGAAGAGAGGTAGTGGAGGAGGAGAGCTGGTGGGAGTAGGAAGTGGGGGGGTGGGAGAGAGGAAGGAGGGAGAGGTTGTAGGAGGCTTGGAAGAGAAGCAGGAAGGAGGGATAATTAAAGAGGGAAGATTGTTAGCAGACAAGATTAGGTTAAGGACATGTGAGTAGTCTGATTGGTAAGCTTGTGAGATTACCATCGCAGAGTGGGCAGCAGTGGCAAGTTGACAGTTAGTTTTGTAGTCTAGTGTGGGTGTAGAAGGAGAAGTGCTTGTAGTCTGTGTGTTGGTGTTTGATGTGTGTAGAGTAGAAGAGGTAGACCAAGTGCGTGGGGAGGCCCAGGCATTGGGGGTAGGGGAGGGAGGTGTGGAAGGGGAGGGAGGTAAGGAAGGGGAGGGAGGAGCAGGGAAGGGGTTGGGTAGGGAGGGAGGTTGGTTTGCTCTGAGGGAGGAGAGAATGTGCTTTCTAGAAGGGCAGGAATTTGCAACTGCAGTGTGTGACCCGCCGCAGTTAGAACATTTAAGGGGGAGGTTGCAAGTATTCCAGAAGTGGCCAGTTGCTGAACATCTGGAGCAGACTTGTGTAGATGTGCATGTGTTTTTGTCGTGGCCGAATTTGTAGCATTTAAGACATTGTGTGATTGGGTGGAAGTTCGGAGTGAAGAGAGCGTTTGGAGGAATGCGGATGGTCTTGGCAAAGATTCCTTGACTGAAGAGTGTAGAGGCGTCAGCAGGAGTAGAACAGCGTATTTTGAGAATGGTAGAGTTTTCTGGTCTGTAAATATCGTCAACAGAGACTTTGTTCTTAGTACTGATATCTTTTATTAAGTCTTCTTTGTCTGTGTCATAGGCTGTCAGGAGAGAGTAGTCTACGTGTTTAGCAATGACTGTGCTTTTGGCACGGTGCTCAGGAGTCCAAATAATGGTGAAGCCTGCGTTGAGAAGTTTTTGTCTGGTATCGCTTGAGGTGTACGCTTCGTAGGAATGTTTGTCAAGAAGGAGTTTGAAGCCTGAGTTGGTTTTGAAGACTTTAAGTTGAGGTGCACCAGTGATCTGATATAATAAATTTTCCGGACAGATAGTGGCATCAGGATTAGAAAATTTGAGGTTTAGCGAGAAGGAATTGGATTTAGTAGAAGCAGAGGCAGGTGTGGGAGGTTGGGGGAGAGTGGAAGGGGGGTGGGAGGTGGAAGGCAACGAAGGCATCGTCTAATTACGAAAAGATGTAATTGGAGGTGACAATCGGCCAAAAAGTGAGAGTACTCAGCTAGGCAAGTACGTGTAAGTAGACACACGTACTTGCCTGGCGCAGGACACTGAGGAGGTGAACTGTAGCTTGATGGAGCACTGTATATCCTGAGTGGTGGCGAGACTGGCTGTATGGCGTGCAGTCAACAGGCGAAGAGAATTCAGGCAGCAAGAGGCTTCCTGCCCTTCGGTCGGCAACCACCGACGCACCAATCCTGATGGTGGAGAGGAAGACGAAGGTCCAGCAAGCACTACTCAAAGCACTACTCAACACGGGGTAATTTCGAGAGAGGCGAGATCGTCGATGTGTTAGGTAAGCACACGTCACCACTCGAGCTAAGTCGCTTGATCGCTTCTCACTGTCGAAGTGTTCTTGACCTGGGGTGGAAGGAACGCGAGTATTTATAGTCCGGCTGAGGTCAGGTGAAGAATGCTGCATCTGATGATGTACCGAGTTGGGTTGTAGAGTCTAAAAACTTGGGTAGCTTGGAAAGGAGACTGGACAAGTTTGTGAGCAGACCTTCTACAGTGTTCTTATGTGGGATAGCGATGAAGAAGTTTCTTGGCAAGTGGTTCAGCTATGTTATAGAAGCCACTATTCTGGTTGAAGTTGTCGGATATAGAAATAAGTGATGATTCCAGGATTCTTCGGTATTGGGTGTTGTCTTCTGTGGCGATAAGTCTTGAGTTTCTGTAGTTTATCAAGTGGTTGTGTGAATTACGGTGTTGTACGCAGGCATTCCTTGTGTCGTCAGACCTGCTTGCGTATTGGTGTTCTGAAATACGTGTTTGGAGGTCCCTTGATGTTTCGCCCACGTATAACTTGTTGCAGTCATTACAAGGGATTATGTATACCCCTGCAGAGGATGGAGGCTTGTCCTGCCTACTACTGGTGATGTCCTTGATGGTCGTGGTTGTGGAGGTAGATACTTGGAATGATGTTTTGGCAAAGATGTTGGAAACATGTTTGGCAATGGAGTTGGTGGGAAGGACTATGTATCTCTTCTCGGCAGTGTCTTCTCTGGGTGTGTTGAAGATGTTTAGTGCTCGCCGTCTGCAGTCTCTGATGAAGTGACGAGGATAGTGGAGTTTGGAAAATACCTGTTCAATTATAGTGCATTCTTCCTCAAGGAACTCGTTGCTGCAGATTCTGAGTGCACGCAGGAAGAAGCCTATAATTACACCACGTTTGGTTTTGGTGTCGTGGTGAGAGTAGAAGTGGAGAAGATCGTTTTGGTTGGTGGGTTTTCGATAGACTTTAAAACGAAGTTCGTGGTCAGCTTTGCAGAGTAGAACATCAAGGAAAGGAAGAGTGTTGTCGACCTCTTCTTCAAGTGTGAACTGGATTGAAGGCTCGACCTGGTTGAGCTTGTCTTGGAGAGCTTGAACGTTGAAGCGTTTAGGAGTTATGAGGAGAATGTCGTCAACATAACGGAGCCAGGTGACAGACGAAGGAATAATGGTGGAGAAACGTTCGGCTTCTAGATGTTCCATTGCCAAACATGTTTCCAACATCTTTGCCAAAACATCATTCCAAGTATCTACCTCCACAACCACGACCATCAAGGACATCACCAGTAGTAGGCAGGACAAGCCTCCATCCTCTGCAGGGGTATACATAATCCCTTGTAATGACTGCAACAAGTTATACGTGGGCGAAACATCAAGGGACCTCCAAACACGTATTTCAGAACACCAATACGCAAGCAGGTCTGACGACACAAGGAATGCCTGCGTACAACACCGTAATTCACACAACCACTTGATAAACTACAGAAACTCAAGACTTATCGCCACAGAAGACAACACCCAATACCGAAGAATCCTGGAATCATCACTTATTTCTATATCCGACAACTTCAACCAGAATAGTGGCTTCTATAACATAGCTGAACCACTTGCCAAGAAACTTCTTCATCGCTATCCCACATAAAAACACTGTAGAAGGTCTGCTCACAAACTTGTCCAGTCTCCTTTCCAAGCTACCCAAGTTTTTAGACTCTACAACCCAACTCGGTACATCATCAGATGCAGCATTCTTCACCTGACCTCAGCCGGACTATAAATACTCGCGTTCCTTCCACCCCAGGTAGTTCTGTTTGTGACCACTCTTGTTCCATCCTGTTACATTGCTCTTCCCACCATTCTTCCCTACCAGGAACATCTTCCTCTGATTCCCAGGGCTTCTGACTTTCCCCCTGAGCCCCCATTATTTATTTTAATAGGTTAGGTGTTGTAATGTGTGCTGTTTGTGTATGTAGGGGGGTGAGGGAGTTGTATGGGGGAGAGATGGGGAGAAGGGGGGACGGGGAGAGAGTGATGGGGTGGTCTAGAGAGAGTGGGAAGGAAGGTATAGAGAGAGGGAGAGAAAGAGGGGAAGGAAGGGAGGAGGAAAGAGAGAAGGGGAATGGGGTGACAGAGTGGAAGAGAAAGGATCGAGAGGGAAAGGCAAAAGGAGGGAGAGAGGGAGAAGTTGTGGGAGCGGAGGGGAGGAGGAGGAGGAGGGAAGTGAGAGTAAATAATGTGAGTGTGAGACAGTAAGAGAAAATGGGAGAGTGAGACAGTAAAAGAGAGAGAATGGGATAGTGGGAGAGTGAGACAGTACGAGTGTGAGAGTGAATGAGGCAGTAAGAGAGAATGAGAGAGTTGAAGAGTGATACGGTAAGAGTTGGAGAGTGAGACAGTAAGAGTGAGTGAGAGAGAGAGAGAGAGAGAGAGAGAGAGAGAGAGAGAGAGAGAGAAAGAGAGAGTGTGTGTGTGTGTGTGTGTGTGTACTCACCTATTTGTACTCTCTTCCTGCTCCATGAGCTTCATCATACCTCGTCTTAAAACTATGTATGGTTCCTGCCTCTACTACATCACTTTCCAGACTCTTCCACTTCCTGACAACTCTGTGACTAAAGAAATACTTGTTATCGTCTCTCTGACTCATCTGAGTCTTCAACTTCCAATTGTGACCCCTTATTTCTGTGTTCCATCTCCGGAACATCCTGTCTCAGTCCACCTTGTCAATTCTTCGCTGTATTTTGTATGTCGTTATAATGTCTCTCCTAGCCCTCCTGTCCTCCAGTGTCGTCAGGTCGATTTCCCTTAACCTTTCTTCGCAGTGTGTGTGTTAATGAATATAAATATATTTTCCTCATCATTTTTCTTTCTGTCACAGTCTCGTAACTATTTAAATATACTTATTGAATTCTGACAACTCTCCGGTAATGGTTTCATTGCACGCTTAATAATATAAAAAACAGAAGCACATGTTGAACGATTTCAAGAAGACAGAGCCATCACGGCGATGAAATATCAGGGGAAACCTGAGGACCAGGTTAGTGGTTGAGCACTGCTGCTGGACACTGCTGCTGGACACTGCTGCAGGACACTGCTGCAGGACACTGCTGCTGGACATTGATGCGGGACACTGATGCTGGACACTGATGAGGGACACTGATGCGGGACACTGATGCGGGACACTGATGCGGGACACTGATGCGGGATATTGATGCGGGACACTGATGCGGGACACTGATGCGGGAAACTGCTGCTGGACATTGCTGCTGGACACTGCTGCGGGACACTGCTGCGGGACACTGCTGCGGGACACTGCTGCGGGACACTGCCGCGGGACACTGCTGCGGGACACTGCTGCGGGACACTGCTGCTGGACACTGCTGCGGGACACTGCTGCGGGACACTGCTGCTGGACACTGCTGCTGGACACTGCTGCTGGACACTGCTGCGGGACACTGATGCGGGACACTGATGCGGGACACTGATGCGGGACACTGATGCGGGACACTGATGCGGGACACTGATGCGGGACACTGATGCGGGACACTGCTGCTGGACATTGATGCGGGACACTGATGCTGGACACTGCTGCGGGACACTGCTGCGGGACACTGCTGCTGGACATTGATGCGGGACACTGATGCGGGACACTGATGTGGGACACTGATGCGGGACACTGATGCGGGAAACTGCTGCTGGACATTGCTGCTGGACACTGCTGCGGGACACTGCTGCGGGACACTGCTGCGGGACACTGCTGCGGGACACTGCCGCGGGACACTGCTGCGGGACACTGCTGCGGGACACTGCTGCGGGACACTGCTGCGGGACACTGCTGCGGGACACTGCTGCTGGACACTGCTGCTGGACACTGCTGCTGGACACTGCTGCGGGACACTGCTGCTGGACACTGCTGCTGGACACTGATGCGGGACACTGATGCGGGACACTGATGCGGGACACTGATGCGGGACACTGATGCGGGACACTGATGCGGAACACTGCTGCTGGACATTGATGCGGGACACTGATGCTGGACACTGCTGCGGGACACTGCTGCGGGACACTGCTGCTGGACATTGATGCGGGACAGTGATGCGGGACACTGATGTGGGACACTGATGCGGGACACTGATGCGGGACACTGATGCGGGACACTGCCGCGGGACACTGCTGCTGGACATTGATGCGGGACACTGATGCGGGACACTGATGCGGGACACTGATGCTGGACACTGATGCGGGACACTGATGCGGGACACTGATGCGGGACACTGATGCGGGACACTGATGCGGGACACTGATGCGGGACACTGCTGCGGGACACTGATGCGGGACACTGATGCGGGACACTGATGCGGGACACTGATGCGGGACACTGATGCGGGACACTGATGCGGAACACTGATGCGGAACACTGATGCGGGACACTGCCGCGGGACACGGCCGCGGGACACGGCCGCGGGACACTGCCGCGGGACACGGCCGCGGGACACGGCCGCGGGACACGGCCGCGGGACACGGCCGCGGGACACGGCCGCGGGACACGGCCGCGGGACACTGCCGCGGGACACTGCCGCGGGACACGGCCGCGGGACACGGCCGCGGGACACGGCCGCGGGACACGGCCGCGGGACACGGCCGCGGGACACTGCCAGGGGACACTGCCAGGGGACACTGCCGCGGGACACTGCCACGGGACACTGCCAGGGGACACTGCCAGGGGACACTGCCGCGGGACACTGCCACGGGACACTGCCAGGGGACACTGCCAGGGGACACTGCCGCGGGACACTGCCGCGGGACACTGCCGCGGGACACTGCTGCAGGAAACGAGTACAAGTGAAAATCCTGAAAAACAAGCGAAACAGTAACGTAAAACCTGAAAACTGATGTAAATATATTTGTCTGACTATATGGAAATTTCTTTTATTTTTATTATGCATAAATATGATGAATTTACATAAAGAAATATTAGATTTTCATTGCATCACCGACCTAAATATCTATGCATAATATAGTAACTATTACTGTTAGGTAACATACACTAGGTGGGTTTTTGACTTTGAATAGCCATAATGTTGATAAAATTATTTAAAAAAATAATTTACTTGAGATTAAACAGCTGAGATTCGTTTTCAGCACATCATTGTTAGCTTAAAAGAATCAATTTGATTTCTATGGATAAAATGTTGAAATTTGTCGACTAGTGTTATTTGCCTCCTCATCTTCCTGCACAAGATTCCTTATTTTAATTCCTCCAACAGTCCGTATTACTTGTCTCTTCTATATTCCATCCTTCTTTTGTCCTATCTCTCTTCCTTTGTCTGCACCTGGTCCCCATCACTCTGCTCACCCTCCCGCGGGTGGTGTCAGCGGGACAGATATGCGTGTCGACGCCTGCATTATATACGGTAACACGTTTATGCTAATATCATCCACCTCCCTCCATTTACTCATTTGCCTGTCCGATGCTATTTACAGTGCTCGTTTTATTGGCTTTGGGGAACGACAGGTAGTTGCGTGTAGCTACACACACACACACACACACATACAGCCGGCTGTTATACACACACACACACACACACACACACACACACACACACACAGCTTTAAGACGAGGTATGATAAATCTCGTGGAGCAGAGAGAGGACCTAGTAGCGATCAGTGAAGAGGAGGAGCCAGGAGCTAAGTCTGGACCCCTGCAACCACAATTAGGTGAGTACAGTTGGTGAATTAGGTGAGTACACACATTCACACCCACACATCCCCACATATAGACGCACACACACACTCTCCCCCCCACCTCTCTCCCACTCCCACCCCTGATGCCCCCTCTCTTTCTCACCCTCTTCCTTCTTCTCCCCCCTTCTCTTCATCTTTCCCCCTCTCCCTCTCCCATTCTCTCCCACTTTGCTTCTCCCTCCTCCTCTCTCTCCCCATACTACCCCCTTTTTCCCCCTTCCCACCTCTCTCCCTTTTCCTCACTGTCTCCAGCTTCCTCCTCTCCCTCCCTCCGCCCCCCAACACACTCAAACACACCGCAAAACAACCACACAGAAATACATAGTTTTTCATTCTGCGGCAACCGAACACAAAATGGATTGCTAAAGAGCAGGACAGAAAACCAGCGGACTGGAGGATGAATCTGCGAAGGAAGATTGGGTAGCATAGCTCATGAAAAGGGAACATGAGTGGGGAAGGAAGCCAGAAGAGCTTAACATGGAAATGGAGGAGAGGACAGCTGCAGAGTGCAGGAAGTGGGAGGTGCAAGTCACAGCAGCAGAGGCTAGGATACAAATATTAGAAGAGTAACTGAAAACTGTGAAACAGCCTAAAGAACTAAAGAACAATGTGGGCATGACATAATAAACTGCTACCTCAGTCACAAACAAGGGAAATGTAGGGAGCGAAGGAGTGAAACTGTATGCTGAGGCCCTATCAGGCCATCACAGAGTTTGTGAAAAGAGAGGATCACATCAGGAACAATCGAGGGGACTGAAGAAAATGAAAGAGCTAAGCTATATGTAGAGGCCCTAACAGACCAGAACAGTGCCCAGAAAAAGCTGAGAAGTGAAGACAGGAAGGACTCCAGGAATTCAGAACAGGGAGGTACACCAACAAATGCTGGATGAAATATACACAACCGAGGAGGAAGTGAAGAGGCTGCTATGAAAACTTGATACCTCAAAGGCAGTGGGACCAGACATCTCTCCATGGGTCCTTAGAGAGGGAGCAGAGATGCTGTGTGTGCCACTAACAAAAATCTTTAACACATCCACTGAAACGGGGCAACTACCTGAGGTAGGGAAGATGGCAAGTCCCAATTTAAGAAAGGTGACAGACACGAGGCATTAAGCTAAAGACCTGTAACTGACGTGTATAGTATGCAGTCATGGAGATCATCTGGATAGTGGTGGAACACCTAGATAGACACAGGCTTATAAACAACAGCCAGCACGGTTTTAAGGATGGAAAATCCTGTGTCACAAACCTACTGGAGTTTTATGACAAGGTAACAGAAGTAAGATGTGAGAGAGAGGGGTGGCTAGACCGCATTTTCTTGGACTGCAATAAGGCCTTCGACACAGTTCCTTACAAGTGGTTAATGAAAAAGCTAGAGGATCAGGCACGCATAACAGGAAAGGCACTGCAATGGATCAGAGAATATCTGACAGGGAGGAAACAAGTTATGGTAAGTGACGAGGTGTCAGAGTGAGCGCCTGTGACGAGTGGGGTTCCACAGGGGTCAGTCCCAGCGCCTGTGACGAGTGGGGTTCCACAGGGGTCAGTCCCAGCACCTGTGCTGTTTTTGATAAATGTGAATGACATAACGGAATGGACAGACTCAGAAGTGTTCCTGTTAGTAGACAATGTGAAGATAATGAGAAGCATAAAATTGGTCGAGGATCAGGCAGGACTACAAAGAGACCTGGACAGGCTATATGGAACCACAAATAGGTGAGTACACATCCTAGGAAGAAAGGTTTAGGGAAATCGCTCTGACGACACTTGAAGACAGGAGGATTAGGGAAGACACGATAACGACATTTAATATACTATGTCCAGAGATGGGACACATAATCTAAGGGTCATAATTGGAAGCTGTAAACTCAGACGAGTCAAGGGGATGTTAGAAAGTATTTTTTAAGTCGCAGAGTTGTCAGGAAGTGGAATAGTCTGGAAAGTGACGTATTGGAGGCAGGAACCACAGTTTTACGACAAGGTTTGATAAAGCTCATTGACCAGGGGGAGAGACGAACTAGTAGCGATCAGTGAAAAGGCGGGACCAGGAGCTGTGACTCGACCATTGCAATCACAAATAGGCGAATACAAATAGGTGAGTACACACACACACACACACACACGGATGAGGATCAGGCAGGACTATAAAGGAACCTGGATTGGCTGCAAGCCGGCTCCAGCAGCTGGCTCCTGGAGTTTAACCCCACCAAGTGCTAAGTCACGAAGATTGGGGAAGAGCAAAGAAGTCCGCAGACAGAGCACAGGCTAAGGGGCCAAGGACTACAATCTTCACTTAAGGAGAAAGATTTTGGGGTGAGTATAATGCCGAGCACATCTCCTGAGGTGCACATCAACCAAATAACTGCTGCAGCATAGGGGTGCCTGGCAAACATAAGAATAGAGTTTTGGCACCTCAGTAAGTAATCGTTCAAGACTCTGTACAGCATGTACGTCAGGCCCAAATTGGAGTATGCAGCACCAGTATGGAACCCACACTTGGTCAAGCACGTCAAGAAATTAGAGTGCCAAGGCTTGCAACAAGGCTAGTCCCTGAGCTAAGGGGTATGTCCTATGAAGAGGGGTTAAAAGAAATCGATCTGACAACACTGGAAGACAGAAGGGTGGGGGAACATGAAAATGACATAAAATAATGAGTGGAATTTACAAGGTGGATAGGGACAGGATGTTTCAGAGATGGGACAAAGCAACAACGGCTCACAACTGGATGTTGAAGCTTCAGATGAGTCACAGGGATGTTAGGAAGTACTTCTTCGGTCATAGAGTTGTCGGGTGGTGGAACAGTCTGGAGAGTGATATAGTGGAGGCAGGATCCATACAAGAAGTGGATGCCACAAGCTACAGCTGCAGAAGTTAGGATACAGATCGTAGAAGAGGAACTGAAAATTCTGAAACAGGATATAGAGCAGAACAGGCATGACATTAGGAACAGGAACATAAGCAATCAGCGAGGGGACCAAAGGATAATGCCACTGGGTACATGAATACCAAAGAGAAGGGACTGAAGGATGTAGACAGGTACACTGCAGATTCGCTATCAGGCATTGAGAGATCCAGGAGATGCTTAAATCGGACCCTGAGATACAAAGAGAAAAGCAATGGCAGGATAAAAGGGAGAAGTCAATCTTTGTTCATGTGCTTCATGAGGCTAAAACAGGGAGGAAAAAGGGATTGGAAATATCATGAAAAAAACAGGAGAGGAAGACATGACCCAGCTGACCATTTTTTTAGAGAATAGGAGGATACTCAGGGGGAAAAAAATCATCCAGTCAAATTGATTTTCAGGCCAGAAACAATGGAAAATGATATACTACAAGAGAAAGCACGACTACAGGGCTGATCAAATTACCAGTGGGTGTACCTCAACCATGACAGAACATGAGAAGAAAAATAGAAACTAAACTGATATAAAATAGAGTAAAAAATAAAGACAGGTAAGGAGGCCCAGACTCAGGAGGACTAGAAAATACAACTTTCCTCAAACCCACCCACAGAACACTCTCAACCCCAACAACCTCACAACATCCAAAAGAATTAACCCAAAACCATCCCACACTCCACTCCCACCCACCCATCCATCACAAACTTCCCCTTCACAGCAGCCTCCCATAGTATTCTGCCAGGTTTCCCACTCCCACAGCTCCCATAACCCCTTAGAACAAAGTTTTGATAAAAATAGCTGAAGGTATGGAACACCAATGCCCAATGCAGATGAAAAAACAAATAAATGTGAGGAGGCGCACAAAAGAATCATGGAGGCATACCCAGACATCATAACACTCACAGGAACAAAGGTCATAGGGATGATAACAAGTGCAATCTTTCCATCCGAATATCAAATCCCGAGGAAAGACAGAGGGTACAGAGTTGGGAGGAGGAGTTGCACCGCTCATGAAAAAATAATGGAGATTTGAGGATATGGAAAAATGGACAGATGGAAAGCAAGTGACTACATGGGAATACGTGAAACAGCAAGTCCCAAAGTGGTGATTGCAGTGATGCACAACTCACCACAGAATAGCAGGAGGCCAAGACAAGAGTATGATGAAGGTATCAGAACAATGGTGGACCCACTAGCTCAGGTGGCCAGAAAGGCCCATATGGGTAGGGCAAAGTTACTAGTTGTTGGTGATTTCAATCACAAGGAGATTGACTAGAGAACCTGTGGGGTACCACAAACGTGGAGGGCTATGGCATGCCAAGATTATGTTACATTTTATTCAGTATATATCACACTCCCATATATGCTGTCTCCTGATCAGCGAACCAAATGCTAAGGATTTATCTATCTAATAAGGTCCCCATCATTACATCAGTACCTTTGTTCATCGGCCAGTCACAGATAAGTCCATCAGAGCTGTGAAACAATGTGGTTCACTTGTGACACAAGTTTTGGCAGACTTGTCTGGGCTGCTGGTCACTCACAGTGCTTTGTCTGGCTCTTTTTTTTTTTTTTTGCCTGTTTTGACCACCTCTTATATTATTGTACATAGTGTAAATAGCATACACATTTTAAGTACCGGCTTGCTTCTTTGGTGTAGAAAATACAAATGATATAACCTCTGCTGTCTTTTGCTTGTCCCACTGTTTATCGTAGTATGACACGGTGTGCAGGCTTTTATACATCTGTGTTCATAAAATGGGCTGAGGTGATGGAGGTGGTACTGGAAAGCATCATGCATCAACATGTTAAGGACACTACCAGAGAGAGAGAGGATGAGCCAACGAGGCTGGACCTCATATTCACGTTCAGTAGTTCAGACACTGAGGACATTATGTCTGAAAGACTAACGATTATGTAGCCCTGAGATTCAAAGATATTGTAGAGTTAAAAGTGGAGAGCGAAGCAGCATGAGTAGGATGGAAGAAGCCAAATTATAGAAGAGGGAACTACACAGACATGAGGAATATCCTATACGAAGTTGAATGGGAAAGAGAACAGGTGGGAAAAACAGTAAATGGATTAATGGAAAACGTGGTCACTTAATGCAAGGATGCAGAGGAGAGGTTCGTGCAAAAGGGCAACAGAAACAATGGGAAGATCATTATGAGCCCTTGGTGTAGAGAGCCAAAACTAAGTACGCTAGCGAATGAAAAAGTAAAGAAGACAAAGGACCATGGATAATAAAGAAATTTCCCGAAGAGCCAGAAACGAATATGCATATTCGTATGTTCAACAAAAGCATGGTGTTGGACACCTCATGAAATTCAGTGAGACTAGACTAGTAATTAAGGAAGATAGACGATTTACGACGTCGAAAGTACATAATAGCTGCCCTAATTGCGGTCAGTAACACTATCCATAAAAACTCCGGGAGTTACACTATCTCCAGATTGCTAATCAACAGGATATTACCCATTTTGGAGACTGCTGTAACATGATGTCAACAGGTCCTACTCCAACCCAACCCGTGTCTCCACAATTACTAACACTACTACAACAACAACCCGACATTTCACCTGACTACTGCCACTGTATATACTTGTTTTCTTAGTTATCTGTGTATTAGGACTGAAGAAACCACTCGTGGAGAAACGTTCTCTTTAATAAATGTCCTGAACTGTACACAAGAGTCTTTTTCCACATGTTTCTGATGAAATATCTTATCAAAAGTTATTTTACTGTATCAAGATTTTGAAAAAGAACTTTGATATTAAAATTCTTAAGTAGAGAAGGAATATTAACCAAGTTTTCATGGTAAGGGAGAACCAACATATTTTTAGTTGAATAAGGTTGGTTGACCCTTTTTGAATCGTAAAAATGATTTCTTAAGCTTCTTCGGTATTTTAGATCATTAAATATTTCATAAATTTTCGAGATTTCTTCATCTATGAAGCTGGGCTGCAAATACGCGAAGATCTCAAAAACACTGATGAGAATACAGACAGCTTAACTTTATCTTGATGTGAAGAAGAACTGTACATAAAATATGAAAAAGTCCCCAGAGAAGACATACTTATGAACCGTTCAGGCAATTTATTAACACTATCGCTGCACATTCCATTGCAGTCTTGACACGCCGTATACTGCACAGTTCCAATTAACCGCCAAGTTGAATGTGAATGGTCTAACTCTCATAGCACGATAAATAGGCACTCAAGTATTCAATAAGGAATAGCAATTGGTAATCCATTGAACAAGGCAGGTGGCAGGTCAGGCATAGGCAACATTGTAAGTAGGTGAGCGTAAGTCCCAGGAGGGTGGGAGTCAGGTCACAAGAGGTTGTGGACACAAGCGACCACTGAGAATCCACATTACACTCCAAGCACAAGCCACCTACTTTTCAGACACATAATAAACCCACACATAATTCGACACATAATTACACACACACACACACCACCTACCTCCCCCCTAACCATCCCTCCCTCACACACGCACACAAGGGCAGACACTCATAGAAGCTTTAGACCCTAGTAGCAATTTCCTCTTTATAACCCAGAATTACTGGTATGTATTAACAGTATCTCCCCCTCATACACACATACACACACACACACACACACCTGTACTAGGACAAAATGGTAACTAACTAGGCGAATACACACACACACACACACACACACATACATACACACACATTTCTTCAGCCACAGAGTAGTCAGAAAGTGGAATAGTTTGGGAAGCATTGTAGTGGAGGCAGGATCCATACATAGCTTTAAGCAGAGGTACGATAAAGCTCATGGTTCAGGGAGAGTGACCTAGTAGCGACCAGTGAAGAGGCGGGGCCAGGAGCTTGGACTCGACCCCTGCAACCTCAACTAGGTGAGTACAACTAGGTGAGTACACACTGTAAGTACGTGCCGGTCAAGTCCCAGGAGGTTGGGGGTCAAGTCACAAGAAGTTGTGGGCAGCCAAGGACTACTGAGACTCTACATTACAACGAACAAGCCTTTCAGTACATAATAAACCCACACATAATTCCACACAAAATTACACACACACACACACTCACACATATCCAGACTCACACATACACTCCCCCCCCTCACCACCGACATCTCACTACTTCCCCTGATCCCTCCCCTCCCTCGTTCATCCTCCCCTTCCCCGTTCACCCTCCCCCCCACCCCTCCCCACTCCTCTCCCACATAGCCACAGTTCCTCCACTACCTCCCCCCCCACACTCTGACATACACACTACTAACCTAACGTACAGAACTACATAGGTTTCCCACTCTGAGGCAATCAGGATAAAACAAAAATGGGTTGCCAGAGAGCAACAAGAAAAACCAAGGGACAGGAGGAGGAAGCTGCAAAGGAAGATTGGACAGCAGAGCTCATAAAAAGGGATCATGAATGGGAAAAGAAACTAGAAGAACTTAGCATGAGAATGGAAGAGAGGATAGATATGGAAAGCAGGAAGTGGGAGGTGCATGTCAAAGCAGCAGAGGCTAGGATACAGAGTTTAGAAGAGGAACTGAAAATCTGAAACAGCCTAAAGAACTAAAGAACATTTTGGGATTGACAACAGAGACTGCTACCTCAGCCACAAATAAGGGGACTGTAGGGAAAGAAGGGGCACAACTACATGGAGAAGCTCTATCAGAGGAGACTGTATTAAATGAAAGAGCTAAGCTTTATGTGGAGGCCCTAACAGACAACAACAGAGCCCAAGGGAAGCCGAGAAGGGAAAATGACAGGCCACTGAGCCCAAGTACATTAGCCAGTGAAACTGAAGAAAGGAAAGCTGAAGTGGAGGAAACCAAATTAAATGAGGGGATACACAGGGATATGCAGTGGGAGAATGAAAGGGTGAGGTCACTCTTTGTGTATGGGCTCCAGGAAGTTGAAGGGGAAACATATGAAGCAAGAAAACAAGGGGAAAAAAAATTGAAAGCATAATGAAAGCAATAGGAGAAGACGACATGACCCAGCTGGAAAATTTTCGGAGAATTGGGGGGTTTGTAAAAAAAAAAAAACCCGGCCAGTGAAAGTGACCTTCAAGGCAGAAGCGACTCGGACCAGGATCCTGCAGGAGAAAGCACGATTAAGGGACATGCCGGCATACAGGAAGGTGTATCTCGACCGCGACAGAACACAAGAAGAAAGGCAGAAACTGAGAGAGATGGTACAAAGGCGAAAGGAGGAAAGAGAGGGGATGGAGAAGACAGACAGGAGATCCCAGACCCAGGAAGAAGATCAAATACAGCCTCCCTCACAACTTCCTATAGAAGCCTCCCAACCAGGTCAACCCCAGTGCAACCCAACACTCTAAATCAAAACACCCATGCCACATCCAATGCCCCCACCCACTACATTACAAACTCCACCCCCACAGCAACAACCCATAGTTCCTTACCAGGTCTCCCACTTCCCCAACCCCAATGTACCTCCCAGACCACAGTCTTAGAAAAGAAGTTGAAGGTGTGGTATACAAATGCAGATGGAATAACAAACAAGTATGAGGAGTGGCACGAAAGAATCAAGGAGACATCCCCAGACATTATAGCACTCACAGAAACAAAACTCACCAGAATAATAACAGATTCAATCTTTCCATCCGGATATCAAATCCTCAGGAAAGACAGAGGGAGGAGAGGGGGAGGAGGAGTTGCACTGCTCATTAAAAACCAGTGGGGTTTTGAGAACATGGAAGGAATGGATGGCACGGGCGAAAGGGACTACTTAGTAGGAACAATCCAGTCTGAGAGACATAAGGTGATAATTGCAGTAATGTACAACCCACCACAGAACTGCAGGAGGCCAAGAGAAGAATGCGATGAGAGCAACAGAGCAATGATCGACACACTAGCCGAGGTGGCCAGGAGAGCACACATGGGGGGAGCAAAGTTACTAGTTATGGGTGATTTCAATCACAAGGAGATTGACTGGGAAAACCTGGAGCCCCATGGGGGTCCCAAAACATGGAGAGCCAAGATGATGGATGTAGTACTGGAAAACCTCTTGCATCAACATGTTAGAGACACTACCAGAGAGAGAGGAGAGGATGAACCAGCAAGACTGGACCTTGTATTCACCTTGAGTAGTTCGGACATCGAGGGTATCATGTATGAAAGGCCCCTGGGAGCTAGTGATCATGTGGTTCTGTGCTTCGACTACATAGTTGAGCTCCAAGTGGAGAGAGTAGCAGGAATAGGCTGGGAAAAACCAAACTACAAAAGGGGGAACAACTCAGGCATGAGGAACTTCCTTCAAGACATTCAGTGGGAGAGGGAACTGACAGGAAAACCAGTACGAGAAATGATGGACTATGTGGCAACAAAATGCAAGGAGGCAGAGGAGAGGTTTGTTCCCAAGGGAAACAGAAATAATGGGAAGAACAGAACGAGTCCTTGGTTCACCCAAAGGTGTAGGGAGGCAAAAACTAGGTGTACTAGAGAATGGAAAAGGTACAGAAGACAGAGAACTCAGGAAAATAAAGAAATCAGCCGAAGAGCCTGAAACGAATATGCACAGATAAGAAGGGAGGCTCAGAGACAATATGAAAATGACATAGCATCAAAAGTAAAGACTGACCCGAAGCTGTTGTACAGCCACATCAGGAGGAAAACAACAGTCAAGGACCAGGTAATCAGACTGAGGAAGGGTGATGGGGAATTCACAAGAAACGACCAAGAGGTATGTCAGGAGCTCAACACAAGATTTAAAGAGGTATTTACAGTGGAAACCAGTAGGACTCCAGGAAATCAGAACAGGGTGGCACACCAGCAAGTGCTGGATGAGGTACATATAACCAAGGAGGAGGTGAAGAAGCTGCTATGCGAACTTGACACCTCAAAGGCGGTGGAACCAGACAACATCTCTCCATGGGTCCTTAAAGAGGGAGCAGAGATATTGTGTGAGCCATTAACAAAGACCTTCAACACATCATTTGAAACTGGGCAACTCCCTGAGGTATGGAAAATGGCAAATGTAGTCCCAATTTTCAAAAAGGGAGACAGACATGAGGCACTAAACTACAGACCTGTATCACTAACGTGTATAGTATGCAAGGTCATGGAGAAGATCATCAGGAGGAGAGTGGTGGGGCACCTGGAAAGAAACAAGTGTATAATTGACAACCAGCACGGTTTCAGGGAAGGAAAATCCCGTGTCACAAACCTACTAGAGTTTTATGACAAGGTGACAGAAGACAAGAGAGAGAGGTGGATCGACTGCATATTTTTGGACTGCAAGAAGGCCTTCGACACAGTTCCTCACAAGAGGTTACTGCAAAAGCTAGAGGATCAGGCACACATAACAGGAAAGGCACTGCAATGGATCAGAGAATATCTGACAGGGAGGCAACAACGAGTCATGGTACGCGACGAGGTGTCAGAGTGGGCGCCTGTGACAAGCGGGGTTCCACAGGGGTCAGTCCTAGGACCTGTGCTGTTCTTGGTATATGTGAACGACATAACGGAAGGGATAGACTCAGAAGTGTCCTTGTTTGCAGATGATGCGAAGTTAATGAGAAGAATCAAATCGGATGAGGATCAGGCAGGACTACAAAGAGACCTGGACAGGCTACAAGCCTGGTCCAGCAACTGGCTCCTTGAATTTAACCCTGCCAAATGCAAAGTCATGAAGATTGGGGAAGGGCAAAGAAGACCGCAGACACAATATAATTTAGATGGCCAAAGACTGCAAACCTCACTCAGGGAAAAAGATCTGGGGGTGAGTATAACACCGAGCACATCTCCTGAGGCGCACATCAATCAGATAACTGCTGCAGCATACGGGCGCCTGGAAACCTACGGATAGAGTTCGGATACCTCAGTAAGGATTCGTTTAAGACTCTGTATACCATTTACGTCAGGCCCATACTTGTGTATGCAGCACCAGTTTGGAATCCACACCTAGTCAAGCACGTCAAGAAATTAGAGAAAGTGCAAAGGTTTGCAACAAGGCTAGTCCCAGAGCTACGGGGATTGTCCTACGAAGAAAGGTTGAGAGAAATCGGCCTGACGACGCTGGAGGACAGGAAGGTCAGGGGAGACATGATAACGACATATAAAATACTGCGCGGAATAGACAAGGTGGACAAAGACGGGATGTTGCAGAGAAGGGACACATACACAAGAGGTCACAATTGGAAGTTGAAGACTCAGATGAATCAAAGGGATGTTAGAAAATATTTCTTCAGTCATAGAGTAGTCAGGCCGTGGAATAGCCTAGAAAGTGACGTAGTGGAGGCGGGAACCATATATAGTTTTAAGGCGAGGTATGATAGAGCTCATGGGGCAGGGAGAGAGAGGACCTAGTAGCAATCAGTGAAGAGGCAGGGCCAGGAGCTGTGAATCGACCCCTGCAACCACAAATAGGTGAGTACAGTGTCGAGAGTGACAGTCATATTTAACCGAGAATATGTTGGTTCTCCGTCACCATGAAAACCTTCTGGATATACCTTCTCTACTTAAGGATTTTAAAAATCGAAGTTTTATTTAAAAATTTTGATACAGTAAAAAGCTTCTGAAAAAAAAAATCCCCAAGGAAAGCTGACGGCTGTGTCTACAAGATTTCCTGTTAAAAATGCAGTAGAGTTTATTACGGTCAAACTGGTAAAAATCTTGTACTAAGATTACAACAATATAAATATAGCATTAGAACTGGACAAGAGCCTAATGCTCTGTTTATTCACGAGAGATTTTTAAAAAGCCGACACAGTTGTATCACGGAGGTTTATGATTGAGAAAAATATAATTGATTCAAGCTTCCTAAAAAGTAACTTTGATTTTAATAGAGTTCTTATGCTGGAACAGTCCCAGTTTTGCAAGGGAATGCCAGTGATTCCGATATTTCCGTGTTGCAGTAAGTGGCAGAATTGTTACTTACTGTAAACTTTCCTCTAAGCTTAAAAATCAACTAAATTATTCCATAAGAATATTCTAACTTTGGTGTTGGGTGCACAACACGTTTCTTTATATATCTGAGGATCACCTGATCCTGTTACTGTGTGGTGACCGTAATCCTTTGCGTTTCTTTCACATAATGACGAACTATAACCAATGCTGAATAAATTAATTTTGAACACATCTAATTCTGAATTTCGTGATTCGTCAGGTGGAGAGAAATTAGAATGCGATTACTTACGCAATAACCCGTATGTAAATAATGTGCATAAAGTAGTATGCAGATCATTTGCTTGCTTTTGTTTTGCGGTGGGTGAGTAGATGGCAACTCTATGACTATCTAGAAGAAAGAGGAGAGAGTTGAACTATTGGTGGGGATTTCAGATTTCTCGTGTGTTTTTTGGTGGTAATCATGTCTGCTATGTGCTTGGTAAGGTATGTTTAATTTTCTTTATAAGTGTTGCTTGGCTTGCCTTACCTGTACTCACCTAATTGTAGTTGCAGGGGTCGAGACTCAGCTCCTGGCCCCGCCTCTTCACTGAATGCTACTAGGTCCTCTCTCTGCTCCATGAGCTTTATCATACCATGCCTTAAAGCTATGTATAGTTCCTGCCTCTACTACATCGCTCGCCAGACTGTTCCACTTCCTGACCACTCTATGACTGAAGAACTGCTTCCTAACATCACTGTAACTCATCTGAGTCTTCAACTTCCAAGAGTGACCCCTTGTTTCTGTGTCCCATCTCTGGAACATCTTGTCTCTGTCCACCTTGTCTATTCCACGCAGTATTTTGTATGTCGTTATCACGTCTCCCCTATCCCTCCTGTCCTCCAGTGTCATCAGGCCGATTTCCCTTAACCTTTCTTCGTAGGACATTCGTCTCAGCTCTGGAACTAACCTTGTCGCAAACCTTTGCACTACTCAAATTTCTTAACGTGCTTGACCCGGCTCGGGTTCCAAACTGGTGTACAGTGTCTTGAAAGATTCCTTACATAGGTATCAGAATGCTAATCTCAGGTTTGCCAGGTGCCCATATGCTGCAGCAGTTATCTGGTTGATGTGTGCTTCCGGAGGCGTGCTCGGTGTTATACTCACGCCAAGAGCTTTCTCCTTGAGCGAAGTTTGCAGTCGTTGACCACCTAGCCTATACTCTGTCTGCGGTCTTCTTTGCCCTTCTCCGATCTTCATGACTTTGCATTTGGCAGGGTTGAATTCGAGAAGACAGTTGCTGGACCACGTGTCCAGCCTGTCCAGGTCTCTTTGAAGGCCTGCCTGATCCTCATCTGATTTGATTCTCCTTAACTTCACATCTGCGAACAGTGACACCTCTGAGTCTATCCATTCCATCATGTCATTCACATATATCAAAAACAGCACTGGTCCTTGGACCGACCCCTGTGGGACCCCGCTCGTCACAGGTGCCCACTGTGATACCTCATCACGTACAATGACTCGTTGTTGCCTCCCTGTCCGGTATTCTCTGATCCATTGATGGCCTTTCCCGTTATACGCGCCTGATCCTCTAGCTTCTGCAGTAATCTCTTTTGAGGAACTGTGTCGAAGGCCTTCTTGTAGTCCAAGAAGATGCAATCAACTCACCCCTCTCTCTCGTATCTTACTTGTTACTTTATCATAAAACTCAAGAATGTTTGTGACACAGGATTTGCCTTCCATGAAACCGTGCTGGTTGTCATTTATACTTTTGTTCCGTTCCAGGTGCTCCACCACTCTCCTCCTGATAATCTTCTCTATGACTTTGCATACTATACACGTCAGTGACACTGCTCGGTAGTTCTTTTCTGTCTCCTTTTTTAGTGCCGTCATTTCAAGGGATGTCTCAACAGTTTTTATTCCGAAAAATGGGAACTACATTTGCCGTCTTCCATATCTCAGATAGTTGCCCAGTTTCAAGGGATGTGTTGAAGATTGTGGTTAATGTCACACACAGTATATCTGCTCCCTCTCTAAGGACCAACGGGAGGGACTGACAACCTCAAATTCTACGACTTTAAGGGTGATGGACTGATTACATCGTCTTCACATCTCTACTGTTCCTGCCTACTTTCTGTATTCGACTGAAGAAGCCTACTGTGTAGGCGAAACGTTTCGGAATAAAGTTGTCTAACTGTTGCATATGTGTCTTACCTAACAACCTGTCGGTATTGTATACCATTTTGATGTTCTTCAAGGGATGTGTTGAAGATTGTGGTTAATGTCACACACAGTATATCTGCTCCCTCTCTAAGGACCAACGGGGAGATGCCGGTCCCATTGCCTCACTTAGCAGCTTCTTCACCTCCTCAGTTGTGTGTGTCATCCAGCACTTGTTGGTGTATTCCCTGGTGTCCCCTTCTGTCCTGTCTTCCCAGAGTCCTTCCTGCCTCCACTGTGAATACTTCCTTAAATCTCTTGTTGAGCTCCTCAGCAAAATGCATGTAACTGTGAAGGTGTCTGCACAAAATACAACTTCAACAACAAGAACATCAAATGGGACCAGGTAAACCATGTCTTAAATGAAACATGCTAGGAAGATATCTTAAATAACACGGATCCAAACCATTACCTTGAAATCATCAACTTCCTGGCAGCTGAAGCATGTTCTAGGCATATTCCCCTAAGAAAGAAGAAGAGCAGGAGTAAATTGGAGAAAGACGATGAAGAATCACTGAACTCCTCAGGAAAGCTAGAATATTTGATACAGAGAAGGAAGCGCTGACCAGGGAAATGGAAACTATCGAACTTACGTTAAAGGACTCCTACAGGAACCAGGAGAGACAGGAGGAGCTTAAAGCTATTATTGAAATTGAAAGAAATTTTAAATATTTCTTTCCATATGCCAAAAACAAGGCAAATACCACATCTAGTATCAGACCCTTACTCAGACAGGATGGGACTTATACAGATGAAAGCAAGGAAATGAGTGAAGTACTGAATCCTAGTACGACTCTGTGTTTAGAGAGCCACTAACCAGTCTGAGGATCGACGATCCAAATGATTTCTTTAGGAATGAGCCTCAAAATTCCATCAATGTATGCCAGATTTCCGACATTACCCCAACTCTGATAGATTTTGAAAAAGCCATTGACAACATGCCCATGCACTCGGCCCCAGGCCCAAACTCGTGGAGCTCTGTGCTCATTAAGAACTGCAAGAAACCCCTCTCATGTGCCCTAAGTATACTATGGAGAAGGAGCTTAGATGTGAAGGCTTACTCAGCCCTGTAACAACTTCAGTCAGTATTACTCAGGCTGGCTCCTCCTCAGGAAAATTAATGTATAGAAAAAGAATAAAAACTGACAAAAATAAACACTTTATTATTTAGAAAATATGAAATATAAAACACTTAAATATGAAGTATTAATTCTACATTAAAGAAAATGAAAAATGAAAAATATAAATGATAACTGAATTCAACGCTAATATAAATGTATATAAAACGTGGGTGTCTGGTGTTGGTGACACTGCGTGTTGTTGAAATCGTAGCCGTTGCTGATGATGGGGGAGGGGGGTCGCAGGTGTTGATGACAACCCACCGGCTCGTTCTTCTCAGATTTTCTAGCTTTCAATCCTTCCAGATGACAGGAAAGCAGGTTTTCTCCACTGCAATGATGAGGGGTTAAATCCTGCTACTTGCATACTCAAACAGGTAAGTGGATCAAAATTCGGGACATCTCAGAACGTTAGTCCGTCTCCTTCAATTCTACTCGTTGATTGGCAGGTGACCCTCTTTGTCATCCAAGCTGGAAAGATAGACAGGTTACCCACTGCTTAAGAAATCACTCTCCATGATAAGTACAATACCTGAAAAATGTGGTGATTATTACAACAGTCAACTTAGAGCAAGACGGAAAGGACTAAGTTTATTATTGGTCAAAAGTGAAGCTTCCAAAGAATAAATCCACTAGAATACAAGGCAGGCATGTACTTAAAGTAGTGCTGGGAGCTGAGAGTCTAGTGATTACTGTTTGGACCGGAGCCCCACACGTCACATTTCGGGGGGGGGGGAAGAAGGAGGGGAAGGGATAGCGGGAGCTAGACTGACCCTACCTTAACAAGCAGCCGGCAATCAAACTATCACTTTCGGGGTGGGGGGGAAAAGGGGGGGATAGCGGTAGCTGGACTTACCCTCCCTTAACAAGTAGCCGGCAATGAAACTGTTGCTATATCGCTACTCCTATCTATTGAACTTTTCCCTCACATTAGACATTGGTGAAATTCCACAGTCACTTAAAACAACAGATATAGCCCCACTCTATAAAGGTGGCAGCAAAGTATTAACTAAGAACTATAGACCATAGCTCTAACGTCCCACATAAA
Organism: Cherax quadricarinatus; assembly: GCF_038502225.1. Taxonomy (NCBI): domain Eukaryota; kingdom Metazoa; phylum Arthropoda; class Malacostraca; order Decapoda; family Parastacidae; genus Cherax; species Cherax quadricarinatus. The sequence goes on along the minus strand of NC_091354.1, from coordinate 23,343,636 downwards.
AATCTTTGAGTGCTAAGAAGCATGATTGTAAACCACCGGATTCCCAAAAACTGCACAATCCAGATCAACATGGGTTCAGAACAGGTCGCTCCTGCCTCTCACAACTACTCGATCACTATGATATGGCTTTGAATGCACTGGAAGACAAACAGAATGCAGATGTAATATACACAGACTTTGCAAAAGCATTTGGCAAGTGCGATCATGGCGTAATAGCGCACAAAATACGTGCTAAATTAATAACTAGCAAACTAGGGAGATGGATATTCAACTTCCTAACCAATCGAACACAAAGAATATTGGTCAAGCAGTAGCAGCCTGGTTGATCAGGCCCTGATCCACCGGGAGGCCTGGTCGTGGACCGGGCCGCGGTGGCGTTGATCCCTGGAATAACCTCCAGGTAGACTCCAGGTAGTTAGACATACCTCTTGATCGTTTCTTGTGAGTTCCCCGCCTTCTTTCCTCAGCCTGATCACCTGGTTTTTGACTGTTGTCTCTCTCTCTTAATGTCGCTATACAGCAGTTTCCGGTCAGACTTGACTTTCGATGCTATTTCATTTTCATACTGTAGCTGGGCCTCCCTCCTTATCTGTGCATATTCGTTTCTGGCTTTTCGACTGATCTCCTTATTTTCCTGGGTCCTTTGCCTTCTGTACCTTTTCCATTCTCTGGTGCACTTAGTTTTTGCCTCCCTACACCTTCGGGTAAACCAAGGACTCAGTTTGGTCTTCCCATTAATTCTGTTGCCTTTGGGAACAAACCTATCCTCTGCCTCCTTGCATTTTGTTATTACATTCTCCATCATTTCGTTTACTGACTTTCCTACTGTGGGCTTGGAGACTTCACAGGTCTGCTGATTAATTGTATTCGCAAAGTGGTGATACTGATTATGTGGTTTTGTTTTATATTTTTAGGTTTCGGAGTGAGTTATATTTGTATATAATAAGAGTGCACTAAGCAAGGTAAGGGTTAGCAATTGATGTAAGGATACATTTTTTCCTTGATTTTATATTCTCGTTTCTCAGACCTTAGAGTGGTTTCTCATTTTTCTTTTGAGTAGCTGCATCTGTTTGGATACAGAGAGCAGAGACCTGTGTTCTGTGTTCTTCTTAAATAAGACTCGGTGTTGGTTTAAAGCAAGATTTTTGTAATTTAAAGTAATCTTATTTTATGAGGTGGAAAAATGACTAAGCTTCGTAAAATTATGTCCGCTGCAAATGAATGTTTTACATAAAGTGACGTCACAGCATCACAGCGTGTAGGGGGAGGGGAGATGGGGAACGACAGCAACAATGATGTACTGGTATAGCACTGTCTTACTTTTAGAGGAAATAGTCTTTGATGCTGGATGATACGGTGTTTACTTTAGGGATGATGTACTGATGGGTAAATCACCTGTTATTTACGTGTGTGTATATATATATATGTGTGTGTATGTGAGTGTTAGAAGAGAGTCGTGAGTAGTTTGTTTATCAGGAGGCCTGGGTACCGCCGGCCAGATCTGCACAAAAGACAAGATTTTAACTTCCATGACCGCTAGGAGTTTATTTTTGTCTCTAGGTTCAATAAGCTTCAGGAGCAAGCTGACCTTGAGGTATCTGCTAAGGGTATAAAACAATGTGTCTATATTAGGAAAAAAATGTCTTATAATTATATAAATAATCTCGCTGTTTTAGTAAACGTTTCAGAAAGTGAAGATATAGCGCCACTAGACTAACGCGGGGGTAACATGGGGCCAAAGTGGAGATAACTAGTTTTATTTATTTTGTTGTGATGCTTAGGCATAATTTGTCTTTGGGTTTCGTTTTGTGCTCATATAGGCCCTGGCAGGTGTTTGGACCTGTTGTGTGAGTGGGGCATTTGTGAGTTGTAGGGATAGTGAAATAACAACGTATTTATCAGTAGGCTGGAGGCTGTTTTGGAGTATGCTGGCCCTGATCATGTTCAATTTTCTTACAGCCTAGCTTATACGTTTTCGAGTATTTTAACTATGGTTTTGAGATATGAGTTGAAGACGGGTGTATATACGGTTTTCTATAATGTATGTTTTTCAAAAGGGTAGTTTATTTTGACTGTTGGAAGATGAAGGTTATTAACGATACTGACTACCTGTCTAGCGCTTATTGTGATTTTATGACTGTGGTCCTACGTTGGTTTATTTGGACAATTTTGTGTTTATTCCCGAGGTTCCCAACATCTTCGTAACATAGGCTAAGCGCGGGAGAATTACCAAATTATTGTGATGATTCAACTTTAATACCTGGGAAGGTCAATACTTTTTAGTTGAGGTACATCTGGAGGGTAGGTAGTTCCAGGCAAGTTTTGGTCAATGGAAGGAGTAAATATAAAAGTGTAGGTAATATGTGAAATGTTCCAGCAAGGATATTGTGACTTTTATTAATTTACTATTCCGATGGTCTCATGTTCTATGATATATTTATATACATGTCATCTATAAGTCTCCTGAACTGTCATTAAATATTTTTCTTTGGATGACAGCCCTAAGGATTGACTAAAGCTTCCCCATTTCTTTTGATATCTCAGCTGTGCTGATTCTTCAGATAGATCGTGTAGATTACGTAAATGGGTGACCGTAACTGAATGTCTCAAATAGCAAAGAGAGACGATTAACATGGCTAAGAGGCACATATGGCTTACACGTCAATGTTGCTGAGGTGGCGAAGGTAAAGGAAGTATATAAAATTCAGAATTCAGGACCTTGTTCACATACAGTGCCACGGTGACCCGGTGGACACATCACCAGCATAGCGGCACACAGTTTGACACTAATACCTGTAGCCGTGCCAGCAACACCACAAGCAGAAGATGTATCTTCAGTACATTCTGCTTGTCCTTGTGGCACTGCTAGCTCCCTGGGTACCCCGTGGCACAGCGGCAGTTCTGAGTAAGGTAAACGTCATCACCTGTCAAGGCTGAGTGAGTTGATACACTGTAGGGTTGTGGAATAAATAGATGCAGGGCAATTGAAATACTGCAGGATGAAGACTACAGTTATTCAGGTAAGTCAGGTGGGAAGATTAAGGTGCATTCAGGATTTTGACTCATGTGTTGTTCGGGAAGATTCATGTTCCACGAGAAGACTCGGTTACGTCGAGTATTCAGACTTGAGGGAACATTTAGTAAGACCAACGTGATGCTCGAACATGTTAGCACACTATTTAATGGCGAGAAAGGAGAAATAATGTATATTTCGTGCCGAATAAATAAAACTTGCTATTTTTCTTTGCGAATAAAGCAAGCGAAAATTTGTGTATGCAATAATTTCGCAAAAAAATCATTCTGACCCTAACGACAAAATATATTTCATTGCGTTTGTTTATTATAAAAATGACCGTAAACTTACCTAAAATATATTTAGTTGGATTAGGCTAAATGAAATTGCGCTTGTTATAATAAGGTTAGGTAAGTTTGCTTAGGTACTTTTGGTACAAAATCATTAACTTTAGGCTAACATAAATAAAAAAAAAACATATCTTTAAACTCATAAGAGAAAATTTTAGAAAGCAGGTTAAGTGCCAGAAGACAGGACAGGTGAAAAACTGAGGAGCAAGTCAGAAAAAAAATCTGATGACGATAGTACCAGAAAACAGGTCAATAGTAGCAGTAATAAGACAGTAATAGACAGAGAGATGAAGGTAATTAGAAGACAAAAGGATGATAAATGTTCCTGAAGAAGGGATAATTTAATGTTTCTGGCAAAGAGGAATACATTTTCAGTGATAGACAGATGAGAGAGTAAAGGTACGTGAAGCAGTGAGAAAAGCAACTGGGAAAGAGGTACTTAAGACAGAAATCTTTAAACCGGGTGGGGATCTGGTTGTCAAGTGGTTGATCACTTGTTTAATAAATGGATGACAGTGGGTAAGATGCCTAGTGACTGGCAAAGAGCATGCACAGTTTATTTGTACGAGGGAAAAGGGATATTAGAGAGTGTACGAATTCTAGGGGAATAAAACTGTTGTGTATACCAGGTATAGCGTACTGTATTCTTTATTGTAAGAAAGACTGAATAGGAATACAGATGAACAAGGTTTTAGGAGAGTTTGGAGATGTTAGACCAAGTGTTTACGCATGTTTACCAACAGGCTGGAGGCTGTTTGGGAGTATGCTGGCCCTGATCATGTTCAATTTTCTTACAGCCTAACTTATACGTTTTCGAGTATATAAACTATGGTTTTGTGATATGGGTTGAAGACGGGTGTATATACGGTTTTCTATAATGTATATTTTTCAAAAGGGTAGTTTATTTTGACTATTGGAAGATGAAGGTTATTAACGATACTGACTACTTGTCTAGAGCTACAGGTATAGCGTACTGTATTCTTTACTGTAAGAATTAAGGGAAAGACTGAATAGGAATACAGATGTTGGACCAAGTGTTTACGCAGAAACGCATAATTGTAAAATACTTTTTTCTCTAAGGAATTTTTAGTTGCATTTATGGATTTAGAAAAGCATGTGATAAGGTGGAAAGGGAAGCAATGTGGCAAATGTTAAATGTGTGTGTGAAATAGGTGGAAAGTTACTGAATTCAAACAGTAGAGAGTGGATAGCGAGAAGATTGTTATTTTTGAGAAATAGGGAAATTAAAATAAATTAAATAGGGATATGTGATGTCGTAGCTATTTAACCCATTTTTAAATGGGATTGTAAAAAAAACCGCTAGGGTGTTTGGAACAGGAATGGGTTTGAAAGATGAGGATTCTGGTAGGGAGTAAGAGTTGTCACAGTTGCTGTTTGCTAATGACATCATACTTACTTGAGACGGTGAGAGGTTCAAACTCCACCCGTGGTATGGTTTGTTTGCAATCGTGTCATTACGATTTCGTGAGTCGAGTTGGTAGAATAAACAGCAATTTACTCGGAGTAACAAAAAAAATCGATATAATGAAAGACCGGATATCAGACCGAAAGAGAGTGAAGCAAATGTGTCCAAATACTTAGGAGTGGCGGCGTGTTGGTCTATGAATGAGGTGAACCATAAAACTGGCATGGAAAAAGGTGAAATTAAGACACATGTGCAACATCTGGGTATCTTTATTGTAGACGTTTCGCCAACCAGTGGCTTTATCAATACAAATTCTAGGACATAACTTGAAGACAGTAGGATTATATACAGATGAGGTAATCAGTCCCTCAACCTGAGGGACTGATTACCAGATGTTGCACATGTGTCTTAATTTCATCTTGTCGGTATTATATACCATTCTTACACATGGAAAAAGGTGTGCGGTGTATTGAGACATGAAGGGAAAAAAAGGAAATGTGCCTGGTAGAGTACTACCAGGTATGGGATTCAATTGTAGTGAGGAGTCTAGATGTAGTGGACATACCGTGTGTGAGGCCAGTTTATGTGGTGCGAACATTATGCAGGAAAATTCGCAGTTTGAAGATCAGAATGTAAGGAAGTTAAGAGAAGCATTATTAAGAGGACTGGAAGACGTATCTCTATGGATTACTGAACTGACCAAGAATATAAATATCAAAACAATCTTAAGAGCAATGAGGAACAGAGTCAACTCTAGAACCTAATTCTCAAACCCATTAAAACTGTATACACCTAAGAGAGAACGAATATACGATCAGTTGTCAAGGCTAGAACGCATCGACTTCAGGCTGAGGGACTGATTACCTCATACTCCTCCTCTCCTTACGCCTTCCTCTTTGTATTGGACTGATGAAGCCACTGTGTGGCGAAACGTTTCCTGAATAAAGATTCCCATATGCTGCATAAGTGTCTCTCTCAATCTTCAACTTGTCGGTTTTTCAAACCATTCATCACAAGGCTAGAACAGGGAGCGGACTGACTACCTGCCAGTCTGTTGACCCGTCATCAGGTTGGATCACCTGACCCAAACGTCAGTCAGCCGAACATAAGCAATTGAACAGTTTACCAGATGTTTCCGAGACTTATGCTCTATGTACATAAGAAATTCAACCTAACAACAACAATAATAATAGTGATTATACCATGGTATTTTTTATAAAAACATTAAAACATAAGAAAGGAGGAACACTGCAGCAGGCCTGTTGGCCCATACTAGGCAGGTCCTTTACAATTCATCCCACTAACAAAACATTTGCCCAACCCAATTTTCTATGCTACCCAAGAAATAAGCTCTGATGTGCAAGTCCCACTCATGTACTTATCCAACCTAAATTTGAAACTACCCAAAGTCCCAGCCTCAATAACCCAACTAGGTAGACTGTTCCACTCATCAACTACCCTATTTCCAAACCAATACTTTCCTATGTCCTTTCTAAATCTAAACTTATCTAATTTAAATCCATTGCTGCGGGTTCTCTCTTGGAGAGATATCCTCAGATCGCTTGAACTGTTGCATAAAAACGGGTATTAAGTCTGAAGTAACACATACAGATTGAACATTAAAATGGTATAAAATACCGACAGGTTGTTAGGTAAGACACATATGCAACAGTTAGGTATCTTTATTATGAAACGTTTCGCCTACACAGTAGGCTTCTTCAATCAAGTACAGAAAAGTTGATAGAAGCAGAAGATACTTGAAGACGATGTAATCAGTCCATCACCCTTAAAGTTTTGAGGTGGTCAGTCCCTCAGTCTGGAGAAGAGCATTGTTTCATAGTGTGAAACAATATGGAGATGAAGTGACAGGATGGAGCTTTTTATAGCGCCAAGAGGTGAGACGTAGGCCACTAGGAGAGGTAAGAACTCAGATGCTGAGAGGTCAGGTCCCTTTCAAATACAGCCGCTCTTACTAGTGGAAGTTGTCGAAGTTGATTGCAGGTCTCTACCAAGATACCCTTGTGTTGCAGTGTCTGACAGATTGAACATTAAAATGATTACATCGTCTTCAAGTATCTTCTGCTTCTATCAACTTTTCTGTACTTGACTGAAGAAGCCTACTGTGTAGGCGAAACGTTTCATAATAAAGATACCTAACTGTTGCATATGTGTCTTACCTAACAACACATACAGAGTCTGTTTGGATAGAATTTTCAGAGGGGCATGAAAAAATAACTTTAGGTGTGATATACCGTCCCCCAAATTTAGATAGGGACCAGGGAAGACTACTATGGGAGGAAATTGTTAGGGCCACAAGGCACGATAATGTAGTAATTCTAGGAGACTTTAACTTTAGTCATATTGATTGGAATTTCTTGACTGGGAATTTAGAATCATACGACTTCTTAGAAGTAGTTCAGGATTGTTTTTTGAAGCAGTTTGTGACAGAACCTACAAGGGGTAATAACCTGAGTGACTTAGTTCTGGCAAACAATGAATCCCTTGTTAATAATTTAGAAGTTTCAGAGGAACTGGGTGCTAGCGACCACAAATCAATTACATTTAGAATTGAATGGAAGTATGATAGTAGGGATAACTCAGTAACAGTCCCAGATTTTCGCTTAGCAGATTACGATGGGCTTAGAGAACACTTATCATCTGTTGACTGGGGTAACGAAGAGAGCTATCAATATGACAGTTTTCTGAACACAATACATGCTGCTCAAAGAACATTTATCCCTTATAAAGAAATTAGATCAAATAGAAATGACCCAAAATGGATGAATAATAGGCTGAAATATCTACTAGGGCATAAGAAAGGAATTTATAGGCGTATCAAAAGAGGCGAGGGTCATCTTATGAATCAGTATATTGACATTAAGAGGGACATTAAAAAGGGGATAAGAAAAGCTAAAAGGGACTATGAAATTAAAGTTGCTAGGGATTCTAAAACTAACCCAAAAAGTTTTTTCCAGGTATATAGAACAAAAGTCAGAGATAAGATAGGTCCCCTTAAAAATAACTATGGGCATCTTACTGACAAAGAGAATGAAATGTACTCGATTTTAAATAATTATTTTCTCTCGGTTTTTACACAGGAAGACACTAATAATATTCCGGTAATTAATTTTTATAGTGGGCCAGAAGAAGATAAATTATGTAACATCACAGTCACTAGTGAAATGGTTGTGAAGCAGATACACCGACTGAAGCAAAATAAGTCACTGGGTCCTGATGAGGTTTTTTCAAGGGTTCTAAAGGAATGCAAAATGGAAGTCTGTGAACCATTAACTAATATTTTTAATTTATCTCTTCAAACAGGTGTAGTGTCTGATATGTGGAAGATGGCTAATGTAATTCCTATTTTTAAAACAGGGGACAAGTCGTTACCGTCAAATTACCGCCCAATAAGCCTGACCTCAATTGTAGGCAAATTACTAGAGTCAATTATAGCTCAAATTACAAGAAGCCATCTCGATAAGCATAGCTTGATTAATGATACTCAGCATGGATTCACAAGAGGCCGGTCTTGTCTAACTAATTTATTAACTTTCTTCAGTAAAGCTTTTGAGGCTGTTGACCACGATAAAGAATTTGATATTATTTACTTAGATTTTAGTAAGGCATTTGATAGAGTTCCGCACCAAAGACTGTTGAAGAAAGTAGCAGCTCATGGCATTGGGGGAAGAGTGCTCTCGTGGATCGAATCATGGCTCACAGACAGGAAGCAGAGAGTTTCCATAAATGGGGTTAAATCCGAGTGGGGATCAGTAACAAGTGGCGTTCCACAGGGATCAGTCTTGGGCCCGTTGTTGTTTATAATATATATCAATGATCTTGATGAAGGAATTACTAGTGATATGAGCAAATTCGCCGATGACACGAAGATAGGTAGGATAATTGATTCAAACGTAGATGTTAGGGAACTTCAGGAGGATTTAGACAAACTCTACTCTTGGTCAGAAAAGTGGCAGATGCAGTTCAATGTAGATAAATGCAAGGTTCTGAAGCTTGGGAGTGCCCATAACCCTAGTACTTATAAGTTAAATAATGTAGAACTTAGCCATACAGATTGCGAAAAGGACTTGGGGGTTATGGTGAGCAGCAACCTTAAACCAAGACAGCAGTGCCTAAGCGTACGTATTAAGGCAAATAGATTACTGGGATTTATATCAAGAAGTGTAAGCAACAGAAGTCCAGAGGTCATACTGCAGCTTTATACATCATTAGTGAGGCCTCACCTAGATTATGCAGCTCATTTCTGGTCTCCATATTACAGAATGGACATAAATTCGTTAGAAAACATTCAGCGTAGGATGACTAAATTAATACATAGCATTAGAAATCTTCCTTATGAAGAAAGATTGAAGACTCTTAAATTACATTCACTTGTTAGACGAAGAATGAGGGGAGACCTGATCGAAGTGTATAAGTGGAAGATAGGAATTAATAAAGGGGATATTAACAAGGTCTTGAGGATATCTCTCCAAGAGAGAACCCGCAGTTATGGATTTAAATTAGATAAGTTTAGATTTAGAAAGGACATAGGAAAGTATTGGTTTGGAAATAGGGTAGTTGATGAGTGGAACAGTCTACCTAGTTGGGTTATTGAGGCTAGGACTTTGGGTAGTTTCAAATTTAGGTTGGATAAGTACATGCAGACTCGATTGAGAAGGCCATTGGTGAAATGCCTATGATTTTAAACTGATGGAAGATAGAGGTATGGGTGTGTGTGGGAAACAAGCAGGTTGCAACACTTGGGTTGGAAACAGTAAATGTATAAAAGGCATTCAGCATGAAGTTATAAATAAAGACAATAGATCAGGTCAGCAAACAAAGGGGGACAGCAGAGGGCAGCAAGGGACTAGCTCCCTTAAGGTTTACTATACTAATAGCAGGAGTGTAAGAAATAAGATAGATGAGCTAAGATTAATTGCAAGTGCAGGAAACATAGATATTATTGCTATAACAGAGACCTGGCTCAATCTGAAAGATAGAGAGATGCCCTCTGAATGTCACATACAAGGCTATAAATTATTCCACACTGACAGGGTCAACAGGAAAGGTAGTGGAGTAGCGATGTATGTCAGAGACAATTTAAATTGTTGTGTTAGACAAGATATTAAATTAGAAGCGTCAGCCACTGAATCTGTTTGGTTACAGCTTCTCGAGGGCCGAGAAAAACTAATTTTGGGTGTGATTTACAGGGCCCCAAATCTTGATAGGGAGTGCAGTAAACTTCTATGGGACGAAATTCGTAAGGCATCTACATACGAAAATGTTGTGCTAATGGGAGATTTCAACTATAGACAGATTGACTGGAGCAATTTGACAGGAAATTTAGAGTCAGGTGACTTTCTTGATACGATCCAGGATTGTTTTTTAAAACAGTTTGTGACAGAGCCAACTAGGGGAAATAACCTCCTTGACTTGGTTCTTGCCAGTAGGGAAACACTAATTAATAATCTTGAGGTTAATGATGAGCTTGGGGAAAGTGATCACAAATCACTCAGTTTTAATATATCATGGAATTCCCTTAATAATGGCAATCAAGTCTCCGTCCCTGACTTTCGCTTCGCTGATTTCATAGGACTGAAAAATTACTTAGGTGGGCTGAACTGGAATGACCTGACTAAGGGTCAGGTAGGTGGTGATGGTTGCCGATATGATGCTTTCCAGGGCATAGTTCTAGCTGCTCAGTCAAATTATGTTCCAAATAGGGAAATCAGATCAAACAAAAATGATCCTAAATGGATGAACAATAGACTAAAATATCTGATTGGTCAAAAGAGAGGCATATATAGGCAAATCAAAAGAGGAGAGGGGCAATTGAGAAATCGATATATTCAGTTAAAGAGAGAAATAAAAAAGGGAATTAGAAAAGCAAAAAGAGATTATGAGGTTAAAGTTGCAAGAGAATCGAAGACTAACCCAAAAGGATTCTTTCAGGTATACAGAAGTAAGATCAGGGACAAGATAGGCCCACTCAAAAGTTCCTCGGGTCAGCTCACTGACAGTGATAAGGAAATGTGTAGAATTTTTAACACATACTTCCTCTCAGTTTTTACACAGGAGGATACCAGCGATATTCCAGTAATGATAAATTATGTAGAACAGGACGATAATAAACTGTGCACTATTAGGGTCACAAGTGACATGGTCCTTAGGCAAATAGATAAATTAAAACCTAACAAATCCCCAGGCCCTGATGAACTGTATGCAAGGGTTCTAAAGGAATGTAAAGAGGAGCTTAGCACACCTTTGGCTAATCTTTTCAACATATCACTACAAACTGGCATGGTGCCAGATAAGTGGAAAATGGCAAATGTGATACGTATTTTCAAAACAGGTGACAGGTCCTTAGCTTCGAACTATAGACCAATAAGCCTAACCTCCATAGTGGGAAAATTTATGGAATCAATAATTGCCGAGGCAGTTCGTAGCCACCTTGAAAAGCATAAATTAATCAACGAATCTCAGCATAGTTTTACAAAGGGGCGTTCCTGCCTTACGAATTTATTAACTTTTTTCACTAAGGTATTTGAGGAGGTAGATCATGGTAATGAATATGATATTGTGTATATGGACTTCAGTAAGGCTTTTGACAGGGTCCCACATCAGAGACTATTGAGGAAAAATTAAAGCACATGGAATAGGAGGAGAAATTTCTTATTAATATCCCCTTTATTAATACCTATCTTCCACTTATACACTTCGATCAGGTCTCCTCTCATTCTTCGTCTAACAAGTGAATGTAACTTAAGAGTCTTCAATCTTTCTTCATAAGGAAGATTTCTAATGCTATGTATTAATTTAGTCATCCTACGCTGAATGTTTTCTAACGAATTTATGTCCATTCTGTAATATGGAGACCAGAATTGAGCTGCATAATCTAGGTGAGGCCTTACTAATGATGTATAAAGCTGCAGTATGACCTCTGGACTTCTGTTGCTTACACTTCTTGATATAAATCCCAGTAATCTATTTGCCTTATTACGTACGCTTAGGCATTGCTGTCTTGGTTTAAGGTTGCTGCTTACCATAACCCCCAAGTCCTTTTCGCAATCTGTATGGCTAAGTTCTACATTATTTAACTTATAAGTGCTAGGGCTATGGACACTCCCGAGCTTCAGAACCTTGCATTTATCTACATTGAACTGCATCTGCCACTTTTCTGACCAAGAGTAAAGTTTGTCTAAATCCTCCTGAAGTTCCCTAACATCTACGTTTGAATCAATTATCCTATCTTCGTGTCATCGGCGAATTTGCTCATATCACTAGTAATTCCTTCATCAAGATCATTGATATATATTATAAACAACAACGGGCCCAAGACTGATCCCTGTGGAACGCCACTTGTTACTGATCCCCACTCGGATTTAACCCCATTTATGGACACACTCTGCTTCCTGTCTGTGAGCCATGACTCGATCCACGAGAGCACCCTTCCCCCAATGCCATGAGCTGCTACTTTCTTCAACAGTCTTTGGTGCGGAACTCTATCAAATGCCTTACTAAAATCTAAGTAAATAATATCAAATTCTTTATCATGGTCAACAGCCTCAAAAGCTTTACTGAAGAAAGTTAATAAATTAGTTAGACAAGACCGGCCTCTTGTGAATCCATGCTGAGTATCATTAATCAAGCTATGCTTATCGAGATGGCTTCTTATAATCTCAGCTATAATTGACTCTAGTAATTTGCCTACAATTGAGGTCAGGCTTATTGGGCGGTAATTTGACGGTAACGACTTGTCCCCTGTTTTAAAAATAGGAATTACATTAGCCATCTTCCACATATCAGACACTACACCTGTTTGAAGAGATAAATTAAAAATATTAGTTAATGGTTCACAGACTTCCATTTTGCATTCCTTAAGAACCCTTGAAACAACCTCATCAGGACCCGGCGACTTATTTTGCTTCAGTCTGTCTATCTGCTTCACAACCATTTCACTAGTGACTGTGATGTTACATAATTTATCTTCTTCTGATCCACTATAAAAGGGGACCTATCTTATCTCTAACTTTTGTTCGATATACCTGGAAAAAACTTTTTGGGTTAGTTTTAGAATCCCTAGCAACTTTAATTTCATAGTCCCTTTTAGCTTTTCTTATCCCCTTTTTAATGTCCCTCTTAATGTCAATATACAGATTCATAAGACGACCCTCAACTCTTTTGATACGCCTATAAATTCCTTTATGTCCTAATAGATATTTCAGCCTATTATTCATCCATTTTGGGTCATTTCTATTTGATCCAATTTCTTTATACGGGATAAACGTTCTTTGAGCCTCATGTATAGTGTTCAGAAAACTGTCATATTGATAGCTCTCTTCGTTACCCCAGTCAACAGATGATAAGTGTTCTCTAAGCCCATCGTAATCTGCTAAGCGAAAATCTGGGACTGTTACTGAGTTAACCCTACTATCATACTTCCATTCAATGCTAAATGTAATTTATTTGTGGTCGCTAGCACCCAGTTCCTCTGAAATTTCTAAATTATTAACAAGGGATTCGTTGTTTGCCAGAACTAAATCAAGCAGGTTATTTCCCCTTGTAGGTTCTGTCACAAACTGCTTCAAAAAACAATCCTGAACTACTTCAAAGAAGTCGTATGATTCTAAATTCCCAGTCAAGAAATTCCAAACAATATGTCTAAAGTTAAAGTCTCCTAGAATTACTACATTATCGTGCCTTGTGGCATTAACAATTTCCTCCCATAGTAGTCTCCCTTGGTCCCTAACTTTGGGGGACGGTATATCACACCTAAAATCAGTTTTTCATGCCCCTCTGAAAATTCTATCCAAACAGACTCTGTATGTGTTACTTCAGACTTTATACCCGTTTTTATGCAACAGTTCAAGCGATCTCGGACATACAATGTCACCCCAGCCCCCTTCCCGATACTTCTATCTACTTGGAACAATTTAAAACCCTGAATGTGACATTCCGCAGGCATGTCCCGACTTTCTGAATCGGCTGAACGAAAATCAGGGATTTTTACTGTATTATCATTATTCCTGTAATCCCAGTTAATGCTAAAAGTGATGGATTTGTGATCACTTGCGCCAAGCTCTTCAGTGATTTCCAGATTATTTACGAGTGTTTCCTTATTTGACAAGACTAGGTCAAGCAAATTATTGCCCCTGGTAGACTGTTACACACTACTTCAGAAAACCGTCTTGAACTGTTTCCATAAAGTCACTGGACTCCAGATTACCGGTCAAAGAATTCCAGTCTATTTGACTGAAGTTAAAATCCCCTACAATCACTATGTTATTGTGTCTAGAAGCCCTAACAATTTCGTCCCAAAGAAGTCTCCCTCTATTGTGATCCAAGCCTAGAGGTCGGTATATTACACCTAGAATTAGTTTTTCTTGACCTTTTACAAACTCTACCCAAACAGATTCTGTTGCTGTTCCATCTATTTTTATACCTGTTTTTATGCAACAGTTAATATTTTCTCGAACATAATGCAACTCCTCCCCTTCCCACAACATCTATCCACATGGAACAACTTAAACCCTTGAATATTTCACTCAGCAATCATATCCCGACTCTTTAAATCATACCACGTTACAGTTAATGCAATGACATCGAAGTTCCCAGCACATGCTATCAAACGAAGTTCATTAATCTTATTTCTTGCACTTCGACTGTTAGCATAAAATACCATTATGTTTTTTCTTCAGCACATTTTTCCTATTCATCTTTGTTTTTACAAAATTTCTGAAATTATCATTACCTAGGGTTACTCCTTTTTTAATATATCCATACTCATTTTTTATCATTTCTAAACCCATATCTCTAACTAATCCTAGTTTAAAGTCCTAACAACCCCCTCAACTGAGCTAGCAAGAAAACCCACACCTGCCCTGGATAAGTGAACCCCATCCCTGGCATACATGTCATTTCGGCGATAGAAGTTGTCCCAGTTGTCAATGAATGGTACTGCATTATCCTTACAGTGTTTATCCAGCCAGCAATTAATACCAATTGCTCTGGACAACCAACCATTCATTTCCAACACCTCTTCTTGGCAAAATGCCACATATAACAAGGCGCCCCCCCTTCTTCCTAATTATGTCTATTGCTGTCTTGAACCTTCTAAGTCCTCACTTCTACGCTTGCCTACATCATTGCCTCCAGAACTGAGGCAGATGATGGGATTGATCCCATTACCGTTCATGATGTTGTCAAGCCGGCTAACAAGGTCCTCCATCCCAGCCCCAGGAAAGCAAACTCTGTCTCCTACTCCTGTCCTTCAAGCAGAAAGCCCTATCCATATATCTAACCTGGCTATCCCCAACAACAATATTCTTACCTTCCTTGGTGTCGTTTGTAGTGGCGTTACCAGTAGTCGACTCACATTCGTCGGGTAGCGCCGAGAATGCATTGGATGTTTCCACAACAGTTTCCACAGCAGTCTCTTCTTCGTCGTCTCTACCTTTCCATTCGTCTTTGTCAACTTCGTCTCGTGCTGTCCAGCCACTGTCCACGTTCCCTTCTTTACCTGAGGACTCGATACAGGAGGACTACTACGAATCCTCTTGTTTTCCTCAGTCAATCGCCGTATCGCCATCTTCGCTACCTTCAATTCTTCCTTAAGCTGCTGGTAAAGTTGCTTGATTGTGGGCATTTAGGTTCAGTCGACGGGGAGCACACAAGACACTTCTTCACAGAGTTACGTACAGGTCACCACTGAGTTAAGTACAGGCCACCACTGTTAAGTACAGGTCACCACTGGCATTCCACAGTCCTTCATTCTGGGCCAATGAAAATGCTTGGCTATTTTGCACAGCGTTTTCTTTACTCCCAAATGTCCTCCCATGGGACTATGGTGGGCGAAACTAATAGCTAATTCTCCAAAGGTGTTAGATAGCACAGCTAGATATTTACTGGTAGACAGATGATCGTCGGAAGACAAAAGAGACTTTTCCTTTCTCATTAATATACCATTAGCAAGATAGTAACAATTGTCCAGGTCTTGGGCGTCGTCTTCTGTAATAGCTATCTCTCGTAATTTCTCTAGGGATGGATCAAGGAACTGATACCTTATTAAATCTTCTTTCGATAGCATTTTAATATCAGAATCTTGAAAAGGGCCGATCTTAGAATATTTCAGATTTGAAGATCCGGGATGTAAGGATCGGCTGAACAATAAACCGAGACCTAAATCCTCGCCTTCACTTAGGACTTCAGTTGACAAAGGATTTTGAGGCGCTCTAGACATAGCTCTAGTTATAACATTGATAGGAAATAAGGTAGGAGCCTCTTTTCGAACTTCTATGGCATAGGTAATGTCAGTAGAATTATCCATAACTAGAGGCTCTCGGCTTATACCCGGATAGTCTAGATCATTGCCTATGAGTAAGTCAACGCCCTGAATAGGAAAAGTTTCACTGGATATACCTACCGACACAAAGCCAGTATAGGTTGGTGTTTGGATGTATATCCTGTGAAGAGGCTCTTATAATGGCGCCTCCATAGGCTTCTAGTATCACATCTAGCTTGGTGTGAGTCATATCACGGGAAGTATGCCCTGCTTCAATAAGGTTAAATAACTTCCAGTATCACGGAAGGAATAAACTTCAACTAACTGAGCCTCGTCTATCCCAACTTTCACTTTAGCAAAGTAGGGACTCATAGCCGAGCGAATATCTTGTTCTGAAATAAATCTAGTATTGAGTCATCTAAAATGACTACTGATTCGCTCTTTTGAACCTTGTTCAGTACTAGGGTTCAGTTTCTTTTGAGTTGTCGATGAAGATATTACCTGAGTTGGGAAACGAAGTCGCTCGTTCCTGGTATCCCTCTCTACCCAATAACAGTGTTTCCTTAAATGTCCTTTTTTATTACAATAAGTGCAGTTCAATTCACTGTTATGCCTTAGTGGTTTTGAACTTTTCCTAGTGTTAGATCTAAATTTATCATTAATGGGTGTGGAGGCAAAATAGGTCGGGCAAGGATTCTGTATGCGACGTATCTCCGTAAGATTAGATCATCCTTTCTTAGGGGTATATTTAGTCACTGTTTCCTTACATTTTCTTTCGCCAATCAATTGTTGAGATATTTCATAATTATCGGCGAGTGAGGCTGTTTCTAGTATACTTACTATGGGCAACTAATCAAATACCTATGCAAGTCTTCTGGTAAATTATTTTAGATATCCTCATGCAGGATCAACTGGGAAAGATTTTCCATCGATTTAAAGTTAGAAGCTCTACACCATCTCTCAAAAGCGATTTTCTTTTCACGTGCATAATCTACATACGACTGAGTTGGCTGGCGTTTTAATGCTTTAAAGGTTTTTTGATAACTTACTGGGAGGAGATCATAAGCCTCGAGGATAGCCTTCTTAACGGAATCACAATTCACATACTTCTCAAAAGGTAACGAAGCCGTACAACTTTGAGCTTTACCAGACAACGAAGTATGTAACAATGTTGCCCAGTGTTGTCGGGGCCAGCGCATAGCACGTGCCTGATTCTCAAAGACTTCAAAATAAGTATCTAAATCTCCGTCATTAAACCTTGGAACCATAGATGCGGCTTTTTGTATATTGAAAGAATCATTTGAGGATTCAGTACATCTTTCACTCACATTACCTTGTTGTTGTTGTCTTATATAGCGGAGCGTTTCCCTTTGAAAGTCTTCTTCATTTAATTTACGTTGAGCCTCAAATTGAGCAGTCTGTAAAATCAATAGTCTCTCTAATTTCTCAAACTGTCTTTGAGAAATATGCCCCGACGGTATCGAAAAGGAAGGAACTGAACTGGCGGTACGTGGATATTCCTTTGGACGTGCACCCTGGTGAGTGACAGACTGACCATTAATAGGAATTCCTTCAGTAATGTGCGAATGCAGAACAGCGGCTGCACCCTGCAATACTTCATCTACTTTACTAGAAGCCAAAGTGGGACCTGATCTATCGGGTTCAGTTTCAAGATTAACTCCTTGAAATTGTTCTTCTAATTCTTCGCATCTCAACTGGTAGCTTACTTGAGAAACTAAACTTTCAGAGTCAGAATCTTCCGCTACATGATCGTCAGAGGCCCCCGGAAACAATTTGTTTCTAATTATTGCCCTTACGGTACTGGCTGTGTAATATCTATCGTATGGTACTCCCAATTTACGGGCTATCTGCCAGCACGTTTGAAGTTTCAAGGAGTCCAGCTTTGATAATGTTAAATCTTCAAATAAATGTTTAATGTGATCTTCCATGATAAAATTTTTTAAATTAACTAAACATAAATTCCTAGTATATAGCTTTAATATTGTTGTTATGGTCAATGTCTTAGAACAGATCCCGGACAGGTATCCCATTTGTTGCGAATAAGAAATTTTATAAAGAACTTCAGAATGTGGTCTGTTACTATTTTCTTCATAGGCAACAAGATTTTGGATCAGAGTTTGTTAAAGGTATTTTAGAGTCTAGGGGAAATAATTTCAACCGAGAAACTCCATAGAATAATATTAAAATTTATTAAAGTATTTAAATACAATACTTTATCTTCTCTCTGTACCTAATATTATATCTTAATACTTTATGTACAATAAATTTACAATAATATATATATTTAGTTCAAAATCATGGAAATATCACATTAATAAGGAAGATTAATTTTTCTTCCTGTAATTAAGTCTTCACTAACATTTACGTCTTTGTCTTAACAAGACTGTGTAAACTCAAACTACAAAATGTACAAGATTCAACAAGACCTTTGAATCCGGCCGTAAAGGAAGTAGAAAGCAAGAGTTTGTCTGAGAAGACGTATCTCTATGGATTACTGAACTGACCAAGAATATAAATATCAAAACAATCTTAAGAGCAATGAGGAACAAACAGAGTCAACTCTAGAGCCTAATTCTCAAACCCATTAAAACTGTATACACCTAAGAGAGAACGAATATACGATCAGTTGTCAAGGCTAGAACAGGGAGCGGACTGACTACCTGCCAGTCTGTTGACCCGTCATCAGGTTGGATCACCTGACTCAAACGTCAGTCAGCCGGACATAAGCAATTTAACAATTTACCTGATGGTTCCGAGACTTGTATGCTCTATATACATAAGAAATCCTACCTAACAATAATAATAATAATAGTGATTATATCATGGTATTTTTTATATATTAACAGATAATAATGTAACGCCGAAAGTCTCTATTTTAGCTATAAACGGGGACTTTTGCGCTATAATATTAAGTGATGATCATATTCTCTTACAATAGTTAAATATCACAGGATGACCGATCTCCAAGATATAACAGGCATGTAGAGAAAATGGATCAAAATAAGATGACTACGTTGAAGAGTAATCTAAACTCTGATGTCAACTCTCTTCTGGCAAAGCAGCAATTTGAATGAATGATGGTGAAACTGTTTCTTCTTTTTCGGGTCTCCATACCTCGGTGGGAGACGGCGTGTGTTAGTAATAATAGTACTAATCATAGAAATGACGAGGGGAAAAAGGCGAGTGGTGCACTGAGAAGTCTCTGGAGACAAAGAACTTTACCAATGAAAGCAAAGAGGGGAATGTATGAGAATATAGTTATACCAACGCTCTTGTATGGGTGTGAGGCATGGGTTGTGAATGTTGCAACAAGAAGAAGGCTGGAGGCAGTGGAGATGTCATGTCTGAGGGCAATGTGTGGTGTGAATATAATGCATAAAATTCGTAGTTTGGAAATTAGGTGGTATGGGATTAATAAAACTATTATCCAGAGGGCTGAGGAGGGTTTCTTGAAATGGTTTGGACATATAGAGTGGGTGGAATGAAATAGAATAGCTTCAAGAGTGTACAAAACTGTAGTGGTGGGAAGGTGGGGTAAGGGTCGGCCTAGGAAAGGTTGGAAGGAGTAAAAGAGGTTTTGTGTGAGAGGGGCTTGGACTTCCAGCGTGTGTGAGCTTGTTAGACAGGAGTGAATGGAGACATATGGTTTTTAGAAATTGAAGTGCAGTTGGAGTGTAAGCAAGGTAACATTTATGAAGGGATTCAGGGAAACCAGCAGGCTGGACTTGAGTCCTGGAGATGGGAAGTACAGTGTCTGCACTCTGAAGGAAGGGGTGCTAATGTTGCAGTTTTATAACTGTATTGTAAGCGCACCTCTAGCAAGACAGTGATGGAGTGAATGATGATGAAAGTTTTCCTTTTTCAGGCCACCCTGCCTTGGTGGGAGACGGCCGATGTGTTAATAAAACAAACAAATAATAATAATAGTAGCAGTAGTAGTAATAATAGCAACAGCAACAGGATCAGAATCAGCAAAAGCAGCAGCAGTAGTAATAGTACATCTTAATGGGACGGAGATACCAATCTTGACCTTTTATCACAAATTTCTTAAAGACATACTAGATTAATTGTTTATTATTTAAATAATCACATATTTCTTTCTTCCCAATTTCACTAAGTAAATAGTATGTCTGGATAAGATTGGAAAACAGACCAAGAAAAGATTATTGGAGCATTTTTTGAAATTAAAGCAAAAAGAGTTTACATAACTATCACCTAGAACAGTTGGCTATCCACTAGTTTCCCAGTATTGTCCTCATCGCTCTTGGGCCGTGTGGATGCGCTGCGCAAAAAGCTCCTGCTTTCTCTGTTGCGCAACTTTCTGTTTTCACCAAGATGGCTGCCAGCTACCGCAGGAGGAGCAACACCGTGTGTGTTGACCTTGTTAAAGGGACAATTTATCCGACGAATGCCGCTGTTTTATTACCAACGATTATACGGGACACGTTTGGCATTGACAGTGAAGAACTACATGGAATAGCGCTTAATGGTTCTTCAAGAATCTTCATAAAGTTCTGCACAGTGGAGGCGTATGAAAGGATGGTGACTCAGTACCAGGAGAAGAGCATCACCGTATCATCTGGACTGGAGGTGCGCCTGCGGGATGCCTCAAAATACTACACCTGGGTGAGGATTCGCAACGTTCCTTTTGAGGCAGATGATGTGGATATCAGAGAGACTTTTCAACGATATGGTGAGGTGCATGCTATAACTTTAGGCCGATGGACGGATGGAATCTATGCAGGGTTGCCTGCTATATCTTACACCGTCAAGATGACATTGAGAAGACCTATTCCCTCGTATGTTGTCCTGGAGGATTTTAGGACACAGATGTATGTGACCTACGCAATGTATGTGACCTACGCGGGACAACGCAAGACGTGTCGCCTGTGCGGCGCTTTTGACCACATGGCGGGTGGGTGTGGTAAAGCAGCAGCGCTGCGGCCTTGGGAACGGCAAGTAGTTACAGAGTCTCTGGCGGCACCTCTGCCGAAGACTATGAGTGCAGTAGGCAAAGGTAATTGGGCGGACGAAGTGGAGGGCGTGGAAGAGAATTGTGTGACACTACAAGTGGCTTCGGATGCTCCCCCGCAGACAGACCCGAGTGTTGAGCAGCAGCCTGTGGGGGTGGGAGATTCCGGTGACCTACAGGAGTTATCTGCACCCCTACAGGAGATGATTAAGTCTTTCCTGGACGCGCCTGCGGAGGATAACCCATCTACAGACGGGAGAATTCTGATGGTTGAGAAGGACCTGATTGAGCAGATTCCAGGGCCTCTGGAGTCAGAGTCTGGTATGTTGCAGTTGCTACAGGTGGAAGCTGAGGTGCACAAGGGGAGTGGAAATACTGATATGGAGTTTGAGGGTACATCTAGAAAGAGAGCTGGAGGCTCGTCAGATGAGGAGGTTATAACACCAGCTCAGCGTTCAGGGAAGAAGACTTGGGTGGGAGTGATTAAGAAGGGGCAGGGTAGTGCACAGGGGGGGGAGGGGGTCCAGGCGGGAAAGAGTGCATGGGAAAAGACAGAAGCAGCAAAAAGTGTAACAGACAGGACACAGAGACATAGAGGAAAGCCACCCTTTCTGAATCTTTAAGTGTCTAACTATAAACGTGAATGGCCTTAGAGCTGACGGTAAACGAGTATGGTTGGAGGATGTTTTGCGGCGTTTTAACATTGATGTGTGTTTTATTCAAGAACACAATTTTAAGTGTGGCAGAGAGTTGAGGCTGAACGGTTTTAGGATGTATGCTGGTAGTTCAGGGAAATTAAAGGGTGGGGTGGCAGTGGCAGTGAGGGAGTCCAGCCCATTCCACGTGCTCATGTGGGAAGAGGGGGGGAGGGGAGGGTGGTGAGGGTGGAGGGGATATGGGGCGAGATTAGAGTATGTTTTCTGGGGATATATATGCCCGCAGATGGTAACATACGGGCAAAGGTGAATTTTGTAAGGGAGGTTTTGCTTTTCTACATGCAGGGTTTACCCATGGTTTCTATAATAGGTGGGGATTGGAACTGTGTAATCAGGAATAAGGATGTGGAGCCGAGAGGGGCAGGGTGTGTGCTTGGGGTATTGAGGGATTTGTTGAGGGATGCAGGGGTTTATGACATAGTCAGGGGCGATGGGTGGAGAGTAGAGCACATGTTTATGCAGAGGGGTTATACTGCCAGGTTGGATCGTATATATATAACTTGAGATATAACAGTAGAACGTGTAATGACGATAGATTTAGGTTTTTCGGACCATTGTGCTGTTTTGGCAGAGGTGGCATGGGAAGGGATGGTTCGTAGGTATGTGGGTTATTGGAAAATGAATGTGAGGCTACTTCACGGGGAGGCGGAGGGGTTGTTTTTTAGGGAATGGTGGAGGCAACTCTGGGAGGTTCGCAACAAAGAGGAGGATGTCTTGGAATGGTGGGAGAAGCACGCTAAATTGCAGATTAAGGAGTATTATCAGCATAGAGGACGGGATGAGGCGAGGTGGAGGCTTGGTTTACAGAAAAATTTTCAGGGGCAGCTCAATGATTGTTATGAAGGGGAGGGGGGCTAGACTTGGAGAAATAGAGGTTTTAAGGGGAAGGAAGATTGAGGGATATACAAAATTCTCGTTTTGATGCGATACGTGTGAGGGAAGGTTTAGAGAAGGTTCTATGGGGTGACAAACCGTCAGGATGTGTTTTGAGGAGATTTAGGAATAGGCAACAGATGACCACGATTTTGGAATTAGAGGTGTGTAAACGGGTGGGGGGATATAGGGTGGGGGAGGTACTTAGTACCACCGATGGAATGAGTAATTATGCTGATTATTGGTTTAGGAAGAATTTTAAGAAGGGGGAGGGAGGGAGGGAGAGATTCTAGGAGAAGGAATTCGGGGTATTTTAGGGGAGGAGGAGAGAGCGGTAATAGAGGGTAGGATCAGTGAGGAGGAGGTGGAGGAGGCGGTAATGGGCTTGAGTAGGGGAAAAGCGCCGGGCATTGATGGAATTCCTAATGATTTCTATATTACACATTGGGATTGTATGAAGGAATGTCTGGTCTCATTGTTTAACTGTATGAAGGAAAGGGGAGTGTTGGGGGAATCACATGGCACGGGGGTAGTTGTTTTGGTCTATAAGGGAGGGGGGGAAGACCTTGGGTGCTTTAAGGGCGATCTCCCTCATGTGTGCTGATTTTAAAGTTTTTGTGAAGGTTTTAGGTAATCATATGAAAAAGGTGCTTGACCGAGTCCTACATAAAGGACAGTGTGGGATTCCAGGTCGAAGTATGTGTGAAGGGCATGGAAGAATTAAGGATTTTGTGGAGGGTAGACAAGGAAGGGGGGAATCTTGGGGATTGATTGGAAGCAGGCTTATGACAGTGTAGATAGATGTATGTTGTGGATTATTTTACAAAAACAGGGTTTTGGGGATGAGATTGTGCACTGGGTGACTACTTTGTATACACCTGCGATGGTCAGCGTACAGGTTAATTGGAAGTTAGGGTTGCCAGTGCAGTTGGGGAAGGGTTTACGACAGGGTTGCCTTTTGTCTCAGATCCTCTTTGCATGCATGCAGGACCCTTTTTATAGGCTTATAGAGAAAGGAGTGTGGGAACAGGGAGAGGTGGGTCCTGGCAGATGTGGTATTGTGGGGTATGTGGATGACACCACAGTTTTGGTGGGAGGGGAAATAGGATTGGGGAATGTGGGACGTATAATAGAGAATTATGGTGGGGCGACAGGGATGAGGGTTAATGGAGCAAAGTCAAAGTTATTATAAGTAGGCATGTGGGTAGGGGGGAAGGGGAACTGTATGGGTGGAACGTAGTAGATAGAATTAAGATATGTGGGGTTCTGTACATGGCGGACGCTGGGGAGGCGCAGAGAATAAATTCCAAGGAAGTTGTGAGTAGAGCGATGGGTAGGATGCGCGGGTGGAGGACTGGGGATGTAACATTGCAGCGGAGGGTGATGGTAGTAAACACACTTGTGTACAGTAAAGTGTGGGGAGTGGCAGAAGTATATCCCCTGAGGTCGTGTGATATTCAGGAAGTGGAGAGGGTGGTTTTGAGGTATGTGTGGGGTTATGGGAAGCCATGGCTACGGAAGGAGGTGGTGATGATGGGCTTGCAGCAGGGTGGGCTGGGTCTTATACCTTTGGACACACGAGTGAAGGCAGTGTATGTGAAGCAGCAGTACTTGAGGGTGGGAGGGGAAAGGGGTAGAAGGGTGGGAGAGGTCATGGAGGATGTGCAAAAATGGTGGAAGGGGAAGGCACTATTGGTGTGCAAAGATATGGTGTGTAATTTGTTGGCAGTACGGGAAGCAAAAAAAGTAAGGGTAAGTAGACTTGGGAGGACAGGTTGGCAGGGTAAAGTGATACAGGGAGTAGCTACATACCTGATGTATGATTGGAGGGGCATTTGGGAAGACTTTCGCAAGATCAGATTAAAGCCAAGGGTTCGTGAAGTGGTTTATAGATTATGGGAATTCTAGCTACAAGGTCAGCACTGTACAGAATGGGTTATGTAGGTGCGGGCATTTGTTTGCATTGTGGGGAAGAGGAGATGGCTTTTCATGCTGTATATTTTTGTGAAAACTTGGAGTTTGTAAGGACATGGTTAGTGAGGGTCCTGGGTATAGTGGCGGGAGGGGGGAGAAACATTTCGACTTTGAGGGCTTTGCATTTTGATGTGGGCGGGGTTTCCAAGGACATTCGGAGGGCAGTGATGTATGTAGTGGCAGATTTTTTGTATGTCTTGGTGCATGCGGGAGGTGGGGGTGAATGTAGGGTGCGGGCGCTTGCAGCGAGTGTGTATCGTACAGTATGCAGAAATAGGCTACTATATGGGAGGGTGTGGGTAAATAGTTTTCCCTTGGGTTATTGTAATCTGACGGTAGGTGTAATGATAGGGTTGGGTGTAGTTTAGAGCTGGATTGGGCTGTTTCTCCCTAAACTGGCATTTTTGTTCCGTTTTGAGATTAGTGGAGGATGGAAGGAGGAATAAAAGTGTGTGGTAATGGGTGTAAAGTCGTTAGGAATGAGGGGGGGCGTAGGGGGGTGAACTGGTGGCAGTTGGTTAAGAGACAGGGGTTTTATGACTTTAGACGTCTTGAGCATGAAAGGGAACGTGAATTTGTGTTTTTTAATACAGATTGCATGGGGTCAGGGGATGGCAGGGGGTGGCTTTCTGAAGTGTCTTTTGCCAGGATGGTTTGTTAATGATTGAGGTAGTACTGCCCTGTACATGTTTTATTAGGAACAGTAAGTTATATTCTGTAACTTAGTGCTTGACAGAGTAAGTCTGATATTGCTCTGGAACATTGTTAATAAATATATATACCTTGTTGAACATGATAATACATAAAAATGGGAATATGTATTAGTGTGTGAGTTCCAATTTCTAGTGTACTGTTACCATATTAGTTGGTACCCTTCACTTTGTCAAATAATTACTATCTATATATTGTTATAAGTTTTATTTATGATAGTTCTTATGATTGTCTGCATCGCTCTTGGGCCGTGTAGACCCCCTTGCCTGACGCTCCTCAGTAACCTGACAGCAGTGGTACGAGGAGGTGTTGTTGTGTCTCTGTTGACACCACTGGAAAATTACTGGTGTTAAGATGGCGGTTTGTCATCACAGACACATTAATACTATTGGTATTGAACTGCTTCGAGGTGCGATTACACCTAGTTCAGCTCAGATACTCTTACCCAAGATAATCAGGGAGACATATGGCATTCATATGGCATGGGGTAGCGTTCAATGGAGCGCATAGAATATTTGTGAAACTGCTTGCTGCGACAGTTTATGAATCGGTAGTTACGCGCTTTCAAGATGTATGTTTTGACGTTATGCCTGCTGTGCGCGTGAGACTGGTGGACGTGTCTCGATATTATACCTGGATAAAGTTGTGGAATGTCCCCTTTGAGGCGAACGAAGCTGACATCAGAAACGTATTTGAGAAATATGGGACCGTGCATTCTGACCAGCAGGGTAAGTGGTTGATGGGTGCCTACAAAGGTATGCCGAAAGGAACTTTCAGCCTTAAAATGATGTTGTGGCAACCCACACCATCATACGTGTATCTTCAAGATTTTAGGACAGGTAATGGTTTTATATCCTGGACAACGGTGTATGTGTCGCATTTGTGGAGAGTATGACCACATAGCGGTGGCATGCGAGAAGAACAGACATGTAACCAAACCTGTGCAAGAAGAAGTAGCCCCGGTCATATATGGTGAAGGTGAGCATCGATCATCAGAGGAAGGGCGTGGTCGTTTGAGGAGTGAGATGGTGGAACAGGCTTTTCGAAATGAGAGTGAGTCCTCCCCTCAGCTCCCTGCACCCGAGTCGTTGCCAATACCACCTGCTGGATTGGTACCCCGAAATGACGTGTTAAATATAGGGGAGGAATTGGACGAAGCTTTAAAGACCTTGTCACCACCTGTGGTGGAAGCTCCGTCTACGAATGACGTAGCTGGAGACTTTTTGAGTCCAGATTGTAAACAATATGAGACTCAGCGGAATGACGACGAGACAGACATCGGGGGACTTCATACCTCACTGTACAGTGGATGTTGAGGTACACCGTGAGGCTTCCTCAGACCTTGACATGGAGGATAAGAACGTTACGAGGAAACGAGCAGCTACGTCAGATTCAGATGACGTACTGACGCCAGCACAGAGGACTGGGAAGAAAACTGAGAGGATGGGAGAGGGAAGGGATGGAGAGGGGGGAATCATGTGGGACGCCATCACAAGAAGGGAGGCGAATGGGAAGGTACTGTAAAGAAAACCCATAGAAATAACAATTCAAGTGGTGAAAAACGAGAGGAGAAGAGGCAAGGGTGGAAAATATAACAGGCCTCAGGTGTATGTATGCTAATGTTAACGGTTTATGTACTAGACTAAAGAGAGATTGGTTAAACAATTTTCTTAGCAAACATAGAGTTGATGTTATGTTCCTTCAAGAACACAATTTCAAAGGGGGTGAAGTGTTGGAGGTTGCAGGTTATAAAGTACTGACCCTGCCAACTATCCGTTTGAAAGGTGGTGTGGGTCTTTTAATAAAAGACACGAGCCCGTTTGTATTGCAGAGATGTGAGGGGGGTGGAGGGAGGGTGCTGAGAGTGGATGGAACTTGGATGGGAAAGCGTGTATCTTTAGTGTGTATGCCCCTGCGGAGAATAGCACGAAGGTACGAAAGGATTTTGTGTGTGAGGACCTTGTTTATTTTTTGCGTGCACTTCTGGAGGTGACGATAGTGGGGGGTGACTGGAACTGTGTCATCAGGGCAGCTGACATCGAACCCAAAGGGACTGGGCATATGTCTGCACCTCTCAGAAATTTGTTGAGGGATGTTAAGTTACGTGATGTATTTGGGGAGGGGTGTGGGAAACAGAACATACTTTTATCAGAAGGGGATATGCTGCAAAGTTGGACAGAGTGTATATTTCTCAAGGAGTAGTTGCAAAGTCTTTTAATACGGTCGAGACGGTCTTGTCAGATCATAGGGCAGTAGTAGTGGAGGTAGGGTGGGAGGGGATGGCGGAAATTTATCGGCCTTATTGGAAATTAAATATTAGTGTGTTAGGTGATGAGGAAGGTTTAGAGGGTTTTTCTATGCTGTGGAAAGAGCTTTCAAGGGAAGCTCATTGTAACATGGTGGGACTCGGTAGCAAGAGAAAGGATAAAATCCTTTTATGTGAGGGAGGGTAAACATATAAACACTCTAAAATATGGACTAGTGAATTATTTAGAAGATCGATTAAGAGGTTGTTATGAGCAGGGAAAGGTTGGTGGTGTTTACCCCATGGACGAGATTGTAGACATAAAAGATAGCTTGCGAACGTTGCATAATGAGCGGTTTCAAGCGGTGCGGGTGCAAGCAGGATTAGAAGAAGTTTTGTGGGGAGACAAGCCATCCGCATGTGTGTTGCGGCAGCAAAAGCAAAAGCAGGCGCTGATGGCAATCCCTAGCTTGGAGGTACGTGAGACGATGGGAATCCATAGAGCAGGTCAAGTGATAAGAAACATGAAAGCTATGAGTGCATATGTGGATATGTGGTATAAAAAATACTGGACTAGTAGTGATGTGGATAAAGTGGAATTAAATAGGGTGTGCACATATGCCAAGTGCAATTTGGGTCATAGTGATAAGAAGGCTTTGGGTGGGGATATTACTGAGGAGGAAATTGAAATTGCTTTACACGGAATGAGAAAGGGCAAAGCCCCGGGTATTGATGGTTTACCGGTGGAATTTTATTTACAGCATTGGGCGTTGATTGGGAAGTTCATGGTAAGATTATTAAATTGTATGAAGGAGAAGGGTACGTTAGGGAATAAGCAGAATACAGCAATTGTGGTGCTGGTCCCGAAAGGCAAAGGGCAGCCAGACCTTGGGAAGTATAGGGCAATATCGTTGCTCTGTGCAGACTACAAGGTTTTCGCAAAAATTTTGGGTAATAGGGTGAAATGCATGGTTGGGAGGGTTGTTTCACCATCACAGTTTGGGTTGCCGGGCAGGTCGATGTTAGAAGGTCACGGGATTTTAAGAAGTTTTGTGGAGTCAAAGGGGGGTGGGCGGTTTTACTGGCTTTAGACTGGCGAGCCGCCTATGATAGAGTGGAAAGAGGTGCACTGCAGAGTATACTTAGGAGACAGGGTTACGGTGACGAAATAGTTGGGTGGGTAAACACGCTGTATAAGGGAGCAAAGATGAGAGTACAAATAAATGGGTGTATGGGGACGGACTTTGAGATGGGTAGAGGTTTAAGACAAGGGTGCCCTATGTCACAGATCTTATTTGCATGTTTTCAGGTTCCCTTTTACAGGATGGTTGAGAGCACAGTAAATTCCCGGGGTGAGGGAGGGTAGGGGAAGGGAGATGTTGGCCGGCATTAATAGGTTATGTGGATGATACGACTGTTTTGGTGTGTGAACGGATGTCTATGAAAGTGTTGGAAGATGTACGTGTGTTTGAACGAGCCACGGGTATGAAGGTAAATAGTAAGAAGTCAATGATCATGGGGTTGGGTACCTGGAAAGGGGGAGGAATGGTGAGCTGTAACGTGGTTAACACGACTGCGATGTCATTAAAGATTTGTGGTATTATTTATAGAGACAATTTGGTTGTGGCGGGAGGAAAATTCAGTAAGGACATTGGAAAAGGTCATTGGTCGTGTGGGTGTTTTGAGGCCCCAACATCTCACTCTGGCCCAACGTGTGATCGTTGTTAACGTTTTATTGTATAGTAAGGTGTGGCACGTTGCGGCTGTATTCCCGATTACAGGGACAGCGATCAATGGAATATTGAAAAGAGTATTTACCTTTTTGTGGGGATCGAGGTGTGATTGGTTAAGACGTGAGGTTGTTATGTTACCTGTCCATCGAGGAGGTTTGGGATTGTTGGACTTAAAGCGTAGGGTAAAATGTATTTTTCTAAAGTAGGAGGTTTGGCGTGTGGGTGTGATGGTGGGAAATATGGAACAGGTATATATGAGGTTGAAAAAGTGGTATGGGGGAATGGAATTGAGGGAATGTGAGATTGTACTATGGGCTTTGTTGATGGTAAGGGAACGGAAAAACATTCGCATAAGGGTTTTAAGTAGGTTACTGGGGGGTACGTGCGCAGCTCCAGTAGAAGGTTTGTTCCCCATGTACTCGTGGGAAAATATTTGGCTCAGATTTAGTAAGCTGAAATTACGGCCTAGGGTGCGTGAAGTCATGTTCCGTTTTTTACATGGTATATTGCCGTCAGGGGCAATACTACGATCCAGAAGAGTCGTGGAAGGTGGCGGGTGTGGGTTTTGTGGAGGAGAAGACACGGCTTTTCATGTTGTCTATTTTTGCGAAGGTTTAGAAGATGTCAGGGGTTGGTTAGGTAGGGTGGTACAGAGGGTGGGAGGGAGAGGGGTGCAGGTCCTGCGCCCGTTAAGTCTCGACATCGGTGGATTAGACCAGGAAGTTAGACGAGCTTTAGATTATATTATCGTGGATTACATTTATATTTCGTGGGTAATGAGGGGGAAAGGGGTAAGTGAGGTGAGAAGGCGTGTCCTTGCAATAACGTTTTATCGTACAATGTGTAGGAATAGGGAATTGTATGGGATGAGGTGGGATAAGGGTTTCTCGGACGGTTATAAAAGGCTAACTATTGAAAGCCTTGTGAATTTGTGAATAATATACGGGCATGCCGGGTAAGTTTCCGTGTAGGTCAGTGGGAATAGCTGGCTCGTCTCTTGGGGGAGGAGGTGTGAGTTGCGTGAATACGAGATTGGGCATGGATGTATTCTAGTTGTTATGGATGTGTGTTTGTTGGTTCTGGAGTTAGGGTTACTTACTATGCCTTTTGTGTACAAAATGACAGTGGTGCCTTTACAGTATTTATGTTTTTGAAGCTTCCTTTTGTGTAAAGACTCGTTTTTTCTTGAGTCACAAGTTTTCTTAGTATTTTGTTTTTGATTGTGTTTCATAGGTCCAGATATTTGGGTTTACAAACCTGCATATATGTATATATATATATATATATATATATATATATATATATATATATATATATATATATATATATATATATATATATATATATATATATATATATGTGTGTGTGTGTGTGTGTGTATATATTATGCATGTTTTATCCCTTCCCTGTTACTGTTCAATCTAGTCTGTGAGTCAACAAAGTATTAAAGGGATATAACACGCGTACATTACCCTGAGTCGTCCAAATTTATCCTATAAATATTTCGTAATATTGTGATTTTTGTTTGTGATTCAAACGTAGTTCATAGGTATCAAGATTGAACACATATAAAATGGATGGAAATTGCTAGCGATTAATATGATCATCAATTTATATATTTATTATGTTAATGAATTTGTGTTAGAGTAAATAATTGAATTTGTGTCTAAGTTGGAATTTTTATAAACAATTGTGTATTTTGTATGCAAATTACATAAACTATTGTTTAAACATCAATGTAACATGTTTGTATGATGTGCATGTAGGTTATAATGGGTTAAGTGGGGTTTCCACCAGTGTTATATTTGTTACGCAAACAGTTATATCTTTTGGTACTGTGTGTGTTTAGTGAAACGTACGTATGTGTTTTATGGTGTGTTTGTCGTATATATCTATTCGTATTAGTTACAAAGATTTTTTCTGGTATTTATGGTGTGAATCTTGGTTTACTCTATAGAATATGATGTTTTAAATAAAATATAAAAAAAAGTTCTTATTTTATACGTTTAAGTTTGCAAATGTAAGGTGTTGTGACGTATAGTGCAAGTGGCATTTATCTTGCACTGGGGAGAAGGGGAAGTGTAATTTAATTATGATTGGATCATAACGACATGTCGTTGGATGTATGTACACTGTATTTAGAAGACGGGAAGGATTGTGAGGATTCCCAATATATGTATTAATTCTTATGTAAATTTCATGGAATTCAGCGTGATAACAATGTACACCTATTAGTCGGATGATAAGTATTGATATTTTTATGCTTATTGTAATATAATTTTGATTGATGAAATGTATAATCTGGTATTTAGCTTTGGAGTAAAGAGATAAAAAGCATAGGTGATGGGGGATGTTTTGTGTCAGCACAAAGATGAACCAGCAGTGTGTATTTAGAAAATGGAAAATTTTTATTTTTCTGTGGCGGAGTCGACAAGGGGTTCTTATATTCTTTTACTTTATTGTATTCTAATATATTTTTAAATTCAATGACTGATGGTGGTTATGAGTGGTGACGGCAGACGCAGTTACTAGGCATGTGGGGGGGGGGGGTTGAAGTGTCAGCGGTAGTGTATTAAATCCACCTTCGTGTACGATATTGATTGTTACCATAGGGTATATGAGGATTAGGGTGTGGATTGTGTTCAATGGTGGATGTGTGCCATCATGTTCAGACATTCCTTGTATTATAGTCAGCCTTTTAGATGGCTGGATTGTGTTTATATATGTTGTCAATGATGTCCTTAATGCTCTTATATATGTATAAGAGATTTGTCAATGAGTATACTAAGGTGAAAGTGGTATGTTTTCAAGGGGGGGGGGAGTGTAAGCATTACTAGGTAGGACTATTGTTTATTATAAGACCAACATTTCACGTGAAGCACAATACATAAAAGCAGTGTTTGATTTGAGTGCAGCAGCCAGTTCTGATGTCATTATATAAGTGCTTCTTCGGTATTTGTGTAGTCACTGCAGATTGTTTCACTGCCTGTATCTTGTTACATATTGATTATGTACCCATATATTTTGTACCTGAGTTTTAAATAAAATATTAAAAAAAGTTTCCCAGCATCTGTTGTGAGTTCAACATGTACTCACCTAGTTGTAGTTGCAGGGGTCGATTCACAACTCCTGGCCCCGCCTCTTCACTGGTCGCTACTAGGTAACTCTTCCTGCTCCATGAGCTTTATCATACATCTTCTGAAAGCTATGTATGGATCTTGCCTCCACTACTCTACTTCCCAGACTATTCCACTTCCTGACAACTCTGTGACTGAAGAAATACTTCCTAACATCCCTGTGATTCATTTCAGTCTTCAACTTCAAATTATGACTCCTTGTTGCTGTGTCCCATCTCTGGAACATCCTGTTTTTGTCCACCTTGTCAATTCCTCTCAGTATTTTATAAGCCGTTATCATATCCCCCTACCTCTCCTGTCCTCCAGTGTCATCAGGTCGATTTCCCTTAACCTCTCCTCGTAGGACATGCCCCTTAGCTCTGGAACTAGTCTTGTTGCAAATCTTTGCACTTTCTTTAATTACCTTACATGCTTGGTTAGGTGTGGGTTCCAAACTGGTGCTACATACTCCAATATAGGCCTGACACACACGGTGTACAGGTTCCTATGCTATTCCTTATTGAGATATCGGAATGCTGTCCTTAGGTTTGCTAGGTGCCCATATGCTGCAGCAGTCATTTGGTTGAAGTGTGCCTCAGGAGATGTGCTCGGTGTTATACTTACCCCAAGATCCTTTTCCTTGAGTGAGGTTTGTAGTGTCCGGGCCGCCTAGACTGTACTCCATGTACGGTCATCGTTGCCCTTCCCCAATCTTCATGACTTTGTACTTGGTGGGGTTGAACTCCAGGAACCAGTTTCCGGACAAGGCTTGCATCCTGTCCAGATTCTTTTGTAGTTCCGCCTGCTCCTCCTCCAATTGAATTCTTCTCATCAACTTCGCATCATCTGCGAGCAGGGACACTTCTGAGTTTATTCCGTCCGTCATATCATTCATGAACACCAGAAACTACACCGGTCCTAGGACTGACCCCTGTGGAACTCCGCTCGTCACAGGCGCCCACTCTGACGCCTCGTCACGTACCATGACTCACTGATGTCTTCCCGACAGGTATTCCCTGATCCATTGCAGTGACTTCCCTGTTTTACCAGCCTGGGTCTTATTTTACAGGCTGCAGTGAATGTCAAGGTTCTTACGAGTCCTACCAAGCTGGGAATTAACAGCTCACTCCTAGTAGGCAGTAATTTGCCTCCAGGTAAGTACTTACTGACTCAGTGTTTTAATCCAATAAGTACATATTTACCATTAAAAAACTGCTTTAAATGCCTGACGTATGTATTGATTAAATCATTATAATAGAAATACACCGTCATCACCAGCAATATTTTGAGTATTTATACAATGTGGTTATATATATATATATATATATATATATATATATATATATATATATATATATATATATATATATATATATATATATATATATATATATTCTCACAGGGTTCTGCAAGAAATGTGCTACCAAGCCAGGGCAGGAGACACTAGTGTTCCCAGGAACACCTGTGTGTATCTCGTCAGGCACACGTCCCACTCGCTCGGTCATAGACTGGACACTCAAGGTGGGAGCCAACTCTTACGATGTTTGGTTGACGTTGTCATTCTTAGGTATTGGTTGTCATGCGCTCATTACATAGCGGATCGAACCTTCAATACTTGAGTTGCATGACTCATACGAGCTTAGCGCTTCACATAAATTTAATGAGTATAAGCATAGACAGGAGACGTTGTGGTTAATATTCTCTTGATTCAAGGAAGTGGAGCTGTCCTTCCCATCATATATTAATATCTCTTTATCCCCGACGAGTTTAGTATTTTGGTGAATGATAATAATAATTATAATGATTATTATTATAATTATTTCAATAAGAATATCGATACTAATGTGAATATTAACAATACAGACTTCAGACCCAACCTCTGTGTTGAACATCACTTGTGACTTGACGAACTTCCCACTCAACCCT
The DNA here is from genome assembly GCF_038502225.1 of Cherax quadricarinatus. NCBI lineage: Eukaryota > Metazoa > Arthropoda > Malacostraca > Decapoda > Parastacidae > Cherax > Cherax quadricarinatus. Next base: position 23,309,282 of record NC_091354.1, on the reverse strand, counting down.
CAACCCACTGATGATCGACTCTTTCTTTCAACCGTTCAAAGACTGAGAACGTAAGTTAACCACGTACGTTTACTGCAATATATATATATATATATATATATATATATATATATATATATATATATATATATATATATATATATATATATATATATATATATATATATATATATATATATATATATATATATGTACATAAATGTCGTGCGGAATAAGTAATACTAGTCAGTTAGCTTGAACTTATTTAAAATTAAATCTTTTCTAAAATTTTCACTTATACGTTTACAGATATATATATTTTTTCATTTATAATAATGTAAAAATAATAAATTTGTACTAAAAGAACCTTAGAAAACTTACTTAACCTTATTATAACAAGAGCAATTTAATTTTGCCTATCCAACTAAATATATTTCAGAAATATTTACAATAATTTAATAATTAACATACACAACGAAATATACTTTCGTGTTAGGTTCGGAATAATTTATGCAAATTATTGCACACACAAATTTTCGCATGCCTTAGTCGGCAAAAATAGTGTTGCTATTTAAGCCAAAATCGCAATTTTTACCTAATCGGCACGACATATGTATACCGAGGTTTAAGTTTCTATCAGTAAATATGCATCAAGTGGCGTAAAGCAATAAGTAGTGATGTTTACATTCACTAAACAACAGTTTTTTTTTTCATTTTGTCCGTGATGTTGCCTTTCCAATATAGACCTGGTTTGAAATCTGGCCGGAAACTGATGGTTCCCAGAACGATTAATAAACAACTATTGTTTTCCTCTATCATTACAGTTTCAGCCCCCGAGGACCTAGACACCTCATTACAAAGTCTAATTTCGCTTCTCTCATCTACTACAAGCAAAATCAACTCAATAAATCTCAAATCTGCTGTTCCGTGTCTGTTTTGGCTGGTAAGTAGGCCTACCTCAGCCTATGGCACTATCTGAAAGTCTTTTCCATCTTAATATAATGATCGTGTTGTTGTTTTTGTCAATTAAGTCTTTAAGGCACACGTTACAGATTAGGCTTATAAGACAACGTTTCACACAGTGAAATGGTGCCATTTTAAGCTCATCCAACAAACTGTTTGTCTTTCACTATTATCGACACTAAACTGAAGTTCGCGAGTCAGCTTTTTGCTGTGAATTATGTGACCATAAATGACAAATTAATTATATTTTCAACAGGGAAGAATGTCACCACTTTGTCCACTGCCACAACAACCTCACCAGCCAACACATCTGTTACACCAAGCACTAATTCAACATCACCACTACCAGGTTCACCCCCACCTCTACCAGGATCACCGCCACCTCTACCAGGATCACCACTAACTCTACCAGGATCACCACCACCTCTTCCAGGACCACCGCCACCTCTTCCAGGATCACCACCACCTCTTCCAGGATCACCACCAACTCTACCAGGATCACCACCACCTCTTCCAGGATCACCGCCACCTCTTCCAGGATCACCACCACCTCTTCCAGGATCACCACCAACTCTACCAGGATCACCACCAACTCTACCAGGATCACCACCAACTCTACCAGGATCACCACCAACTCTACCAGGATCACCACCACCTTTACCAGGATCACCTCCGCCACTAGGATAATCACCACCATCACGAGGGTCCCCGCCACCACCTGGACCACCACCGTCACCTGAACCACCACCACCTGGACCACCACCGTCACCTGGACCACCACCACCTGGACCACCATTACCACGAACAGTTTTACCCCCACCATTCAGGCTAATATCATCACCAACAACAGAAACACCAACACCAACGGAACATCAACAGGAGCACCAACACCAACAGGAACACCAACATCAACAGGAACACCAACACCAACAGGAACACCAACATCAACAGAAACACCAACACCAACAGGAACATCAACAGCAACAGAGGTACTGCCTACAACAGACTAATAACACAATATAAGAGATTCCCAATAGCACCACCACTAGGAAAATTATCACCAACATTACCACCACCACCATCACGAACACTACTACCACCACCACCACCACTACTACCACCAACACTACCGCCTCTACCACCACCACCACCACTACTACCACCACCACCACTACCACCAACACTACCGCCTCTACCACCACCACCACCACTACTACCACCACCACCACTACCACCAACACTACCGCCTCTACCACCACCACCACTACCACCAACACTACCGCCTCTACCACCACCACCACTACCACCAACACTACCGCCTCTACCACCACCACCACTACCACCAACACTACCGCCTCTACCACCACCACCACTACCACCAACACTACCGCCTCTACCACCACCGCCACAAACAACTGAATCACCTCTACTATTCGCACTACGAATCCAATTATTACTGCTACTACCGTCGTTATTACTACATTTACAACTATTCATGCTGCTATAACTGCTCTTCATACAATTTATGGTACTGTTCCTATTTTATTCCTTTTTCATCTATGTCTGCTACTAACGCTCTCACAACTATTTTCATCTATAGTACCCGGGGGATTTATTGAAAAAGTTTTTAAGATGTTTTTAAATGTAGTTACCAAAATTTAGCATATTAATGTAAACGTTTTTATCCCTGTTGTCAAGAACTGCGACTGTCGTAGTTATCCAGCCGTATATAATATTCAATCAGTCGTATATTACAACAGTCATATATATTATTTTTAATATTAATGACAATGATAAGGTCTCTTGAGAACTTTGTTATTTTTAGAGAAAATTGGAAAATTATATTGATTCATTTTAAGTCCATTACATATCAAATATTGATAAATGAAATGTTTGTAACGAAAAAATACATAGATAAAGTATAATGAATTTTAAATGTTTCCTCTCATGTTTCACGGAAATTCGAAAATGTTTACAACCAGATATTATAAATAAAACTTATTGACTACATAATTTATCCTATACGACTATTCCTAATTTGTAATATAATTTCTGATATAAGAAATATATTCTATTGTTTGCATCCAAAGTCTACTAAATTTCAATTTTAAGAGTGTTTTATTTTCCCCTTTTAATCAGACGTACAATATTTGCTTCTTGGAACAAAATAATGTGTTTTGGTGTGGCATGCAAAGAGTAAGTTACATTTATTCGGCGTATGTACACACTCCCATATAGACTGTCTCTCAACCAGTGAACAGGGTGCTAAGGGTTTAACGATTAAGGGGGCCCCATCCTTAAATCAGTACCTTGGTTCAGCCAATCATAATGTGGGTCGGACAATTGCCAAGGTAACGTGATAGCAACTGGGTTAGCTCTTGTCAGATTCATACAGTTGCTTGTTGATCACGGTTGTCTCTCTGGCTGTTGTCTTGCCTCTTGATTACTGTGATACACTTATTTTCCAAACTCTTGTACATAGTGTACATAAAGGTAACTACCTCTAATCATACTTGATGTAAGAAGATATAATTTAAAGACTACTGTTGTGTTTATTTTCGCTCTAAGTCCCTTTACCACCCAGGATAACAGACCTTTCTCGCCTGGGGGTGTAATTTTGGGCCTACTTGATGTGCAGTAGATAAGAACCAAACTTCATCTATTCCTTCAGTTTACACTCCAGTAAAGTCACGGCTAGAAAGGCATAAGTTTTTCAAAACTAAAATATTATTTAAATGTCGAAATAAAATATATAGTAATAGGTAACAAAAAAAGGCACAATACTGTGACTGGAACGATACACAAATAACCCGCACATAAAAGAGAGAAGCTTACGACGACGTTTCGGTCCGACTTGGACCATTGACAAAGTCCCACTAACCAGAAGTGGAGCAGGACGGCTATATATAGGCAGGAAAAGGTGGTGGTAGTAGTAGTAGTAGTAGTACAAGAATAGTATATAATACCGACAAGATAAAATTAAGACACGCGCAACACGAGGGTCATCACCACCACCAGGACCATCACCACCACCAGGACCATCACCACCACCAGGGCCATCACCACCACCAGGACCACCACCACCACAAACAGGACCACCACCACCAACAGGACCAACAGGACCACCACCACCAAGACCACCACCACCACCATCTCCACCAACTGGACCACCACCACCACCACCAGGACTACCACGATCACCGCCAATAGGACCACCACCATCACCACCAACAGGACTACCACCAACAGGACCATCACCAGCGGAACCACCACCACCAGAACCACCACCACCAGAACCACCACCACCAACGGAACCACCACCACCAGCAACTTTCCCACCACCGACAACAACAGGACCACCACCAACAGGACCATCACCAGCGGAACCACCACCACCAGCAACTTTCCCACCACCGACACCAACAGGACCACCACCAACAGGACCACCACCAACAGAACCAACGGTACAACGACTCTCGTAAAGATTAAAAAAAAATATTTCTATACAAATTTCTTCAATAATTAGTAAAATTTTAATACAAAAATAACTGTAATTAAAATACAGCAGCGTTTAGTGTATGAAGCCGATGACAGAATGTATTCTGATTTATTTAATAAAACTTATATAAATTCATGAAGCTCGGAATGAACGCCTCACTTAAAAAAAATAAACCATTAATACTGTAAGTCTGAAGAAATCAGAAAAGTTATTCTCCAGTTATTACTCAAAATAAAACAAATTTAACTTGATTCATCATGTTAGAAAACTGATACATATTCATCTTTACTGTCTGAAATTTTAGATCATCATCCTTCTTAAAGAATGCTTCATCGTGAATGGTTTGAAGACGATACGATGAGTCATTCTTTAATAATTAAATGTAAATAATTTTTTAATGTATTTAATAAAATTGACCGATTAAGAATGATAAAGGATAATTAGAACATTCTCCTTCCTTTCAAGAAAACACACCGGCAGTGAAGGTTTGAAACCCATCAGATGAGGCATTATTCAGATATTGCATGCATTCTGGATTTCTTGAACTACATCTGTGATAAATGGTTTTGAAAACCGACAAGTTGAAGATTGAGACACTTATGCAACATATGGGAATCTTTACTGCGGAAACCACACAGTGGTTTCATCAGTCCTATACAAAGCAGAAGGTGTAAGGAGAGGAGGAGTTTGAGGTATTCAGTCCCTCAGTCTGGAGTCGATGTGTTTAGTCCATCAATCTTGTAGAATGTACAGCATAGGGCCGTAGACGTGGCTTATATACTGTAGTCAGGTGAGGTGAAGCAGGAGGAGGCGGGGTCATATTGGTACCATCCACTAGTCGAAGTAGGTCTTCCTCCAAAGGTTGATTATTGAAAACTTTTACAAGTACTCGAAGTAACCATAATGGTAACTACAAACTCTGTAATGTGTGTCATTAAATATTATACTTGTTCATAAAAGAATGGTTTAAAAAATTTTAACGCGATGTTAAGGGTATACTCAAATACAGTTACATAGATCATGCATAGCAGCATATGTGTAAAGAACCTGGGATAACACAAAGTGACTTATTTCCTCTACTGAACACACAGAGAGGGAGCAGCCATTAAGTTAGCAATCAGTGAGGGAGCAACCAGTGTGGGATGGAGCAACCAGAGTGGGATGGAGAAACCAGTGTGGGATAGAGCAACCAGTGTGGGAGGGAGCAAACAGTGTGGGAGCAACCAGTGAGGGAACAACCAGTGTGGGAGGAAGCAACCAGTGTGGGAGGAAGCAACCAGTGTGGGATTGAGCAACAAGTGTGAGAGGAAGCAACCAGAGTGGAACGGAGCAACCAGTGTGGGATTGGGTAACCAGTATGGGATAGAGCAACCAGGGTGGGATTGGGCAACCAGTGTGAGATGGGGCAACCAGTGTGGGAGGGAGCAACCATTCAGGCAGCAACCAGTGTGGGAGCAACCAGTGAGGGAACAACCAGTGTGGGAGGGAGCAGCCAGTGTGGGAGGGAGCAGCCAGTGAGGGAGGGAGCAACCAGTGTGGGATTGAGCAACCAGTGTGGGTGGGAGCAACCAGTGTGGGATTGAGCAACCAGTGAGGCAGTAACTAGTGCGGGAACAACCAGTATGGGAGGTCTCAGCAGTACCAGTACCAGTAACCAGTTACCAGTCTGGTAGGGACTCAGTACCAACCGTCTGTGTTAATCACTTGTTATTCACTGTTACAGCTGACCTAGCATGATTTGAAGACCGCTCGCCCTCTGAGGCACTCAGCAAGCCAGCTCAAGTAGAGACATTAGACAGGCGGCAGGTCAGGCTTGGTGCTTACCATATATTCCGTCTAATATACGTACGTGAGTGTTTCTTACCCAATCCACGTTTCGAACCCCCACGTGACATTCGATGGCAGCATTGTGGGCGTGGATTTACGGGTATTTCCGAAGTTAGAAGATTGTGGGGTGCCGCAGGTCAGAGGTGACCGTCTCTGCCACCCCCAGCTAGCCGCTTCTACCCTCACCCACCTCCACCCTGTGTCACTCCAGCCTGCAAGCCAGTTGCAGCCGCTTTTCAAGCTTCCTGCCTTAGTTCGTGTGCTAACTGCTTCAATCTCCGAGGGGTTGACCCGGATTTTGCAATTAAGCAAGCCAGTAAGCCAGTTTGTGGGAGAGAGTGCCAGCCTGCCTGCCTCAGTCTACCATCCAGCCTGTCTCCTGGCATCCACCTGCTCCTTCATGCTGTGTGCATCGTTACACGTCTTCCAGCCAGCCATTATCGAAGGTTCAGCCAGCAAGCCAACCCAGCTGAGAGAGAAAACTAAGCCACGCAAGTCCCTCTTGAGGTATTGTCTCCAATATTGCTTTGTGCTACTTGTTGGATTTAAGAGTGGTCTTCACTATCCCTGCGGCATATTGTGGCTTAGTTTAAGCCACCTGGGTTTTCTCATGAATGATGAGATTTAGTATACAGTGGGCGCCTGAGGAAATCCAGGTTGTCCCGTCTGCTCCCTCCACCACCCGTCGTCACCACCACCACCCACTCACAACCAACCTCATTTACCTGTGGCTTTTTCCACCCTTATACCGGGTCCTAGCACCGCCTTTTTGGCTCACATAATTGGTCAAGAGATTGTAGCTGTGCGGCAACGATAAAGCCAATTATGTGAGTTCGCCTAGATAGCGCATTTCTTCACGACAACAGTGTGAGTGTAGGAGGAATCATCACCAGCCCACAGGACCACATCCTCCCCTCGCCGTTCACCACCCAACACCACCGCTTCCAGTCTTCAGTGATAATTTTCTGTTTAGAGTCAATTCCCTGCATTTAAAGACATTTGCGTGTGTGAGATATTTACGGTGAATTTCTTGTGTACTCTAAGCCTGGTGTTTTTAGCTCAGTGTTTCTTTGACTCATCATTTTATCATTATTTTTCAGTGATATCGTTCATCTTTCGTGTTCCATTTGTACATTTTTTATCTGTGTTTTTTATGCTACTTTCTGCCTGTAGTAAGTATTATTTTGTAGTGTACAAATTTATTCCTTATTTGTGTGCAGTATTTTATTCCTTACCCCAGTCATTCACTCCGTGCGAAGTCATTCATTTCTTTTCCTTTGTATTCTTTCAGCATTGTATTCTCCAGTAATTGTCGTTATTGTAATTCATGCAGTGCTATTTACCCCAGTATACTAAATTACTCATTTATTTCTGTGTGTACCATTTTTATTCTTTGCCCAGCAGTCTCTCAATACCTTGATTTTTTCGCAGATTCTTGTACAAGTTTTTATGCAAGCAATTCTTGTCTCAGTCACAGCAAGATTTTGTTGGATGAACAATTAACCGATAAGTGAATAATCCTTGTTGTGTGTGCCCCGCCACTTGTAAGTGTTGTGTGTGCCCCGCCACTTGTAAGTGTTGTGTGTGCCCCGCCACTTGTAAGTGTTGTGTGTGCCCCGCCACTTGTAAGTGTTGTGTGTGCCCCGCCACTTGTAAGTGTTGTGTGTGCCCTGCCACTTGTAAGTGTTGTGTGTGCCCCACCACTTGTAAGTGTTGTGTGTGCCTCGCCACTTGTAAGTGTTGTGTGTGCCCCGCCACTTGTATGTGTTGTGTGTGCCCCGCCACTTGTAAGTGTTGTGTGCCCCGCCACTTGTAAGTGATGTGTGTGCCCCGCCACTTGTAAGTGTTGTGTGTGCCCCACCACTTGTAAGTGTTGTGTGTGCCCCGCCACTTGTAAGTGATGTGTGTGCCCCGCCACTTGTAAGTGTTGTGTGTGCCACACCACTTGTAAGTGTTGTGTGTGCCCCGCCACTTGTAAGTGTTGTGTGTGCCCCGCCACTTGTAAGTGTTGTGTGCCCCGCCACTTGTAAGTGTTGTGTGTGCCCCGCCACTTGTAAGTGTTGTGTGTGCCCCGCCACTTGTAAGTGTTGTGTGTGCCCCGCCACTTGTAAGTGTTGTGTGTGCCCCGCCACTTGTAAGTGTTGTGTGTGCCCCGCCACTTGTAAGTGTTGTGTGTGCCCCGCCACTTGTAAGTGTTGTGTGTGCCCCCCCCACTTGTAAGTGTTGTGTGCCCCGCCACTTGTAAGAGTTGTGTGTGCCCCGCCACATGTAAGTGTTGTGTGTGCCCCGCCACTTGTAAGTGTTGTGTGTGCCCCGCCACTTGTAAGTGTTGTGTGTGCCCCGCCACTTGTAAGTGTTGTGTGTGCCCCGCCACTTGTAAGTGTTGTGTGTGCCCCGCCACTTGTAAGTGTTGTGTGTGCCCCCCCACTTGTAAGTGTTGTGTGTGCCCCGCCACTTGTAAATGTTGTGTGTGCCCCGCCACTTGTAAGTGTTGTGTGTGTCCCCCCACTTCTAAGTGTTGTGTGTGCCCCACCACTTGTAAGTGTTGTGTGTGCCCCGCCACTTGTAAGTGTTGTGTGTGCCCCGCCACTTGTAAGTGTTGTGTGTGCCCCGCCACTTCTAAGTGTTGTGTGTGCCCCGCCACTTGTAAGTGTTGTGTGTGCCCCGCCACTTGTAAGTGTTGTGTGTGCCCCGCCACTTGTAAGTGTTGTGTGTGCCCCGCCACTTCTAAGTGTTGTGTGTGCCCCGCCACTTCTAAGTGTTGTGTGTGCCCCGCCACTTGTAAGTGTTGTGTGTGCCCCGCCACTTGTAAGTGTTGTGTGTGCCCCGCCACTTGTAAGTGTTGTGTGTGCCCCGCCACTTGTAAGTGTTGTGTGTGCCCCGATACTTGTAAGTGTTGTGTGTGCCCCGCCACTTGTAAGTGTTGTGTGTGCCCCGCCACTTGTAAGTGTTGTGTGTGCCCCGCCACTTGTAAGTGTTGTGTGTGCCCCGCCACTTCTAAGTGTTGTGTGTGCCCCGCCACTTCTAAGTGTTGTGTGTGCCCCGCCACTTCTAAGTGTTGTGTGTGCCCCGCCACTTGTAAGTGTTGTGTGTGCCCCGCCACTTCTAAGTGTTGTGTGTGCCCCGCCACTTGTAAGTGTTGTGTGTGCCCCGCCACTTGTAAGTGTTGTGTGTGCCCCGCCACTTGTAAGTGTTGTGTGTGCCCCGCCACTTGTAAGTGTTGTGTGTGCCCCGCCACTTCTAAGTGTTGTGTGTGCCCCGCCACTTGTAAGTGTTGTGTGTGCCCCGCCACTTGTAAGTGTTGTGTGTGCCCCGCCACTTGTAAGTGTTGTGTGTGCCCCGCCACTTGTAAGTGTTGTGTGTGCCCCGCCACTTGTAAGTGTTGTGTGTGCCCCGCCACTTGTAAGTGTTGTGTGCCCCGCCACTTGTAAGTGTTGTGTGTGCCCCGCCACTTGTAAGTGTTGTGTGTGCCCCGCCACTTGTAAGTGTTGTGTGTGCCCCGCCACTTGTAAGTGTTGTGTGTGCCCCACCACTTGTAAGTGTTGTGTGTGCCCCGCCACTTGTAAGTGATGTGTGTGCCCCGCCACTTGTAAGTGTTGTGTGTGCCCCGCCACTTGTAAGTGTTGTGTGCCCCGCCACTTCTAAGTGTTGCACTTCCAGTTTTATTTCTCATTATTATTCATTTTTATTCGTATTTCTTTAAACAAATTCACTCTTAGTATAATTTTACTTATTTTTAACGTAAAGTGTTTTCTTTACTCTGAGTAAATTGTTTTGTTTAATTTACAATTAAGAATTAAAGTGTTCAGTCTTTCTTCATATTTTTATTTTTATTATTTAACCTGCATTTTCCCTGTGTAACTTTTATTTCTAGATTATTTCTGCGTCTTATTTTATTGCACTTGTTCTGCAGTGAATTATTTTTTTTATTGATATTTTTATGCATTATTATTCTCGTTCATTATTGTTTGTCTTTTCATTTTATTATTTTATCCTGATGTTTTCTTTGCATTATATTTTTATTTTTGTTTATGCACTCTTAGAAAATATTTAAATTTCCCAGTTATCTGTCTCTGCATGCAATTTAGTGATTTTATTTTATACTTTTTACATTGATTTACAATTTTATTAGTAAATTTCTTTACTGACGTAAGAGTACAGACAACTTATTTTGCATTTAATTCAGCCTATAGTAATATTTTTACTTTCTTATAAATTTCAACTGGGCAATAAGTATAAGGTTAGAAAAATTAGTACTGGTCAGTATAACCACATTTAGATCATAAGAAGTTAGAATGTGATGATAACGATGTTCCATCTCAGACAAATGTGACAGACTCTGACAACCCTCCTGACCCTGTACCCTCTACCTCTAATACTCAGTCAGATGATCAACCTAAATGTCGCTATTTCCTACATACAAGACAGGTATTGAGAACTCCTCAAGTATCATTTGTAACTACAAATTCAGATCTGCCTCAAACACGGCATGAGTTAGCTAGTGCAACAGAGTTTGATCCTTCCAGATATGGCACCCATTCTGCATATGTCAATCTCACCCTAGCAGAGTTGGGGTTAAATGTAAATAACCTGTATAGATGAATAATATAGGCTCAAATGTATTTCTATTGTCTACTATAGTATCAAGTTACGTTAGCTTCCATTCCGATATTCAGTTGATCTGCACTTTGACATTGTATAGAATCAGCCCAAGCCATACGCCTGTTGTCTCTAGTTTGTATTAGCTGTATGTCAGGAAGACATACGTTAGCGTCGCCGAGCTCCCAGTACTACCAGTAACAAGTCTCGAAGTGACTACCAACCGTCTGTGTGAATCACTAGTTATTCACTGTTACAGCTGACCTAGCATGGTTTGAAGACCGCTCGCCCTCTGAGGCACTCAGCAAGCCAGCTTAAGTAGAGACATTTAGACAGGCGGCAGGTCAGGCTTGGTGCTTCCCAAATATTAAGTCTAATATACGTACTTAATAGCCTACGTGAGTGTTTCTTACGCAATCCACGTTTCGAACCCCCACATGACAGAGGGAGTAACCAGTGTGGGAGGGAGCAGCCAGTGTGGGAGGGAGCAGCCAGTGTGGAAGGGAGCAGCCAGTGTGGGAGGGAGCAGCCAGTGTGGGAGGGAGCAGCCAGTGAAGGAGGGAGCAACCAGTGTGGGAGGGAGCAACCAGTGTGGGAGGGAGCAGTGTGGGAGGAAGCAACCAATGTGGGACTGAGCAACCAGTGTGGGAGGAAGCAACCAGTGTGGGACGAAGCAACCATTGTGGGAGGGAGCAACCAGTGTGGGATGGAGCAACCAGTGAGGCAGCAACCAGTGTGGGAGCAACCAATGAGGGTACAACCACTGTGGGAGGCAGCAGTGTGGGAGGCAGCAGACAGTGTGGGAGGAAGCAGTGTGGGAGGGAGCAACCAGTGTGGGACGGAGCAACCAGTGTGGGATGGAGCAACCAGTGAGGCAGCAACCAGTGTGGGAGCAACCAATGAGGGTACAACCACTGTGGGAGGGACCAGCCAGTGTGGGAGGGAGCAGCCAGTGTGGGAGGGAGCAACCAGTGTGGGAGGGAGCAACCAGTGTTGGATGGAGCAACCAGTGTGGGAAGGAGCATCCAGTGTGGGAGGGAACAACCAGTGTTGAATGGAGCAATCAGAGTGGGAGGGAGCAACCAGTGTGGAAGGGAGCAACCAGTGTGGAGGGAAGCAACCAGTGTGGAAGGGAACAACCAGTGTAGGAGGAAGCAACCAGTGTGGGACGGAGCAACCAGTATGGAAGGGAGCAACCAGTGTGGGAGGAAGCAACCAGTGTGGGATTGAGCAACCAGTGTGAGAGGAAGCAACCAGTATGTGATGGAGCAACCAGTGTTGGATGGAGCAACCAGTGTGGGAGGGAGCAACCAGTGTGGGAGGAAGCAACCAGTGTGGGACGGAGCAACCAGTGTGGGATGGAGCAACCAATGAGGGATGGAGCAACCAGTGTGGGATGGAGCAACCAGTGTGAGAGGGACCAACCAGTGAGGCAGCAACCAGTGTGGCAGTAACCAGTGAGGGAACAACCAGTGTGGGAGGGAGCAGCCAGTGTGGGAGGAAGCAACCAGCGTGGGATGGAGCAACCAGTGTGGGATGGAGCAACCAGTGAGGCAGCAACCATTGTGGGATTGAGAAGTGTGGGATGGAGCAACCAGTTAAGCAGCAACTAATGTGGGAGCAACCAGTGAGGGAACAACCTGTGTGGGAGGGAGCAGCCAGTGTGGGAGGGAGCAGCCAGTGTGGGAGGGAGCAGCCAGTGAAGGAGGGAGCAACCAGTGTGGGAGGGAGCATCCAGTGTGGGAGGGAGCAGTGTGGGAGGAAGCAACCGATGTGGGACTGAGCAACCAGTGAGAGAGGAAGCAACCAGTGTGGGACGGAGCAACCATTGTGGGAGGGAGCAACCAGTGTGGGAGGAAGCAACCAGTGTGGGACGAAGCAACCATTGTGGGAGGGAGCAACCAGTGTGGGATGGAGCAACCAGTGAGGCAGCAACCAGTGTGGGAGCAACCAATGAGGGTACAACCACTGTGGGAGGCAGCAGTGTGGGAGGGAGCAGTGTGGGAGGGAGCAACCAGTGTGGGATGAGAAACCAGTGTGGGACGGAGCAACCAGTGTGGGATGGAGCAACCAGTAAGGCAGCAACCAGTGTGGGAGCAACCAATGAGGGTACAACCACTGTGGAAGGGACCAGCCAGTGTGGGAGGGAGCAACCAGTGTGGGAGGGAGCAACCAGTGTTGGATGGAGCAACCAGTGTGGGAAGGAGCATCCAGTGTGGGAGGGAGCAACCAGTGTTGGATGGAGCAATCAGTGTGGGAGGGAGCAACCAGTGTGGAAGGGAGCAACCAGTGTGGAAGGGAACAACCAGTGTGGAAGGAAGCAACCAGTGTGGGACGGAGCAACCAGTGTGGGATGGAGAAACCAGTGTGGGATGGAGCAACCAGTGTGGGAGGGAGCAACCAGTGTGGGAGGGAGCAACCAGTGTGGGATGAAGCAACCAGTGTGGGATTGAGCAACCAGTGTGAGAGGAAGCAACCAGTATGGGATGGAGCAACCAGTGTTGGATGGAGCAACCAGTGTGGGAGGGAGCAACCAGTGTGGGAGGAAGCAACCAGTGTGGGACAGAGCAACCAGTGTGGGATGGAGCAACCAGTGTGGGATGGAGCAACCAGTGTGGGAGGGACCAACCATCAGTGAGGCAGCAACCAGTGTGGCAGTAACCAGTGAGGGAACAACCAGTGTGGGAGGGAGCAGCCAGTGTGGGAGGAAGCAACCAGCGTGGGACGGAGCAACCAGTGTGGGATGGAGCAACCAGTGAGGCAGCAACCATTGTGGGATTGAGAAGTGTGGGATGGAGCAACCAGTGAAGCAGCAACCAATGTGGAAGCAACCAGTGAGGGAACAACCTGTGTGGGAGGGAGCAGCCAGTGTGGGAGGGAGCAGCCAGTGTGAGATTGAGCAACCAGTGTGGGATGGAGCAACCAGTGAGGCAGCAACCAGTGTGGGATGGAGAAGTATGGGATGGAGCAACCAGTGATGCAGCAACCAATGTGGGAGCAACCAGTGAGGGAACAACCTGTGTGGGAGGGAGCAGCCAGTGTGGGAGGGAGCAGCCAGTGTGGGAGGGAGCGGCCAGTGTGGGACTGAGCAACCAGTGTGGGATGGAGCAACCAGTGAGGCAGCAACCAGTGTGGGACGGAGCAACCAGTGTGGGATGGAGCAACCTGTGTGGGATGGAGCAAGCAGTGTGGGATGGAGCAACCAGTGTGGGATGGAGCAACCAGTGTGGGATGGAGCAGCCAGTGTGGGAGGAAGCAACCAATAAGGCAGCAACCAGTGTGGGAGCAACCAGTGTGGGAGCAACCAGTGAGGGAACAACCAGTTTGAGTGGGAGCAGCCAGTGATGGAGGAATACCCGTAAGGGATCAACGAGTGTGAGAGAAAACAACTATTGAGGGAGGGAGCAACCAGTGAGTGAGGTAGCAAGCAATGAGGGAGGGAGCAACCGGTGAGGGAGGTAGCAACCAGTGAGGAAGGGAGCAACAATCTAAGATTTCAAGTGTACCGGAAGATTTCTAATGCTATGTATTAATTTAGTCATCCTACGCTGAACGTTTTCTAACGAATTTATGTCCGTTCTGTAATATGGAGACCCGAACTGAGCTGCATAATCTAGGTGAGGCCTTACTAATGATGTATAAAGCTGTAATATAACCGCTGAAATTCTGTTGCTTACACTTCTTAATATAAATCCCAGTAATCTGTTTGCCTTATTACGTACGCTTAGGAATTGCTGTCTTGGTTTAAGGTTGCTGCTTATTATAACCCCGGAGTCCTTTTCGCAATCTGTTCGGTTAAGTTCTGCATTATTTAACTTATAAGTACTAGGGTTATGGAGACTCCCGAGCTTCAGAACCTTGCATTTATCTACATTGAACTGCATCTGCCACTTTTCTGACCATTTACTGAGTTTGTCTAAATCCTCCTGAAGTTCCCTGATTTCTACGTTTGAATCAATTATCCTACTTATCTTTGTGTCATCGGCGAATTTGCTCATTACACTAGTAATTCCCTCATCAAGATCATTGATATATATTATAAACAACAACGGGCCCTAGGCTGATCCCTGTAGAACGCCACTTGTTACAGATCCCCACTCGGATTTAACCCCATTTATGGACACTCTCTGCTTCCTGTCTTTGAGCCCTGACTCTATCCATGATAGCACTTTTTCCCCAATGCCATGAGCTGCCACTTTCTTTAACAGTCTATGGTGCGGAACTCTATCAAAAGCCTTGCTAAAATCTAAGTAAATAATATCAGATTCTTTATCGTGGTCAACAGCCTCAAAAGCTTTACTGAAGAAAGTTAATAAATTAGTTAGACAAGACAGGCCTCTTGTGAATCCATGCTGAGTATCATTAATCAAGCTATGCTTATCGAGATGGCTTCTTATAATCTCAGCTATAGTTGACTATAGTAATTTGCCTACAGTTGAGGTCAGGCTTATTGGGCGGTAGTTTGACGGTAACGACTTGTCCCCTGTTTTAAAAATAGGAATTACATTAGCCATCTTCCACATATCAGACACTACACCTGTTTGAAGAGATAAATTAAAAATATTAGTTAATGGTTCACAAAGTTCCATTTTGCATTTCTTAAGAACCCTTGAAAAAACCTCACCAGGACCCGGTGATTTATTTTGTTTCAGAGGGTCTATTTGCTTCATAACCATTTCACTAGTGACTGTGATGTTACATAATATATCTTCTTCAGGTCCACTATACAAATTAATTACTGGGATATTGTTATTGTCTTCCTGTGTAAAAACCGAGAGAAAATAATTATTTAAAATTGAGCACATTTCATTCTCTTTGTCATTAAGATGCCCCAAATTATTTTTAAGGGGACCTGTCTTATCCCTAACTTTTGTTCTATACACCTGGAAAAAACTTGTACGGTTAGTTTTCGAATCTCTAGCAACTTTAATTTCGTTCATCCGTTTAGCTTTTCTTATCCCATTTTTAACGTCCCTCTTAATGTCAATGTACTGATTCATAAGATGACCCTCACCTCTTTTGATACGTCTAAAAATTCCTTTCTTCTGCTCTAAAAGAAATTTGAGCCTATTATTCATCCATTTTGAGTAATTTCTATTCGATCTAATTTTTTTTTAGATCGAATACAATACATTCTGTGGGCAGCATGTATTCTGTTAAGAAAGCTGTCATACTGATAGCTCTCTTCGTTACCCCAGTCAACAGATGATAAGTGCTCTCTAAGCCCATTGCAATCTGCTAAACGAAAATCTGGGACCATTACTGAATTATCTCTATCATACTTCCATTCAATGCTACAGGTAATTGATCTGTGATCACTTCTGCCGAGTTCCTCCGTAATTTCTAAATTATTGATAAGGGTTTCCTCGTTTGCCAGAACTAAGTCAAGCAGGTTATTTCCCCTTTTAGGCTCTGTCACAAATTGCCTCAAAAAACAATCCTGAACTACTTCTAAGAAGTTGTTAGATTCTAAATTCCCAGTCAAGAAATTCCAGTCAATATGACTAAAGTTAAAGTCTCCTAGAATTACTACATTATCGTGCCTTGCGGGGTTAACAATTTCCTCCCACAGTAGTCTTCCTTGATCCCTAAGTATGGGGGACGGTATATCACTCGTAAAATAAATTTTTCATGCTCCTCTGAAAAATTCTATCCTGACTCTGTATGTGTTACTTTAGACTTAATACCCGTTTTTATGCAACAGTTCAAGCGATCTCGGACATACATTGCCACCCCACCCCCCTTCCCGATACTTCTATTTACTTGGAAAAATTTAAACCCCTGAATGTGACATTCTGCAGGCATGTCCCGACTTTTTGAATTAAACCAAGTCTCAGTTGTGGCAAATGTATCACTGTTACCTGTACTAGAAACTAATCTCAACTCGTCCATCTTATTCCTAGCACTACTGCTATTAACATAATATACACTGAAAGACCCTCCTTTCTCTTTACCCTTTCTGCTCATATCTGCTTTTTCTACTAAACCTATTACCGTCCTTGTCACCTAGTGCCACTGGCTTTCCAATATCCACCTCGTTCTGCTTAATACTAGTTCCCCTAGAACTCATAATATAACTACACTGGGACTTCACTGTTTTCATAAGAACATAAGAAAGAAGGAATGCTGCAACAGGCCTACTGACCCATGCGGAGCAGGTCCATGTTCCCCCCGGATTAGACCAATGACTCCTCCGGATTAGCCCAATGACCCACCCAGTCTGATCATCTCCACTCATGGATGGAGCACTGCACCAGACCCAGCAGCACAAGCTAATCAGGTCCAACTCACACCCACCCACACCCACTCATGTATTTATCCAACCTATTTTTAAAACTACACAACGTTTTAGCCTGAATAACTGTACTCGGGAATTTGTTCCACTCATCCACAACTCTATTACCAAACCAGTGCTTTCCTATATCCTTTCTAAATCTGAAATTTTCCAACTTGAAACCATTGCTGCGAGTCCTGTCTTGGCTGGAAATTTTCAGCACGCTATTTACATCCCCTTTATTTATTCCTGTTTTCCATTTATACACCTCGATCATATCCCCCCTAATTCTACGCCTTTCGAGAGAGTGCAGATTCAGGGCTCTCAGTCTATCCTCATAGGGAAGATTTCTGATAAATGGGATCTTCTTTGTCATCCTCCTCTGTACGTTTTTCAGAGCATTTATGTCCATTCTGTAATACGGTGACCAGAACTGAGCAGCATAGTCTAAATGAGGCGTAACCAAGGATATACAGAGTTGAAGAACAACCTGAGGACTTCTGTTATTTATACTTCTAGATATGAAGCCAAGAATTCTGTTAGCTTTATTGCGAACACTAATGCACTGTTGTCTTGGTTTTAAATTACTGCTAACCAGAACTCCTAAATCTTTTTGCAATCAGTAGTATTAAGATCTTCATTATTTAGTTTATATGTGGCATGGTTATTTACCTGTCCAACATTTAGAACTTTGCATTTGTCAATATTAAACTGCATCTGCCACTTTTCCGACCATTGCATCAGTCTATTCAAATCATCCTGGAGTGCTCTAGTGTCCTCATTAGAATGAATTGGACGGCCTATTTTGGTGTCATCAGCAAATTTGCTTATGTCACTATTTATTCCCTCATCTATGTCATTTATGTAAATTGTAAACAACAACGGGCCCAACACTGACCCCTGAGGAACACCGCTTGTGTCGTGCCCCCATTTTGATTTCTCCCCATTTATGCAAACTCTCTGCTGTCTATTTGTCAGCCATGCCTCTACCCAGGAAAAAATTTCTCTTCCTATTCCGTGTGCCTTAAGTTTCCTCAATAGCCTCTGGTGTGGAACTCTATCGAAAGCCTTACTGAAGTCCATATACACAATATCCTATTCATTACCATGATCTACCTCCTCAAACACCTTAGTGAAAAAAGTTAGTAAATTCGTAAGACAGGAACGCCCCTTTGTAAAACCGTGTTGAGATTCATTAATCAATCTGTGCCTGTCAAGATGGCTACGAATTGCTTCGGCAATTATTGATTCCATAAATTTTCCCACTATGGAGGTAAGGCTTATTGGTCTATAGTTCGAAGCCAAGGACCTGTCACCTGCCTTGTAAATAGGTATTACATTTGCCATTTTCCACTTATCAGGCACTATGCCAGTTTGTAGTGATATGTTAAAAAGATTAACCAAAGGTATGCTAAGTTCCTCTTCACATTCCTTTAACACCCTTGCAAACAGTTCATCAGGGCCTGGGGATTTGTTAGGTTTAAGTTTCTCTATTTGTCTGAGGACCATGTCACTAGTTACCACAATCGTACATAGTTTATTATCATCCTGTTCTACATAATCTATTATTTCAGGAATATAGCTAGTATTTTCCTGGGTGAAAACTGAGAGGCTGTAGGTATTTAGAATTTCACTCATATCATTATTACTGTCAGTGATCTGACCAGAGTTACTCTTAAGTGGGCCAATCTTGTCCCTAATCTTACTTCTGTATACCTGAAAGAATCCTTTAGGGTTACTCTTTGAATCCCTTGCGACCTTAGCCTCAATCCCTTTTTGCTTTTCTTATTCCTTTCTTTATTTCTCTCTTTAATTGAATATATTGATTTCTTAACTGCCCATCCCCTCTTTTGATACGCCTATATATGCCTCTCTTTTGACCATTTTTGTTAGATCTAATTTCCCTACTCGGAACTAAAGTTGTCTGGGCAGCTAGAACTATGCTCTGAAAAACGTCATATTGGCAACCAAGATCACCTGCCTGACCCATAGTCAGGACATCCCAATTTAGCCCACCAAGGTAATTTTTCAGTCCCATGATGTCGGCCAAGCGAAAATCTGGGACAGAGATTTGATTGCAGTTATCTGGGTAATTCCATGATATATTAAAACTAAGTGATTTGTGATCACTTTCCCAAAGCTCATCATTAACCTCAAGATTATTAATTAGTGAATCTTTGTTGGCAAGAACCAAGTCAAGCAGATTGTTTCCTCTAGTTGGTTCTGTCACAACCTGTTCTAAAAAGCAATCCTGAACCGTATCAAGAAAGTTACTAGACTCAAGATTTCCTGTCATATTGTTCCAATCAATTTGTCTAAAGTTAAAATCTCCCATTATAACAACATTTTCATATCTAGATGCCTTATGAATTTCGTCCCATAACAGCTTAGTGCCCTCCCTATCAAGGTTTGGGGGCCTATAAATCACACCCAAATTAATTTGTCGTGTCCATCGAGAAACTGTAGCCAAACAGATTCTCTGTTCGATGTCTCTAATCTTATATCATGTCTTAGACAACAATTTAAATTTTCTCTGACATACATCGCCAACCCACCACCCTCTGCATCCTCTTTCTGTCCCTAAGACAAAAAGCCTTATCCATAAACTTAACCTGTCTCCAACTAAAACAATGTTCTTACCTTTACTTTTGGAATTTGTCGTGACGTTCTCGATAGTCTTCATTGGGGTTTCTGGGGATGTTCACTCACGTCTGCCAATGATTCGTTGGTGCTCGTTGTGACGTTCCCAATAGACAACCCACATTAGTCAGGTAGCACCGAAAATGGGTTGGAAGTTTCCACAGTAGTCTTCTGGTTATTCTTTGTTTCTGCCTCTCCAACAATCTTCTTGATCCTCAGCTTGATTCCATGTTGTGCAGCCACTGATCAGGTTCCTCTCTTATCCTGAGGACTCACAACAGGATTATTATGAATCCTCATATTCTCTGTTAATCGCCGTATCTCCAGCTTAGCAACCCTATGCTCCTCTTTTAGCTGCTGGTAGAGTTGCTCAAGAGAGGGCATCCTGGTTCAGATTCACAGAGAGCACACGAACAAGTCCGAGGGGAGATATTATTGAAGTGTATAAGTGGATGACGGGCATGAACAAAGGAGATATTAATAAAGTACTGAGGGTGTCAAACCAGGTAAGAACCAGAAATAATGGATTTAAGTTGGATAAATTTAGATTTAGAAAGGACATAGGTAAGTACTGGTTTTCTAACAGAGTTGTGGAACAATCTTCCCAGTAGGGTGATCGAAGCTAGGACTTTGGGCAGCTTTAAAAAGAGATTGGACAAATATATGATTGGGAGGGGCTGGGTTTGATTTGTGTCACTGGGTACGGGAGTAAATTCTTGGGTAGCTTTAGGTAGAGGTCGTTTTGATAAGGGCGTGCCTTATATGGGCCAATAGGCCTTCTGCAGTGTTCCACCTTGTAGGAACACTGCAGAAATACTTCCTAACATCCCTTTGATTCATCTGTGTCTTCAACTTCCAACTGTGTCCCATCTCTGGAACATCCTGTCTCTGTCCACCTTGTCGATTCCTCACAGTATTTTATATGTCGTTAATATATCTCCCCTATCTCTCCTGTCTTCCAGTGTCGTCAGGTCGATTTCCCTTAACCTCTACTCATAAGACATATCCTTTAGCTCCGGGTCCAGTCTTGTTGCAAACCTTTCTGCTTTCTCTAGTTTCCTTACGCTTACGTGCTTGGCTAGGTGTGGGTTCCAAACTGGTGCTCCATACTCCAATATGGGCCTAAAGTACACAGTGCATAGGGTCCTGAATGGTACAGTCTTTCTAATCCCATTTTTTATTTCTCTTTTAAGCCCAGTAAGGTTAACCTCTCCTCTTCCGATGCGCCCACAAATTCCCCTTTTCTCCACTAATAGATGCTTTAGCCTCCTGTTAACCCATTTGGGATCGTTATTATTAGACCTAATTTCTCTCTAGGGAATGTATATACTCTGAGCACTGTGTACATTATTAAGAAAAATCATGAAGCAGATCAAACCATACCCCCGGCCGGGATTGAACCCGCGGTCATAGAGTCTCAAAACTCCAGCCCGTCGCGCTAGCCACTAGACCAGCTAGCCACAATAAGATTCATCCAACTAGGTATATTTCTACACCATAGGAAAGTTAGCACAGGCACCTCTGTGACCACAAATGCAAGTTTTTACAGACGAATCTCCAGCTAGCGTGGCCGTGACGAACTCTAGCTCAAGTCCCTTCACTGCCGTCAACATGACTTAAGAAATCGTAATGACACGATTGCAAATAAACCATACCCCCGGCCGGGATTGAACCCGCGGTCATAGAGTCTTAAGTCATGTTGACGGCAGTGAAGGGACTTGAGCTAGAGTTCGTCACGGCCACGCTAGCTGGAGATTCGTCTGTAAAAACTTGCATTTGTGGTCACAGAGGTGCCTGTGCTAACTTTCCTATGGTGTAGAAATATACCTAGTTGGATGAATCTTATTGTGGCTAGCTGGTCTAGTGGCTAGCGCGACGGGCTGGAGTTTTGAGACTCTATGACCGCGGGTTCAATCCCGGCCGGGGGTATGGTTTATTTGCAATCGTGTCATTACGATTTCTTAAGTCATGAAGCAGATCCTTTCGTAATCATAAGTATGATCATCGTCAATAAAATCATTGGCTAGATAACCCCAAACGAGATTAGACAGGTGTTCCCTAGGTCGATTGTAATCGGCAGAACGAAAATCTGAGACTTTTACCGTATTATCATTATTCTTGTACTCCCATTTAATTGTAAAAGTGATGGATCTGTGATCACCTGTGCCAAGCTCCTCAGTGATCTCCAGATGATTAACGAGTGTTTCCCTACTTGACAAAACTAGGTCTAGCAAATTACCACCCCTGGTAGGCTCTGCCACACACTGCTTCAGAAAACAGTCCTGAACTCTTTCCATAAAGTCACTGGACTCCAGATTACCGGTCAAAGAAGTCCAGTCAATTTGACTAAAGCCAAAATCCTCTACTATCACTACGTTAGTGTGTGTAGAAGCCCCAACAATTTCGTCCCAAAGAAGTCTCCCTCTATCGTGATAAAGCCTGGAAGTCAGTATATTACACCTAGAACCAGTTTTTCTTGACCTTCCACAAACTCTACCCAGATTCCGTTACTAGTCCATCTATTTTTATACCTGTTTTTATGCAACAATTAATATTTTCTCGTACATATATGGCAAATCCTCCTCCCCCCCCCCCCCCCCGCCACATCCATCCACATGGAATAGTTTGTGAAGTGATGAAGTGGAGGCAGGATCCATACATAGCTTTAAGAATAGGTATGATAACGCTCATGGAGCAGGAAGAGTGACCTAATAGCTACCAGTGAAAAGACGGGACTAGGAGCTGTGACTCGACCCCTTCAATCACAACTAGGTGAGTACACACACACACACACACACACACAAACATTAGGAACTTTTCTTAGGGTAAAAAATGGGACCCCAGAGGGAAGGCAGAAGATGCTGGGAAACAGAGGAAGATGTGCCTGGAAAGGGAGAATGGATGGAGGAGCTAAGGAGAAGATTGGAGCAAGATTGGGAAATGAAGCTAGGAGAGCCTGTCACTAAAACGGTGTAGAGGATGGATGCAGAGACCAAGAAGTGTGAACTGTGAGTCAAAGTTGCAAAAGCCAGAATACAAAACCTAGATGAACTGAAAATGCGCTGCTAATGAGACATCTCTGGAAAATTTATTTGTGAAGCAAAATATAGAGCCAAAGAACAGAAGGGACACTTCATCACGGACAGGAAAATCAATATCCAGTGAGGGGACCGAAGGGAAGGAGTTATGTTCTATGTTGAGGCCCTCTCAAGTCACCAGGAAATGTTGAGAAACAAAAGTGGCATGCTGCTGGGCACAGGGGCAGCGGTGATGGGGGGGGGTAGGTAGAGAAGGTAATAGGCCCCCTGCAGAGACATGATCAGGCCACCAGGGGCCCCAGGAAATGAAAATGGAATAGGCAATGGCTACGCATAGATGGGACCAAAGATGTGGAGGGAAAAACAATGGGAGGGAGGTAGAGGTAAGTTTTTATTCATGGGCTTCAGGAAATCGAAAGAGAACATACGAAGAAAGACGACTGGAAGAGAAAAAATGAGATTGAAAATATCATCAAACAAATAGGAGAGGAGGATGTGACTGATCTGATAAATTTTCAGAGAATAGGGGGATACTCGAGAGGAAGAAATTGGCCAGTCAAATTGATTTTCAAGACAGCAATGGTGTGGAACAGAATCCTGCAGCAGAAATCATGGTTAACAGAAACAGCAAAATACAAGAGGGTGTACCTTGATCGCAAGAAAATGAGAACGGAATGAAAGAGATTGAAAGGATACAAAGAGGAAAGGGGCAAGAGAGATGACAACCAGAGTTGGGAAGAACAGCACATGCAGTCCCATAGAACCACTCACACATCCTCAAAACCAAGCATACTATCCCAAAACGAATCAAGCGCAACATTCACACACCCCATCCCATCTTAACATAACACCCTGGCAGGTCTCCCACTTCCCCAGCTCCTATGAACTCCCCGAGGATACAATGTTGGAAAAGAAGCTGAAGGTATGGTACACCAGTGCAGATGGAATAACGAATGAGTGTGAGGATTTGCACGTAAGAATCACATAAGCATTACCACACATAGCACTTGCGGAAACCAAGCTCACAGGAATGAAAACAGATGACATCTTCCCAACTGGATATCAGATCCCGAGAAGGAATAGAGGGGGTGGAGGAGTTGCACAACTCATCAAAAGCCAGTGTAGGTTTATGAAGTTGAACGGAGTGGACTGAGAGGGAGGGACTACATAATAGGAACACTTCAGATTACGGGTCCCAAGGTGGTGATTGCAGTGATGTATAATCCAACACAAAATAGCAAGTGGCCAGGACAAGAATATGAGAGCAACAGAGCAACGGTTGGTTGATACACTAGCTCAGGGGCCAAGATCGGCCAACGTGGGCAGGGCAAAGTTACTAGCTGTGGGTGACTTCAATCAAAAGGAAATTGAATGGGAAAAGCTGGAACCTCATGGAGTACCAGAACTTTGGAGATCTAAGGTGATGGAGGTTGTATTGGAAACCCTCACGCATCAACATGTTAGGGACACTACCAGAGAGAAAGGTGATGACGAATCTGCAAGACTGGACGTTATATTCCCCTTGAGTAGCTCAGACACTGAGGATATCAAATATGAAAAACCCCTTGGAGCTAGTGATCATGTACTCAGCTTCGAATTACACAGAGTTACAAGTGGAGAGAGAAGAAATAAAAGTCGGACGGGAGAAGCCAAACTACTAAAGAGGGGACTACACAAGCATGAGAAATTTCCTGCATGGGGTTCAGTGGGAAGGAAAGAGAATTGATGGGGAAATTATTAAATGAAATGATGAAGTACATGACAACAAAATGCACAAAGACAGAGAAGAGGTTCGTTCCGAAGGGCAACAAAAATAATGGGAAGACCGGAACGAGCCCAAGGTTCACCCAGAGGGGCAGAGAAAACTAAACTGAGCTAGAGAATGAAAAAAGTATAAAAGACAATTGACCCTGGGTCCTCTGTCTTCTATACTTCTTCCATTCTCTAGCACACTTGGTTTTGGCCTCTCTACACCTCTGGGTGAACCAAGGGCTCGTCCTGGCCTTCTCATTTTTTCTGATGCCCTTTGGGTACAAACTGCTTCTTTGCTTCCCTGAATATTGTTGTCACAAATTCCATCATCTCATTTACTGACCTCCCTGCCAGTTCTCTGTCGCACTAAACCTCGCGAAGGAAATTCTTCATGCCTGTGTAGTCTCCTCTCTTGTAGTTTGTGTGTTTGTGCATGTGATAGGAGAGAGCCATGAATACTTTGTTTACCAGGATGGTTCCTCCGGCCAGGTCTGCAAAAGTGACGAGATTTCATCTTACATGGTCGCTATGAGTTTATTTCTTTTGGCTCTATAATTAATATCTTTCCGGAGCTAATGGTATACTGAAGTGTAAATATGTGCGTCGGTGTAGAGGTCATACGGCTGTGCAGAAGTTGGTTTGCATAAATTTCTGCTAAAAATAAAAGATATCTCTGTGAAAATTTCGTCTCGTCAGGCAATAGAATGTTTACAAATTTCGTAGTCTATAAGAACATAAGAAAGGAGGAACACTGCAGCAGGCCTGTTGGCCCATACTAGGCAGGTCCTTTACAATTCATCCCACTAACAAAACATTTGCCCAACCCAATTTTCAATGCCACCTAAGAAATAAGCTCTGATGTGAAAGTCCCACTCAAATCCAACCCCTCCCACTCATGTACTTATCCAACCTAGATTTGAAACTACCCAAAGTCCCAGCCTCAATAACCCAACTAGGTAGAATGTTCCACTCATCAACTACCCTATTTCCAAACCAATACTTTCCTATGTCCTTTCTAAATCTAAACTTATCTAATTTAAATCCATTGCTGCGGGTTCTCTCTTGGAGAGATATCCTCAAGGCCTTATTAATATCCCCTTTATTAATACCTATCTTCCACTTATACACTTCGATCAGGTCTCCCCTCATTCTTCGTCTAACAAGTGAATGTAACTTAAGAGTCTTCAATCTTTCTGCATAAGGAAGATTTCTAATGCTATGTATTAATTTAGTCATCCTACGCTGAATGTTTTCTAACGAATTTATGTCCATTTTGTAATACGGAGACCAGAACTAAGCTGCATAATCTAGGTGAGGCCTTACTAATGAAGTATAAAGCTGCAGTATGACCTCTGGACTTCTGTTGCTTACACTTCTTGATATAAATCCCAGTAATCTATTGGCCTTATTGCATACGCTTAGGCATTGCTGTCTTGGTTTAAGGTTGCTGCTCACCATAAACCCCCAAGTCCTTTTCGAAATCTGTATGGCTAAGTTCTACATCATTTAACTTATAAGTACTAGGGTTATGAGCACTCCCAAGCTTCAGAACCTTGCATTTATCTACATTGAACTGCATCTGCCACTTTTCTGACCAAGAATAGAGTTTGTCTAAATCCTCCTGAAGTTCCCTAACATCTACGTTTGAATCAATTATCCTACCTATCTTTGTGTCATCGGCGAATTTGCTCATATCACTAGTAATTCCCTCATCAAGATCATTGATATATATTATAAACAACAACGGGCCCAAGACTGATCCCTGTGGAACGCCACTTGTTACTGAACCCCACTCGGATTAAACCCCATTGATGGACACTCTGTGCTTCCTGTCTGTGAGCCATGATTCGATCCACGAGAGCACCCTTCCCCCAATGCCATGGGCTGCTACTTTCTTTAACAGTCTATGGTGCAGAACTCTATCAAATGCCTTACTAAAATCTATGTAAATGATATCAAATTCTTTATCGTGGTCAACAGCCTCAAAAGCTTTACTGAAGAAAGTTAATAAATTAGTTAGACAAGATCGGCCTCTTGTGAATCCATGCTGAGTATCATTAATCAAGCTATGCTGATCGAGAGGGCTTCTTATAATATCAGCTATAATTGACTCTAGTAATTTGCCTACAATTGAGGTCAGGCTTGTTGGGCGGTAATTTGACGGTAACGACTTGTCCCCTGTTTTAAAAATAGGAATTACATTAGCCATCTTCCACATAACAGACACTACACCTGTTTGAAGAGATAAATTAAAAATATTAGTTAATGGTTCACAGAGTTCCATTTTGCATTCCTTAAGAACCCTTGAAAAAACCTCATCAGGACCCGGTGACTTATTTTGCATCAGTTGGTCTATCTGCTTCACAACCATTTCACTAGTGACTGTGATGTTACATAATTTATCTTCTTCTGATCCACTATAAAAATTAATTACCGGAATATTATTAGTGTCTTCCTGTGTAAAAACCGAGAGAAAATAATTATTTAAAATCGAGCACATTTCATTCTCTTTGTCAGTAAGATGCCCATAGTTATTTTTAAGGGGACCTATCTTATCTCTGACTTTTGTTCTATAGACCTGGAAAAAACTTTTTGGGTTAGTTTTAGAATCCCTAGCAACTTTAATTTCATAGTCCCTTTTAGCTTTTCTTATCCCCTTTTTAATGTCCCTCTTAATATCAATATACTGATTCATATGATGACCCTCACCTCTTTTGATACGCCTATAAATTCCTTTCTTATGCCCTAGTAGATATTTCAGCCTATTATTCATCCATTTTGGGTCATTTCTATTTGATCTAATTTCTTTATATGGGATAAACTTTCTTTGAGCAGCATGTATGGTGTTCAGAAAGCTGTCATATAGATAGCTCTCTTCGTTACCCCAGTCAACAGATGATAAGTGTTCTCTAAGCCCATCGTAATCTGCTAAGCGAAAATCTGGGACCGTTACTGAGTTATCCCTACTATCATACTTCCATTCAATGCTAAATGTAATTGATTTGTGGTCGCTAGCACCCAGTTCCTCTGATACTTCTAAATTATTAACAAGGGGTTCATTGTTTGCCAGAACTAAGACAAGCAGGTTATTACCCCTTGTAGGTTCTGTCACAAACTGCTTCAAAAAACAATCCTGAACTACTTCTAAGAAGTCGTATGATTCTAAATTCCCAGTCAAGAAATTCCAATCAATATGACTAAAGTTAAAGTGTTCTGGAATTACTACATTATCGTGCCTTGTGGCCCTAACAATTTCCTCCCATAGTAGTCTCCCCTGGTCCCTATCTAAATTTGGGGGACGGTATATCACACCTAAAATTAATTTTTCATGCCCCTCTGAAAATTCTATCCAAACAGACTCTGTATGTGTTACTTCAGACTTAATACCCGTTTTTATGCAACAGTTCAATCGATCTCGGACATACAATGCCACCTCACCCCCCTTCCCGACACTTCTGTCTACTTGGAACAATTTAAAACCCTGAATGTGACATTCTGCAGGCATGTCCCGACTTTTTTAATTAAACCACGTCTCAGTTATGGCAAATACGTCAATGTTACCTGCACTAGCAACTAGTCTCAACTCGTCCATCTTATTCCTAGCACTGCGACTATTTGTGTAATAAATATTTAATGACCCTCCTCTCTCTTTACCCTTCCTGCTCCTTTCTGTTATTCCACTAAACCTATTACTGTCCTTGTCAATTAGGTCCACTGGCTTTCCAATATCCACCTCATTTTGCCTATTACTAGTTCTCCTAGTACTCATGTTACTACCCTGCGACTTCACAGTTTTCCCGCCAAAACCCATACCACTAACTATTCCTAGTTTAAAGACCTAACAGCTCCCTCCACTGCGTTGGCCAGTGCTCCCACCCCACACCTAGATAAGTGAACCCCATCCCTGGCATACATGTCATTTCTGCCATAGAAGAGGTCCCAGTTGTCAATGAATGTTACCGCATTATCCTTACAGTATTTGTCCAGCCAGCAATTGACACCAATTGCTCTGGACAACCATTCATTTCCAACTCCTCTCCTTGGCAAAATGCCACATATGACAGGTTTCCCACCCTTCCTCCTAATTATCTCTATTGCTGACCTATACCTGCTAATCAGGTCCTCACTCCTACGTCTGCCAACATCGTTGCCTCCAGCACTGAGACAGATAATAGGATTGCTCCCATTACCTCTCATGATGACATCCAGATGGCTAACAATATCCTTCATCCCAGCCCCAGGAAAACACACTCTCTGTCTCCTACTCCTATCCTTCAAACAGAATGCCCTATCCATGTACCTAATCTGGCTATCCCCAACAACAACAATGTTTTTACCTTCCTTGGCGTCGTCCGTCGTGATGCTCCGAGTAGTCGACTCACATTCGCCAGGGGTTTCTAGGGATGTCTTACTCACGTCTGCCAATGCTTCTTTGGTGCTCGTTGTGGCATTCCCAGTAGAACACTCACATTCGTCAGGTAGCACCGAGAAAGGGTTGGAAGTTTCCACGGTAGTCTTCTGGTTTCTCGTTGTTTCTGCCTCTCCAGCCGTTTTCTTGATCTTCAGCTTGGTTCCATGTTGCCCGGCCACTGACCAAGCTCCCCTCTTAACCTGGGGACTCACAACAGAAGGATTACTACGAATCCTCTTGTTCTCCTCCGTGTACTTAGCTTGAGTGGTGACGTGTACTTAGCTCTGTGAAGACCTGTTTGTGTGCTCTCTGTGAATCTGAACCAGGATGCCCTCTCTTGAGCAGCTTTACCAGCAGCTGAGAGAAGAACTCAGAGTTGCTAAACTGGAGATACGGCGATTAACGGAGGAGAACAAGAGGATTCGTAGTAATCCACCTGTTGTGAGTCCCCAGGTTAAGAAGGGAGCTTGGTCAGTGGTCGGGCAACATGGAACCAAGCTGAAGATTAAGAAAACGGTTGGAGAGGCAGAAACAACGAGAAACCAGAAGACTGCCGTGGAAACTTCCAACTCATTCTCGGTGCTACCTGACGAATGTGAGTGTTCTACTGGGAATGCCACAACGAGCACCAAGGAAGCATTGGCAGACGTGAGTGAGACATCCCTAGGAACCCCAACGAAGACCATCGAGAACGTCATGACGAATTCTACAAGTGGTGTAATGCTACCTGGCGAATGTGAGTCGACTACTCGGAGCATCACTACGGACGACGCCAAGGAAGGTAAAAACATTGTTGTTGTTGGGGATAGCCAGATTAGGTACATGGATAGGGCATTCTGTTTGAAGGATAGGAGTAGGAGGCAGAGAGTATGTTTTCCTGGGGCTGGGATGAAGGATATTGTTAGCCGTCTGGATGACATCATGAGAGGTAATGGGAGCAATCCTATTATCTGTCTCAGTGCTGGAGGCAACGATGTTGGCAGACGTAGGAGTGAGGACCTGATTAGCAGGTATAGGTCAGCAATAGAGATAATTAGGAAGAAGGGTGGCAAACCTGTCATATGTGGCATTTTGCCAAGGAGAGGAGTTGGAAATGAATGGTTGTCCAGAGCAATTGGTGTCAATTGCTGGCAGGACAAATACTGTAAGGAAAATGCGGTAACAATCACTGACAACTGGGACCTCTTCTATGGCAGAAATGACATGTATGCCAGGGATGGGGTTCACTTGTCTAGGTGTGGGGTGGGAGCACTGGCCAACGCAGTGGAGGGAGCTGTTAGGTCTTTAAACTAGGAATAGTTAGTGGTATGGGTATTGCCGGGAAAACTGTGAAGTCGCACGGTAGTAACATGAGTACTAGGAGAACTAGTAATAGGCAAAATGAGGAGGATTTTGGAAAGCCAGTGGCACTAATTGACAATGACAGTAATAGGTTTAGTGGAATAACAGAAAGGAGCAGGAAGGGTAAAGAGATAGGAGGGTCATTAAATATTTATTACACAAATAGTCGCAGTGCTAGGAAAAAGATGGACGAGTTGAGACTAGTTGCTAGTGCAGGTAACATAGATGTATTTGCCATTACTGAGACGTGGTTTAATTAAAAAAGTCGGGACATGCCTGCAGAATGTCACATTCAGGGTTTTAAATTGTTCCAAGTAGATAGAAATATCGGGAAGGGGGGTGGGGTGGCATTGTATGTCCGAGATCGCTTGAACTGTTGCATAAAAACAGGTATTAAGTCTGAAGTAACACATACAGAGTCTGTTTGGATAGAATTTTCAGAGGGGCATGAAAAATTAATTTTAGGTGTGATATACCGTTCCTCAAATTTAGATAGGGACCAGGGGAGACTACTATGGGAGGAAATTTTTAGGGCCACAAGGCACGATAATGTAGTAATTCTAGGAGACTTTAACTTTAGTCATATTGATAGGAATTTCTTAACTGGGAATTTAGAATCATACGATTTCTTAGTAGTAGTTCAGGATTGTTTTTTGAAGCAGTTTGTGACAGAACCTACAAGGGGTAATAACCTGCTTGACTTAGTTCTGGCAAACAATGAATCCCTTGTTAATAATTCAGAAGTTTCAGAGGAACTGGGTGCCAGCGACCACAAATCAATTACATGTAGAATTGAATGGAAGTATGATA